>NW_020454093.1:1518696-1520602 GCF_003342845.1 Nothoprocta perdicaria | reverse complement strand
GGGCCGCTGCGGCGCGCAGCCGTTGGCGGCGGCCGTTAGCGGCGGCGGCGACGCGTCTCACAGGCGCAGCCTCCAAGTAGGTTCCGACACCTCTCTACCGCTTAGCTAGTCTTTACTTTTAATTAGTATCAGTTTGCTTTTAACGCTCCTCAGTGGCGGACGTGTCCGGGCGGGCAGGCGAGGGCGGGGCGCGGGCTCCTCTCGCGGCGCCGCGGATCCCGCCCGGGGAGGCGGGAGCGCCGTTACCTTGGCCAGGCTCCTCGCGCGCTCCTCGCCGGCGCCTGCAGCGTTTTCCGGGGCGAAGGGAAATAGGAGAGGCTGCGCTCTCAGCACGGCCTGAAAGCTCCCAGCCTTTAGGCGCAGTTGCTCCCGAGAGGGGAAGCTTCAGCCCCACAACCCCAGGGAAAGAGGCGCACGTCTGATGCGCTGCACTGGTTACGCGGGCACGGCGACAGCTCTCCAGTGGGGAAAGAAACGGCCTCACCTGGAGCTGGAGCTGGAGCTGTCCCTCCATGCTGCCTTAATGCGCTTAGAGGTCACTCAGTGAAGCAGGTGAGGAAACGTGCCCGAGTTCCACCTCCTCAGCACATTTGTGTCTCAGCAGACACAAGGTGTTCGTAGCATGAGCAGAACTCTTCCAAGAATGGTTTGTTTAACATGAACTAGGAAGGTACCTAAGGAGTTTAAGTGGTTGCCAAACCACATCTCTCTTGCACTTTTTGACTTAAATGCTTACATTCCTCCTAATTCTTTATTGGATTTATACCAGAGTAAATCTCTGTAACAGAAACAGACATTTATTAATTTTCAGAGCTACTTTAAGTCATTTCTGCCAAACTTCAGCAGGCACAAACTTCAGCAGATGCCAAATGAGCAGGCACATCTGCTTCATCAGGGAATCCACTCCTAAAGGAACAAGTGATGAACATTCATTTCCCTTTTTGGAATTACTGTGAAGGGGCAATAATTAGATTTAAATGTATCTTTTTTTTAACACAATGTATGTTTACAGTTTAAATAGAAAATACATACTTTGGGTGGTTTTGAAGATAAGAAGAGAAACAGCCCTGTAATCTGGACAGAGTAAATAATCGAGTCAATAACAAAAAACCAAACCCCCAAACAAACAGAACTAGAAAGCCAAGGAGCAGTTTCAGGAGGTAACAGAATACTTCTCTAAGCAAGTATCTTCATCAAAAGCAATACCAACATCGTAATTTTAAGAATAGGGAAATTACTAAACTACTTGCTTTACAATTTTAAGAGCATAAGAACCTTTAAATATGTAAAATTTGACTAGGAATGAAATAGATGAATTAGTAAAATAGATGTATTGAAATGGACTATGGCTTTTGTTTATGAAGGAAAAAATGTATCTACTAATGCATTAAGAATTTCCAAGAATAGAGGTTAGAGATGATGGTCCTGTAGGTTTTGCTATTTCTTGTTTTCATTTTTAGACTTCTGTAGGATTTTGTGAAAATTCTGGCATGAGGGTTTTTTTCCCCCCTTTGACTATATGCTTCAAAATAAGTTATTGCTGTCTGCTCCAAAACCAGGTTGGTGCTCAGCTTCAGAATCATCCCAGGAAAAATGTTCACTCAAACACATCCCCCCCCGATACTGTGCACAACAGCATCTCATACTGGGCAGAGTATGTATGTATAAACCATTCAGTTATGGCACAGAAAGTCACACAAATATTTATCAAATGAAGAAAAAAAACCATTTTATTAGTTATTAGCTGCCACAAAGGAATTTATGATCTTGGCCTTTCTTTTTTGCCTTTGTACAAGGCCAACAGAGAAACATTGGCTACTTTGACAACCTTGAAACGGACTCCAGGAATGTCACCCACAGCGTGACCCTTGCGACCAAAACCAGCCACCAGGACTTCATCGTTTTC
>NW_020454093.1:1502706-1517491 GCF_003342845.1 Nothoprocta perdicaria | reverse complement strand
CCCTTGGCGTGCGAGGCGCCGCCGAACGGGTTGGCCTTGAGCGCCGTGCCCAGGTGCGCCTTCTTGTACTGCTTGTCGTGCCACTTCTGGTCGCGGCGGTGGCTGCGCAGCTTGCGCGCCGTGCGCAGCCCGCGGCACTTGCCTGCAAAACACGCGCCGCCGCCGTGAGGCCGCCGCGCGCGCCCGGGGGCCGCGGCGCCGCCACCGGTACCGCCACCGGTACCGTCATCGCTGCCGGTACCGCCACCGGCACCGGCCACTCACCCATGGCGCTCGTGCTACTGCCGCCGCAGGGAGAGCCCACAATGCACCGCGGCGCCGACAGACACATCCGGCCGCCGGGGAAACTACAGGTCCCAGGGTGCCACGCGCTACCCCCGCCATTCCCCCCTGCCCGCTCTTGCTGTGAGGTGGTGACGTCAGCGCCGCGAGGGAGCCCGCCTCTCCCAACGGTCGCTCTAACGGTTGTGGGAAGAGTGTGCCTATTTAGAGCCAGGGGCGGCACGGGGAGACGGGCTGCTATCAGCCGTCCTGCGAGAGCGGCTCTTCGGTGAGCGGCCGCGGTGGCAGGTTTATCTGCAGCCACTACTACCTCCTCCTCTCCTGGGAGAAGGGAGCTGTCCTTGCTGTGCCCTCGTATTTGCACGAGTGCCCTTCTTTAATAGCTGGAGAGAAGGGAAGCCTTGTCGCTGCTATCTACCCTTACCTGTTTCATAGTTCCAGAATTTTCTTAACAATTGGTATATAGCATACTCTTTTTAGTAATGTGTAAAATCTAGTCCATGTTTCCTTAAATTCCTCTTCCAGCTGACAGGAAGAAAAAAAAAAAAAAAGAGTTGGAAAAAAGGAGCATGAGTAACGTGGTTGTGTTGGCTCATACCTAAGACTGTGAATTGCCATTTTAATGGCACATGCTTTTCTCAGCTCACTGATGGGTAAGAAATGATGACTGCTACTGTTAAATTTTCTGAGGGAGTGGAGAAGTTCCAGCATTGGGACATTTACAGTGGTATAGGAGGAAGAGATTATTTTTTTCTTTCCTATAAATTAGGCCAAAGATCAATAGTGTTATTCTTTATAAGAGGCTCGTTCCAGGATTAATATCAGTACTATCCCAGACTGCATGATGGAAATGAAAGTTGATAGGTCTGGGGACACAGTAGTTGCCCAGAGAGGGTTTTGCTGGAACAGAGATGAACTTTTGCAGTATATTAAGTCTCACTTTCTGTCCGTATTTGCATTGTATTTCAAGGATAAGTTCACTGTACATATATCAGAACCAGATGAACACTGAGTGCCTTGAAGTTTAAAAGTAGTGATGTTATAGTACTGTAAGTGCTTATACCTAGCCTAGCAGTTGCCATCTACTTTGGTTGAGATGTGTTCACGTCATTTTGTAAGCTGCTCAGTTCACAGTGACCTGATGTGTCATCTGAAGACAGTCGTAAACAATGTTGAAAATAAATCATGGCAATGTTTGCCCGAGGAGATGCTAGCCAAAGAGATAAATTATCTATGTTTAAAATTATGTCTGCAATCTCATTCGTTGCATGCAAACTCAGTGTGTGTATAATCATTGCAGCATCAGGCAGAACAGCTGTCAGCTCTAGGTCTCCATTAACATTTATGTAATAATTCTGTTTGACAGAGGGTTTGCTGGACTGCGATGACACGTTCAGGGATGTGCGAGAAGCCAGGAATGCTGATTGCCTAACCTGTCAGGCTCTATGTTCTTTTGCTTCACAAACCTCACAAAACTGTAAGTTCTTATACCAGTGATAATTGCTGACTGCTTAACTACCTTTGTGCAAGATTAAAAACAACAATAACAGAAAAACAACTCTAAGGTTTTTGGAGTTGTAAGTAAGCAAATAGTAGTAAGCAAATGACCAGATTTTGCTACCTTGTTTCATTTCAGTGTAAGGCAGGTAAGTGTAAGTAGTGATTGATCAGCTGAAACTTCAGAGCTCCTCAAATTACATCTTGTCATGTAACTCTATCCATTAAGTTTTCTTTATAACACTTTCATCAGTGTTGTGGAAATGGTCATTTTGCCATTATTCTTTATTAAAAGAAAGAAGCATTCGGGATAACTTCTTTCAGTGCGTATCATTTTTCTTTAGGTAATCGCACAAGTCTGTTCACTCCTGAAGGTCAGAAAAAGAACATTTTAAAGAACTACATCAAATGTTTAATGCTATCAGCAAGTATCAAGAGGCGGGGAAAGGATTTTTCTTCATGCTCATTGTCTCTGTCAGGATTTTAGATTGTGGCTACCGATTAATGTATTGCTTTCGGCAAACATAATAGTAGCGTATAGTGACCGAAGAAGTCATTATATTTTCAGTGATTTATCCTGGTAGATTTTTGAGCAAATTAACATTAACTGGGGATCCAGAAGCTGATCCCTAGTTAACTACTGAAAAGTTAACATGTTAGTGATTTGGTGGATTAAAAATTATAAAAAGGTATGTGGTCCTTCTGCCTCCCGTCAGGGTTGCCTAAAATTCTTACCTTAGTCATGTCTCTTCAATTTACTTTAATTGTTACTTTTTGGAATGTAATAATTCCAAATTTAGCATCATACATTTCTTGTGCTTCACAGAAATGTTAGAGATTGTATTCTACCAGTACTTGTATACCACTGCACTCGGTTATCTCATTTTTCAAGCAAGGATTGTCACATAAGTATCTAGATTCCTCCTTAAATTGGATAGAAGCAGTATATTGAAGACAAGCTGCTGAGAGATTTTAAGATTAGTGCATGTTCTCTGTATCACACAAAGAGAAATTAATTAAGATGGCAAATCCTTTTTAATAGTTACAATGCTAAAACCCCTATCTTAATCTCATATCTGGAATGCCATAGGCAAGAGCTCTTAATCAGTGAAGTAAAGCTTATGTGGTCACATCTGTAGGTATTTGAACATTTTTTTATTGACAAGCAAGAAAGTAGCGTGTGTGTCTGGGATGTGTATGTATGTAGGTGGGAGTATATGTGTGTACACACAGCTTTTCAGAAGAGCAGTTTGTGACTGTCTGCTGCGTGGCAAACGGCACAGTATAGATGCAAGTTTCAGCTGAGCTTCCTTTCAAGTGTAAGTTGTCTCTGCTGAAGTCCTTTACTAAGGACCTATTTCAACAAGGGCGTTGGAGCTTCCCCCAGATTTGATCGTAGGTTCATAGCTCTGTTTGCATGCGTGGCCAGACTGGATATGAGAAGACAAAACATTGCTCACGTGGCACCTGATCCACGTATTCCAGTCATGTGCAGCAAGTATTCCAGTCATGTGCAGACACTTTTTGTTCAGGCTGCAGTTAGAGAAAACATGATAGTTGTAGGGTTCAGCTTGCTTTAGTCTGCCCCCCGACGTTGTTGCACAGGCAAAGTGCATCCTTCCCGAGGAGAGCAGCTGAAAGGAGGTTTCAGTTCCTGTGTGGCGAAATCAGTCATTTGCTACATGGCAAAACAGTGACACCTGGGGGACTGAACCAGTTGATCCTGGACTTTGCTTTGATTTTGCTGCTTATGACGTGATCCCACAGATAATAAAAGGAGAAAATTTGAGGTAAGAAAAAGAAGAAAAAAAAAAACTCTACGATTCCTTTGCCTGCTTTCACATTTGTGAAATGTGTTTAATACTACTACTTTGAAGATGTTATGAGACATCTTTAAAATGCATATAATTCTCAGGTTATCCTCCATAGCAGAACATTTCAGATGTGCTTTGAAGTAGAGCCTTTCCCTGCTTTTAAGGTTAGGTCTTTTAAGTATAAATAAGTGATTTTTCAGTACAGCTCCACTGTGGCTTTGGAGCTTTGAGAGATTATCTTTTTTGATTTATTTTTTTCCTCTTACTGAACAGACAGTTCACAACCTGATACAATTTCCTGAAAACCTGTAATCTTTCATCCCCAGGGAAGCAGGAATGTGTCAGCGGGAGGTGTGCACAGTCAGTAGAAATCTAAACGTATGAAGAATTTCTTCTGTGGGCAACCTGTGAAGTGCTGAAGGGACAAACGTTGCCTCTGGTTGGTGGGATCTGCTGTCTGTCACGCAGCCGAGGAGACGCAGCCGCCCGGCTCCCTGCTAGAGCAGAAGAGCAGATGTGCTTGGTGTGGAGGGGCTGACTCTCTTCTCAATGGAAAGAAACGCTGCAGTTAGATTCTTACTCCTTTATTTATATGTGGGATTCTCGGCATCTGTGGAGCAAATGTTTGCAATAGTGGATGGCAGGTCAGTAACTCAGTGATCTGTATTGGTTAAGTTGAGTGCATGTTTAAATGTTGTAGTTTAGTCGGCTGTGTTGGGTGGAAGCAGATTTGATCACAGCTTAGATGTGCTTTCAATTTTCTTTTCAGGTTTAAAAAGTATGGGGCTGATACTGAAATGAATTATTTTGAAGCCTATATTGCACTAAAATGTGATTTGAAAATTATTTTATATTTATTTATGTTTATATATGAGACAAAAAGGGGTTAAAAGGGAGTATTTTCTGGGAATGTGCCTTATATTTTATTACATTTTAAATGATTCTCACACTAACAATTCTTGCTTTGTGTAAAAATAAGAATTATAAATAGGTAATCGTGAAGATGTGAGAACTAGTGCAAGAAATAGAGGTGCTAAAGTGTTCTGCTCGGTGGAGTGAATATTTGAAGCATGGATTCAGAATCACAAATATATTAAAATGCTGACATTACTAGAGATTTGGTTGATCACTGATTACAGTGTTATTTCTTTTTTTAACAAAATATAATTGGTAGCTCAAATCATAGCAAGGGAAAGGACTTTCTAAAGCCGTGCATTAGAAAAGCAAAAATAGCCCACATTGCATTGTTGAATCATGCCTCAAAGTCACTGATAACACATGGATCAAATATGCTGATGAAGATCACAGCTGGTGATAGAATGTGAGCATTTAAGACAAGAAAGATGTGCTGATTTGCTTAACCTAGTATTAAGAGATCCGTTAGTTAGTTACCAATAAATAATATGTTTTCATTTAAATAACTTATTTCCTATTCTCCTCTGCATTTTGAGATTTGTTAGTGCCTTATTTGTAACAGCACTTTCCTGCAATTAGATCAAAATCTGAGAGAAAGATATGAGGAGAGCACTGAAATGATCTCGATCTCAAATGAAAATGCGATCCTGATGGCAGTGATTTGACTGGATTTTTTTTTTACTTTTGGATTCAGTGGGGACAAGATCATATCTATACAATATCAAGCTGCCAGAAGTTCTCTGAGACCAATTTCATTTTTATTTCAAAAAAGAAAGCTTGACTGTCTTGTTAGATCTAATCCAATTCCTAGGAGAAACAGTCTGTCAAAGGTAGTGGTAGTTTTGCCTGAGTTGAAAGTCTAGACCAAATGCTAGTAATCAATACGTTATAAAATAATTATGTAAATCAAGCTCACTGTCTTTTATCACAGGTGAGGCTGCCCAAATATGACACAGAATAATTAAAATGTAAGATCTGTGAGGAAACATGGAATTTATTTATAATGATATAGATGCATATATAAAATGTATAGATGTCTGTTCTTCTGGGCTCATACTTCCATAACTGAAATAGCTTCAGTGAAGTTAGTTATGACCAGTGTCACTAGGACTACACCAGTACCTTGCTGCTCAGCAACTATGTCTTCCAGCCATAATACTGCTTTTAATGCATTTCATGTCATGTTTTGTGATTAAATACTCCATAAAGTATTGAAAGTATTTTAGCAGCCACGGAGGTAATTTGCAGATGGATAGTATTAGTAATACAGTAATAATGCTGGAGCAGTCCAAATACTACTTTAAAGTTAATTTTTCCAACTAATGTAGTCTGTTGGAGCGGTAGTATGAAGAGTGAAATGTATTATGAACATGGCTGCCTTTGAACCACTTGTGTGATAGTGTGAAAACTGTCTGTGGCTTCCTCCGTCACTCTTGAGTGCTGGATTTAGTCGCATGTCTCTCTTGAGGGGGCAAGTTTTCTTCAAGGTCTGGAGACTATATTAACTTTTTTGGATAAATAAGCCAGACTTCATTATCTTATGGAGATGGATAACGTTATCTGGTAAGAAGGAATTTACACTTCTTTATACTTATAATCTTATTTAATTGGGTTTTATGTAGTGATTAGTCAACCCAGTGCTTTGTATTAGGGCTAAGCCAATTTCATTTGGAGTCCTGACATATTTAGAATGGTATATTGAACATAGGAAAACACAACTGAATGTGTCTGGGTAAGTCATTTAAAAACTGTTAAGGAAATGCTATTAGTAATCAAAATATATGCTACGTGTGCTCCTGAAGTTGAAGTTATAGGGTAGAATGGCTGAAAAAAGTTATTTTAAAATGAAAGGTCTAATATATGCTTCAGTATGCTAAATGTGATTTGTAATTCTAGCTCCTCTGCTGGTAATTTTGCAGAAAGTGGAGGAGAAAACTGTAGTGATACCTAGTTTCCTATGTCTCATAATTAAAAATTCTACGCAAAAGTGCATTAATATTTTTAATGCCTTATTACTTTTTTTTTCCGTGCTTTGGATATGTGAAAGTGACTTCAGTGGAGGGTAAAAACAACAAGGGATCACCTGTAAATTCATTTTGATTAGAAAGGCTGGTGATTTGACAGCATGATGATTATTGAAGGCCATGACATTTCTGTCATGGATAACATACATTTCTGACAGCTCAGGGTTCTGCATGTCAAAGGCAGCTGACTGACCTGATAAAATCATCATGAACTTGTGCTTGCTCAGAAGAACTGAGGTGATTGTCCCCTGCTGTCACTCGTATACTGTCTGTGCCACGGCAGCCTGGTCAGACTAAGGAAAAGCCGATACTGCACATCCTGCAGCGATGCCTCTTCCCCACAGAGAGTTGCTGGAGAGTGTGCGGGAGGTGAGGAGGTTGCAGCTGGCATTGCTGCTAAATCAGGGCTACAGATAAATCATTAGAATTCTAGGCAGCCTGCAGACTCATGCTGAGAGAAGATAACCAGGAATATCTCAGCAGAGTGTTTTCACTTGCCTGCCTATACCTGCCTCTCCTGTGTATGGAGATTGTCATGTTGTTGAGAGTATTTGTCACATTGTGCTACCTTGCGATGGTTCCTCGGTCACTCTCTCTGCTCCATTCCTCATAAAAGCATGAATATTTCATTAACGTCGCACATTCATGTATTTTTGAGTATCTGCATGCTAAGGGAGGAGACATGGTGTTTTCAGGGGTAATGTGCCTGTGTGTTCCATGGGATTTTGTGTGTGCTGTAGACTGTTGTTCTGGCCTGAGGGCAAATGGCTGGTTATCACCATCCTATTCCGAATGTAATCTCATGGAAGATCTCATGCCTTTTTCCAGATAGGAAGCTACATAATGACTTTTTTATTGATTATCAAGAAAACAAAACCAACCTCTCCCTTTCTCAGAACAACACAAAGCTTTGAAGACCTTTAGTGAGGGAATGAACTGGATTATGCAACTTTACGTCAACCTTCTATCATCCCAATAGTTCAGTCTGCACATTCATCCACCACAGCATGAAAATTTCCGAACTGGAATAATGGGC
Source organism: Nothoprocta perdicaria (assembly GCF_003342845.1). Lineage (NCBI taxonomy): Eukaryota > Metazoa > Chordata > Aves > Tinamiformes > Tinamidae > Nothoprocta > Nothoprocta perdicaria. The sequence goes on along the minus strand of NW_020454093.1, from coordinate 1,509,923 downwards.
CATGAGTTTTTAACTACCTGTGTAGTTATATTTAACTGACATTATTATTGTTTATTAATTCACATTAATATCTCTTGGTGTGCCTCATTTTTATAGCTGTCATCATGAAAAAAATCCCAATGGACTGTGTTGTGTCTTCTGGTCTCGAAGCATGATATATGATAAAAGCAGAATAGAAAGAAAAAATGCCATGTGGTCAAATCATGAAGTGATCTTAGAAAAAGTATTCCTGAGCAGGAAAAGTGAGTGTGGTTCACTTCAGTTGTGTGTCATAGTGGCCACTTCCCTATGATGGAAATTGTTTTTCCTTGGACTGGACTCTTGAAGAAGTTGAAACCTGCCACGTTATCTGAAGTTATTTGGACATGGACTCACACTGCAATAGCCTTAAGTAAGAACAGGCAAGAAACATGCCCAGTGTATCAGTAAAGTGACAACCTAGTGCAGTTTCCAAGTTCCTTCTGTCCTTGGGGGTTAGCAAAACCATCTGCTCCTTCCTTGTGAAGCAACTTTTTTTAAAACAAAAAAAGAGGGAGAGAGATTAAAAAAAAAGGTCATGAGTAGGTTCTTCAGGGAATCATAAGGTAGTTGTCTGCCCTTCTGCTTGCCTATCAAAGTAAGAGCTATTTTTACCCATCTCTGAGAGCTGCTCACTCTTGATGTGAAATTTCCACAGAGTTTGGTTCAGTGAATATAATTGAAACTGCCCAGTTGACATTAAACAGTGTTGTGTTTTATACCTCTTAATACATAAAATCTTTCTAAGGTTCTTTCAGCTCTGATTAAAGTCATTACTGTGGAGCAACAGAGCTTAGCTGCCTTTTGTACTTTGTTACAGTTTCTCTGGAGAGCGGCTTCTGTTGCATTGCCTTCAGTTGCTGAAGGGACTGAACAGCCTGCCCAATAGTCTAGTGCAAAGCTGTTCTTCAGACCTGGTGTTTAGGGGCATAGTGACAAGCTGAAATGGAGAGTCCACTTTCTGTCTGTCTGCTTTGCCTTCTAGGTTTGAGGATTTGGCAAGGAGACACAACAGATCTATTCTCGGTAGTGCACAGTGTGCGTGTAAAAATAAAATTTCACTGGACAAACATGGATCAGAAGAATGAGCCTTCTGCCCTCTAGAGCCATAAATATAGACAAGACATTATGTGTGAGATCTGGGCTTTGCTTAAGTCGAAAACGTTTTTTGTTTTTTCAGTGTAGTCAGACTCCCTGACTGCCTGAGCTGCGCTGACGGGCGAGCAGGAAAGGCTTTAAGGCTGCTGTGTCTCCTTCAGTTGTGTTAGCTTTTCTGCCTTGGTGTTGCCACTATTAAGGATGCTGTGGTGACAGTTAAGTTGAGGTAACTCCTACAGTAAGTCATAGTGGGTAACGTAGAGCTGTTGCACTTACTGATGCACAGGAGGGAATCTCTCTAGAGGGGAGGCTCACTCAGCCATTTGCCGAGGGAAACCAAGGCTTGAACCCTAGTTCAAATTACTTACAATACAATTTACATTTAAATATTCAAAGCTGCTTGCATTCCTCGTCCTTACAATATATTTGGCTTTGTACTGGACAGAAAGAAGTAGGGTAGTAGATAGAAAGTCCTTGTGATAAGATCTTCATCTCTGGGTGCAGGAGACTTCTCGGGCAGTTTTATCACCTAGTAAGGAACACTGGCAGGGACTGTAGCAAGTGAGGGTATTTCATCAGATCAGCAAATCAATCCACTATGGGGAGCTACAAACTCTGAGGTAGTTGCCCTGCTATGGGGCAGGTAGGAAGGACTGTGCTGGTGCTTATGAGCTGGAACCAGACCAGTCCCCAATGTATATAACATCCTGAAGGTCCATGTTAGCCTTGCTGCTGCTGCTGCTGCTCATGGTCTCTGTGGGCAAGTGTGACCTGCTAGTGATTGTGGAAGGGACAAGAAGGGTATGAAACCTTCAGTCAGTACTGCAGGAAATGGCCAAAGGGCCTGGCCCGCCTTGGGGACCTCTCATGCTGAAAGTGCTCTGGCTTTAATGTTACTTTATGCTGCTCATGTGGCCTTAAGGAGCCTTAAGGGGTGTTCTGTTGAATGAACCTGGTTTACCACCAGGAGCTCTCCATAAATTTGGTGAGATTAGATTTATTCAGATTTTAAATCCAGATATCATGCAATAAGTATTTTCCTCCTCTTTTCTAGTTCGCATGCATTTTCAGATCAAGATCTTCTGCAAAGAAATGGTAAGACTTTTAGCTAGCTGAATGCCTGGATACAGAGTCTCTTAGTTCATCTGTAAAATCTTCATTCCCAGATGTTTCATCCATTGTCATTTGTGTTACTTCTGTCAGAAGTTTTATTAAAGTGTATCTTTCACAAGTACTCTTTAAAAGATTTTTGTGGCTAAAATAATCATTTACTGACTCTGAGATTTGGGTGAGAATGTGAAATAAAGCAGTATTCACTCACTGGAGCTGGGAAAGTGTTTGTGAAATAGTCTGTCACCTATGGAACTTTGCCTTCGTGACAGACATTGAGAGGCATTTAGCTTATTTGTCACAGATTCACATCTTTGTCGGGTGCAAGCAAAGAATTACTGCCCATAGATACAGGCTTTTTACAGAATATTTAAGGTTGGAAGGGACCTCTACAGATCATCTAGTCCAACCTTCCTGCTCAAGCAGGCACACCTAGAGCATGTGGCACAGGGCGGCATCCAGGTGGGTTTTGAAGACCTCCAGAGTAGGAGACTCCACAGCCTCCCTGGGCAGCCTGTTCCACTGCTCTGTCACCCTAACAGTAAAGAAGTTGCTCCTCACCTGGAGACGGAACTTCTTGTGCTTCAGCTTGTGGCCATTACCCCTCGTCCTATCGCTGGCCACCAGTGAGAACAGCCTGTCCCCTTCCTCCCTGCATTCTCCCTTCCTGAACTTATACATATTAATCATATCCCCTCTGAGCCTTCTCCTCTCCAGAGAAAACAGGCCCAGCTCACTGAGCCTCTCTTCATACGAGAGATGTTCCATTCCCTTAATCATCCTGGTTGCCCTTCTCTGGATCCTCTCCAGAAGCTCCACGTCCCTCCTATACTGGGGAGCCCAGAACTGCACACAGTGCTCCAGGTGCGGCCTCACCAGAGCTGAGTAGAGGGGCAGAATCACCTCCCTTGACCTGCTGGCAACACTCCTCCTGATGCAGGCCAGGATCCCATTGGCCTTCTTGGCCACGAGGGCACACTGCTCACTCATGGTTAACTTAGTGTCAACCAGGACTCCCAGGTCCCTCTCCGTGGAGGTGCTTTCCAGCAGGTCAGCCCCTAATCTGTACTGATGCCTGGGGTTATTCCTCCCCAGGTGCAGGACCCTGCACTTGTCCTTATTGAACCTCATGAGGTTCCTCTCTGCCCAACTCTCCAGCCTGTCCAGGTCCCTCTGGATGGCAGCACAGCCCTCCGGAGTGTCGGCCACTCCACCCAGCTTGGTGTCATCTGCAAACTTGCTCAGGGTGCATTCCGTGCCCTCGTCCAGGTCATAAACTTTTGCCATGTGATTCCATACAGCCCCCTTCTGATAGGTTCTCTATGAAGAAAAAATCAGTCTCTTAAGTGTGTGTGGGATAAATAATAAAATAAATGTATAGGAATAAATAAATGTATATGCTGAACCCTTTAATTTTGGAGTCCTGGAGTTCTCACAAGTAAAGGTGTCAAGATATGTAGGATTATGCTTTTATAAATGCTCGCTTGCTTTCTTTGTAGACTCACAACACACTTTCTTCTGCAGGTCGACGTTTTGACGGTGGTGTGAAGCCAAAATTTAACATAAACCAACTAGCAATTACACAGGTAACATATGAAAACCCGGCATATGTAATTGCTTTTTATGGTGTTTTGAGATCTTTTAACTTCCATTGTTGCATTAAATGACTTATTGTTTACATACAAGAAAGAGCCAGTGGAGTAGTCCCAGCCATGGTGGTGTGAGGCTGATACCTGTAGCCCAGTACATCTATTCTCCTGAGCAATGGGGTAGCACTTTGGGTGGTGTAGCTGGTGCTGACTGGCCATGGGTTTGAGCACAGAGCCGTTCTGAAAGAACCAAATCCTCATGTCCACGTTCAGCACAATACCATCTGACTGCAGTTACCGGTATTTTATTTATGTCTTTATATGCTTGGTACAAAAAGAATTGCTGAAGCAAAACTCCTGGTTGCTAAATTCAGTGGGAACTTTTCCTCCATCTAGCCTGTATGCTTTGTTAAAAACTGGTGGTAGGAAGATTCCCCATTAAGAACCATGTAAAAAACACAATCTAATGTAAATAATATGATTATTTTGTTCTGTCCTGTACTTATGCAGAAAATGGGCTTTTAGTTTCTCCCAAAGGCATTTGTAATGCTGTTGCTTGATAGCTGTTGCGTTAAATTCTCTGGTTGTTGTCTTAACCTTGCTTGTTGCTGCAAGTACCTAATAATTTTAATTCCTAAATCAGGCTTGTGCCATCTGTAAGGTCAAGTATCAAAGGGGTCTTTCAGGGTCTGAGCTGGGAGACTTGATTTGCTAATCTGAACAGCAAAAAAAAAAAACCCTATCTTTAAGCTAAGACAAAGCTTTGGAGCTTAACTGCATCCTTGCTGCAGCCTGATAAGATGATGTTTATGGCTGAAACACAGAATACTTCTCTTGTTTGTGCATAATTTGAACTTGCTCTCTCGTATTACATGCAGGGCAGCCATGCAGACATTACATGCATTAGCATACTCAGTTTTGACATATCTGCAGATGGAAAAGAATCTGTGGTGTCTGGAAATCTTAGCTTGAACTATGAAAACGAGGATTAAATTTTCAAGTCCATCCAGAGCTTTAGCTCATTGTCTCAAGTTATATTGCTCTACAGACAAATCAGCCTTGTTTAGCTGTGAAATTTGCCTGGGAAGGGTTAATCTTTTTCTGATATCTACGTAGGACACAAAACCCTCTGTACCCAGATTTTAAATTTCTAAGTTAATGGTTTTATAAAGGTAGAGATTCCAATAATTTATAAATTCATAGATCCGTACAGAAACCTTTGCAGCAAGTGTCTGTTTTTAAAGCCACCTGTGGCCAAAGTGCCTGTAGGCAGATGCATTTCTTTCACCTGGACAGCTGTCTAATGTGCTTTCCACATGGTAGGCTGTACCTTTGGCTCAAGCTTCGTTGTTTTTAGCGTACTGCTGTTATGCTTAGGACTGCCCTAGTGAATCTCCTTCTGGGGTGAGTATCTTGTTGTTTTAGCTTTGCTGCTTTTTTATTTTTTCTTCTTTTTCTTTTCCTTTTTTTTTTTTTTTTTTTTTTAATTATATATGAATTGCTCCACGGTGTGATGGGATGTGATGAGGACATGTTAAGAATGTGATTTATGCCAGTGATACTACACCAGGAGAACAAATAATGCTTATTTTGGCTCTCTGGCAAGTTGTGCCGGAGTTAGAAGCCTGTATGGTTCCCACCTTGAAAAGAAAAGAGGCAGTCAGAGACTTCTCTGCTTCCTCACTCATAACCACTTCAGCTGAGACCTGTCGGAGCAGGTGCTCTCAAGTGCTGGCCTCATATATTTTGGTTGGATGTAAACTAAATACTGATCTGCTCGTCTTTTGATACTCATCTTTTATGTGGTCAATCAGGTCATCAACTACAACCTGAGCAGGAAAGAACAGTTGGAAAGAGAAGCCAGGAGGCCGCTCACACACAGCCACTACAGCCCTCTCAATGTCACCGTTAATGGCATCCCCTGCATTCTCTTCTGGGCCAAGAGGATCATGATTAAATTCAAAAACCACACTCAGCTGGATTTGACAGAGAAGACGTTTGGTGTCCATGCAACCGTGGATGTTGGAGATTCTAACTGCAGTGAAGACAGCGCAGTGTAAGGAGCCGTCCTCCTCTGCTAGAGCAACTAGCCCACAGTAGCAAGGCCAACAAATAGCTCCTGGAGGAGCAAACTTCCTAGTATGTGGCTTGGAGCACCTGTATGCCAGGGCGAGCTCCCTTTCAGAGGTGGTACCGAGATAGTGCAGTATGGATGGGTACGAGTAACCTGCTGTGGCTTTGCACTTCACAAAACTTCAGATGTCCATGGTGACTGTACAGAAGCCATGTAGAGCAGCTTCACAATTAGTATATTATTATAGCTCTAGTGCTGCATGTGTATGAAGTTTGAACTCGGATACCATCTGCATTTGATATGCTCTGGTGCAGATATGCATCTGCAAAGGTGAAAATGTTGCTGCATACACATAGCATGCTTTCTGATAGTGTGTGCAGGTGGCTCGTGACTAAGAGACCTTCCTATAAACTAGCCTGGTTGACTTAAGAAGGAGAGCATGTGTCAAGTGAACCTCATTATTCTTATCAATAGATGTTAGAAACAGCAGGATTTGAGCTTATGTGGAGAGTTAAGTGTATAGTTCTTTCCTGTACAGTCTGGGCCTTATTCAAATTAACAACTAAACTATTGGATTTTGATGGAGTAAGATTTAATCCTTTTAATTTTTTTCTACTGATTTCAAAGGTCTACTGAGAAACAGGCGTATGCATAACAGTGCTTAATCTTCTCTGCTCTTTTTTTCCTTACTTCTCAAGCTTTTATCCATCATTTAACATCATTATCTTTTTCTCCTAGGCTTTCTCTGAAGTTTGGTGACATTGACAATCTAAAGGGACTTGTTATGAGGTAAGTTTTTATGATAAGTAAGTTTTTATGATAAGTAAAATAGGTAGGTATTTTATGATAAGTAAAATAAGATAGGTAATCAAATGCTGATATCTTTTGAATGCATTGTTGTGCAGTTGCCTGTGAAATTTGATTCAAGAGACTTTGTATGCACAAAAATAGTTTGGTAAAATTGTTGATTATAGAATCAAGCCACAGAAGAGACTTGCATTTAACAAGGCTATCTTTTTGTCTTTCTATTTTGTTTTAAGGCATTTCTTTTTCAGTATTGACTGTCCTACTCAGGATCAGATCATCTCTGTTGAATAGAATTTACTCTTGCTTGAGAATTTCACTAAGTCTTGCTAACTTACTAAATTTTTGTCTGGGAATTCTGCTGAAAGAACTGATGCCGACTGTGACCTACTTCATTTGCTTCTCAGTGATCCAAGGAAACAAAATTGCTTGTCAAATAATACGTCATGTATGTGTTTCAAATGTGTGTAACACATGTGCAACTGAATTTTCGAAAAAAAAAATCCCTGTCTTTAACGCAAGTG
>NW_020454093.1:1495206-1497706 GCF_003342845.1 Nothoprocta perdicaria | reverse complement strand
GCAGGTTCTTTCTTCCTTTCAAGTTTGTAAAATGGTGGCTTCCCCACCTCTTAAGCTCTGTGTCTTACTTTGCTGTAGCAGCACAGTAAGGCTTTTTTGCTTCTTAGTCTTCTAGTACCATTTGTGGACTGTGGGAACCTTTATATAATTGTGGAGAATGCCCCCACTCTGATAATTTGGCATTGAAAAATGTGTCCCATCCACATAAAATACCAACAAGTCCTCAGTCTCCTGAAACACTTCATGTTGCTTTAATAGTTAAAGCACCTAAAAGTCTTTTGGCTCAAAAAACAGTAGGCAAAAATGCTGGACTACAGAAATATTGGTGCTGAAATGAGAAGGAATCACAATTGGATGTTCATTCCTTGGTGGACAGAAAAACATTTGTCTCTGTAGACAAACATTTTGAAATTCTCCAATATGTCATGGTGCTCAGCATCTCAAATTTGACATCCTTTTTGAAAAAAATCGGGATGAAAGCTCCTTCAAGGAAGGGAAGATGAAGTTGTTTAAATCAGCTAGACTGTTTCTTCAGTGCATCGGAGTGAGCCTTAGCATGTGCAGAGCACTTTATTAACACTGTGTGATTATTAAAGGAACCTTTCTCCTTCCTCTCTCCAGGAAGAGCATTCTGCTGTCTTCAGCTTGAAGGTTAATCAATGAATTGATCTGGACATGTTTCCTCCTTGTTTTCTAGCAGCTAAACATGGTCTTCACCATGAAATGAGCCTGGGACTTGGATATGTAAAAGAAACACACTGCTTCCCTTCAGGAATCCCAAACCAGAGTTGGCCATAGCTGCAGGGCCATCTTGGCAGAATTAACAGCACCACAAACGCCTGTGTTTTAGAAACCCGTGTAGGAGTGCAAGTGTTCATGTTCAATCCAAAATGTACATGGCAGAGACAACTTTTTCTGGTTTTCATTTGAAGGCGCAGCGTGGCTCCATTCTCGTCAGGCTCCAAAGGGCTGCTCTTGGCATCGGGATACATTTGGAGGTGATGCTGGTTCATGGGAAGCGGCTGTGAGAGTGTGTGGAGAGACCCAGGATGGGATGGGGAGGAGTGGCAGGGTCTCTGGGCAGGACGCTCCCTCTTTTGCAGAGCAGAGCGCTCTGTTCCTCTCTTTGAAGAGCAGTTTCTGCTCAAGCATTTATCCCTCAACTGCAGCATATTTTCTTAACAACAATGAGCAGGTTTTCAATCCCAACTGGTGGTTTTTTTTTTTTTTTTTTTTTTTTTTTTTGTCACAAAATATTAAGTCTTTTCAAAAGCTCTTAAGAGAAAGGGACAGTTTTAGCCCCGCTCCATGAAAATCTCGCATTCAACCATTCTGAAATGACAGCCTATGGAATGATGGGCATCTACGAATCCTGCCCCTAATCATCAGGCTGCACAACAGAGACTCATAGCTCCGTATTTAAATCTGAACACTAAACAAAAAGAGCTGTGGTCCCGCCCCCAAATTCCTGCTGGCAAAGTGATGTCTTTGGGAAATACGGGAACAACAGGCTGTGCCTGTTGTGTTTTACCTTACACAGAAATAGAAATTCAGCAGTACGGCCATTTTTTTGCAATAAAGAAACAAGGTTATTAAAAAAACAAATGTGTGGTGCAAAGGAGGGCAGGCAGAAAAGAAAAGGTCAAAATGATGGAGAGCCTGAATGTGAATGCACAGGATGCTCATCTTCCACCCTAGGCACGGAGGTTTTCAGTTCCCTCTGCAAATGCCTGGCACTGGTTACGTTTGTCCTGCTGAAACAACAGGTCACGTGAAATGCAGACAAGTCCCTTCAGGTCAGCTCCCCGCTCCATCCCTTTGTGGTTATCTAGGGGTAGAACCTCTTATCCCCATTTCCAAAGAAGCGTTATCAATATTAATGTGCTTCCATCTCAGCTGTACTTCCTTCTCCACTGGCTTGAGATGACCCGGTTGCATAATACGAGAAAGAACTGGAAATCCAGCTATTCAGCTCTGTCATGAGCCGCTTTTGTTATCGTCGTTTTTGCCTGCGGTGCAAGCTGGGAATGTTTAAGAGTTGAAATGGTTTATATAAATACAGAGAAACTGATGCCCTGCCAAAATCACTCGGGAGCCCTCGGAAGCCCTCTGCTCTCCGTGGGTTTTCTCAATTTTTGCAAGAACTCCCTACTGATAATTAAAAAGACATAAAATTGCACCTATAATCTTACCTTGGATTTGGGAAGATTAATGGATCACCACCACGGAGAAAGTGATAGCGTAACCTCTGCAAAGGGGGATTTCCCCTGTAATTAAAGAGACAGAGAACATTCCCGTTTTTCTGAAAATCTGCTTAGTGAATTATGCAATGCGCTCATAGGAATTTGCAGGGAAGTAGCTGGAGAGCCGTGCTTGCGCAGCATCTGAAAACATATTTGTCTGAGTGTGTTTCTTTGGACCAGCAATACAGTTTTAGGCGATTTTCTCGACAAAAGGGTGCGCCCGGGCGCGCTCCCGGGCTGCGCGGCGCCGCTCCCGC
>NW_020454093.1:1326439-1495122 GCF_003342845.1 Nothoprocta perdicaria | reverse complement strand
CCCATCGCGACCTGCTCCTTTGATTTCACACTGCATTATATGACCTCGGTCGCCTTCTCGGAAGGTGCTCACCTTGACATGTTGACATATTGACATGTTGTAGAAAAATATATAATCTAATGCTAAAGGATTTTGTTTTCCAGCTGCCAGTGATGCCCATCGCAGGGAGGGCCCAGTGCTGCACCTGAACAGACAGCTGAGTTTGCCAGTGCTGCATGGATGGGGACAGACAAAGCTGAGTTTGCCAGTGCTGCATGGATGGGGACAGACAAAGCTGCGGTGCCAGGTGCAGTGAAGGCCCCTGCTCCCTAAGTGTGTGGGAGTTGAGCACGGGAACAGCAGCAGGACAGAGCCCTGGGCTCCATCCGATGGCCCCTGAGCAAAGGGACAGGGACTGAGCACCCTGGTCCACGCTCTGCTGGGTGCCAGGGGCAGCGTGTCTGTATTTCCCACCCCCTGTTCTTATTAAATGCACCAGAACATTAGGACTAATCGATGCCTACATCTGATTAGCCTTTTCTGGTCTAAGATTCTCATGGCGTAAAGGAACTTTATTGCTTTTGTTCCATATTATGGATTTGGGATTTTTTTCAGGTCATATGTTTTTATCAGCCATCCTGAATTTCCGATAGCTTAAATAAAAACTCATGAGATGTCATTGAATTGCCAGGCTAGCCCTAGCTTGGCAGGAGCTGTTTTGTATGAACAATTATAGAACAATCTGAAATTAATTCTAGGAGGCTAAGTTCAAATAAATTATGTTGATATTGATCCTCTTCATCTAATGACCTGGAAAGGTGACCTCCATTTCTTATATTAAAAGTCTACAAACAAAACAGCTTCTTTCATGTCAATTAGTTTTTCATACATAAGTTAGCAGAAAATTTCCCTGTGGGAGAGGAAAGAAACAGCTGAAAAATCAATCCTGTTAATATAGAGACTATTTCTCCAAATTTCACCTTAATTTGGAAGATTTATTTTAATTCTTAAGCTATGGCCATTATTTGTTCTTCCAAGCCAAATTACAGCACAGAAGATACTACCAGTAGATTATATAAACACTCAGCATGGAGGCTAATGCTGAATCTTAGATTACAAATTAACAAGGTAAGTCCCAAAGCTTTAATATACCCAGCTTTGCAAGTGGTGTTGATTACATACATTTATGTTGGCTCCTTGGCTGGTAAGTGGAGAATAAAAAAAGTACTTGTCACAAGTTTTGTGCTTTTCAGAAATGCTGAAGTTAAAATATTAAACTAAAATGGATGAAGTTGTTTTGCTGGACACTTCCATCCAGCTGGAGTCGTAAGCCGGAATATATAAGAATAGTTGCACTTGACAGGAAGAAATCCTATTATGTTTATTAATTGGTTGCCAGTAGTGTGTGGTAGTGGATCCTTTGGAAATGAAGAAAGAATGTCTTCTTTACATGGGGGTCGAGTTATGTCCTTCCAGGGTAAAATCTGGAAAAAGTTTGTAAAATCACCCAGTTTAACTCTGCAGCAATCTTAAGACTCCAGATTGCCAATATCTCCTTCCACTCCTCTTGTAATCAGTTTGGACTCTGAGAACCAAACTATGTTTGCAAATGGATCTCGTCCAGTTACAAATTTCTGGGGCTCCTCCCCTCTCAATATTTTTTTATACAGTCAAAGTTTTATAAATATCCCTAAAATCCCAATCTCGCAAAGTTTTCTAAGTAGTTCTCAGAACTGCAGCTGTCCTAAGATTACTGTCCTAAAACTGTTCTATTAGGTGCAATTTGGTCTTCTCTGTCATGTATTCTGATAAGTTTTCTGTTTACTATCCATAAATAAACATAGCTTAGTAATAAGATAACCGGTATATATTGCAGGTTATATATACATATATATCTATATCTATATACACATATGTATATATACACACACACCTGAATGTATTTCAGAAAGATAGTCAGCATATATATATTTGTACCAAAAGTGCATGACAGAAGAATGATATTCAAAATGAAAAGGTGTGGTTCACTTCCCTGTTTTGGACATAGATTGCTATTTACGCTTTTGGTATATTCAAATGCAGTAAAAGACTGCATAGTGTGAAAAGGATTCTAAACTTAAAAAAAATGTTTCTTTCAGACAGGTTACCTCCTACTAAGGGATATGTTTTAGGAAAACCTGTCATTTTGAAGGTAATGGTTGGAGTTGGACTCCTGTCTTTTCCCAAAAGACAAATACAGTCTTCTCATAACTCTTCACAGGTGGATTTCAACACAACAAGCATCTCTGTAGATTTGCCTGAGTCAAGCCTAAATATGTCGGTTTGCCATTTGGACGGTCTTGTAATTAGAAAACTTTGGCTTGAGCCTCTATCTACAGCTGACTTTGGAGGATAAAATCCTTCTGTCATCTTTCATAGGGGCCTTGGTGAGTGAGTATGTGTACAAGATTGTTAGATGTTCATGTTACTTACAACAAACGAGGCTGTACAAGAGTGCGCAAGTCAGATGCTGCTTCATTCAGATGCTTTTTTTGGTAGAATTTGGTAGCTTCGTTCAAATACTTTGGGTAGAATTTCCTGCCTCTATAGAAAAGAAGAGCAACTCAACAGAGCCAGGGTGAGCTGTCCCAAGTGCTGGCAGGAGAGATCTCATTCCTCCAGAACGTACTTGTCTTCAGTCTTGTCAAAACCTGCCAGGCTGTTCTCTTTTCATCTTAAGATGACAAAAAAGGTCAAGGTGAGACTATGAAGTCCTGCTCAAATGTGTGCAGTGGCTTGTTAGTATGAACAGCTCTTCAAAGCATCTGAGAACTGCACTCTAGTAATAAAATTTTAATGATCTCTTTAAAAGTAGGTAATTTCCCTGCAAAGCCTGTTTTATTCTTTCGAAGTGTGAAATACATAAATAATCTATATTCACAGTGGCTAGCAACTGTTTTTTTATATTATCTATCCCAGGCTTTGGATTGTTTTCCTATTGCACAAAGATACAAACAAGATTCATTTTTGAGCAGGACATATCAAGATGTTCAAAAACACAGATTTTCTGTTATCTAGATTAAAGGTTTCTGGTGTAGCAACTGCCACCTTTGGAGGACTGTTGCAAAAGGAGGGATTCAGAGACAGCTACAAACATCTAGAAATATTCCATAGAACAACAACAAAATCTGTCCGACTCACTGCTTGGTCACTGTCACCATTGACTTTGTAGTGAATATAGGGTTTTTTGTTTCTTCAGGTCTATATCCCAGATTCATTGCTCCAGATTTGTTGATGCCAAATTTCCTGTAATATCATTAACTGTGCACTCAACCTTACTGCAACGAACAATTTCCTATTGGATTTTGTGGTAGCAGGACGGCATGTGGGAAAGTAAGTGTATGGCACAAAGATCCCACATTCGTGTAAACAGTGGGGAAAGCCTTGATAATTGGAGCCTGAAAAAAAGCAGAAACTCTTGCCACGAGATGATATACAAAAGTCGATTTATTATGGTGTTCTTAAAGGTTTCCAGAAGAGATCCATGCCCTGAGTAGAAAATGTGTCTGGTAAAATACTACCTTCTACCTCTGCCCACCAACACTTTCTGCAAGATTACCTTAGTTTTAACACTTTCTGTAACATTACTTTAGGTTTTTATTTTTATTTTTTTAATAAGCTGATGAAATTGCTACCTCTGCATTGGAACTTGCATTTTTTTTTCCTAAGGAAAACTGACATTTATTTATTATTTTTGAACTTTTCCATTTTGCTTTTTTTTGACTCTGAATTTAGAAACTTTAATAAGTTAAATAATAATAAGATAAATAAGAATTCTTTGCCACAGAAATGAAACAATTTTCTTTTTTTCTGACTAGTCAAACAGGAAGGGAAACTGACCCCGGCTCTGTGTGTGAGAAGTGGAATTAATTATGACTATTTATTTATTTGCATTCCTGCAGAGTCTGGAGGCCCCATAAGGAATCGGGTCCCCACTGTACAGTACATTTTAGCAACACCAAGTAAAATGTACTTTATGTCATTTAGAAGGTCAGAGTTGCTTTATATCATCTATGAATCTTTTGTCTCTGCCCTGAAGTGTTTACATTGAGTAATTTGTCCTTCCTTGTGTCTAAATCCCTGCCTTAAGGCAAGATTTATCCATTGTCCTGCTTTTGCACCCCTCTTTTTTCAGACAAAGAAACCTACCTAGAGTGCTAAAATCGTCTGCAACCCTGTTGGGGAAGGATTGGAACCAGCTGCTGTGGCTTGTGGGGCAGACTGAGGAGGAGATGTGGCCAAGGCAGCTGAGAGCTGCACAGCTCTACGGTGTCTCCTGCTCGGCCCCTGAAGCTGGGCTGGGTGCTCTGCTCATCCTCCCTCACCAAAGACCATGGAGCAGAGCAAGGGGTGGACACGTCCTCTCCCCCAGGGCTTTGAAATGCATCCTTTTACCAACACAGAGGAGTTTCAGCTGCCTCCTGTAAACAAAACACGAGAACATACTCTGTCAGCCTCTGCTTGTGTGCTCAAACAAGCCCCCTGGAAAAAGAAAACTAGAAAGCATTTGAATATTTCAGCAGACATTGGTGTTATTTCTAGTCCATACTTCTCAGTACAGCACCCTGAATTACTTTTTTTGGTGAGGAAATCTAAGTGTTAATGCATTTTTTACCTCTCTTATAGTGGCAGTGTTTTTCCACTCTCATTGTGGCTTCTTATAGCTAGCACAATTAAATATATATGTATATTTATAATTTATATAATGTATATATATATTTCTATATACCAGCCTTCTCCAACCTTGTTTGATAAACGTCTATGCTAAGTTAATGCCACTCCTTTTTACCTGCTGAAAAGGCCCTCTAGATATGAACACCAGTTTTATTCTGAAAAGCTGTATAGTGGCCTCATTTAAAGGAAACAAGATTTTTTTATCTTTCCTTTTATTAGGCAGGAAATTGCATGTGGTAATAAAACACCATTGTAATGATGGTGATTTGTGGCAGTAAAACACCATTGTAATTTGGGGAAGCACACAGGAAAGTGGCACATTCCTGCTCTAGAGATGGGATGGGACCATGGCTGGCATCATGCTTGCAGTTATCTTGAGACAAGAGACAAGGAGAGAGAGATGAACCCAAAGGAAAGAAGCAAAAATGATTATCAGACCAAAGATCCCTTCCTTCATTCCCTTCATTTCTTCTGCCAGAGCCGTTATTGTTTCATTAATGTTGTATCTGCTTCTAGGAAAAGCCCTAGCAGGGCACGTCCTACCACCTGGCGAGCAGGCGGCCAGGAAAGGTGGCGGATGGTTCTACTGGCTCTGCGTAACGCCTTGTTTTGGTGAGTCAGGTTTTCAGCTGGTGCGTAATCAAATCTAGATGACGGTGTTGCTTTGTCTTATTTATTCTGACTATTTCTGGTCAAATGCTTTTTTAGAATATAAAAGCCTGATCTAAGTACCAGAAAAGTCAATGGGAATTTTTCCAGGGATTTGATTGGTCTTTGGAGTTGGCACAAATAGGTCAGACTACTGCTCTGTTTTTCTGCCTCCAGCAGCAGTAGATAACAGATGATTTAGGGATTAGATGAAACCTAGAGTGAACCCAGCAATCTATGTTGTGGTTTACGTCTGAGGAAAATCTTGTCTGACCTCCGCTAGATGAACAGCCTGTGCCCTACAGCAAGAAGAGCCTCTTTACAGTGTTTACTGGGGAGTTCTTTTTCTGTCTCACTCCTGGTTTTCTTGTTCAGCCTGATTTCTCACAATATGATCTTCCTCTACTTGTCAGTCACGAAACTAAGCATTTGCCTTATGCAGAATGGGTCACTTGATTAGCCTCAGGAGCATCCTACTCATGGCCTCTTCTCTTTTCTGCATCCCACCACTCAGATCGTCTGTGGGAAGGGTCCTGTGGGTTTTTGCTCATGCCCTTGCCATATGGTTCCTACTGGACTTTTGGATTTATTCCCTCTTTGCTGCACAGGCAGGTTGGCTTGAGGATCCCAAGGAGGAGCTCCCCCTTTGCTGGAGCTCCTTAGACAGCAGTGAGGGATTTTCTCCTTTCTGTCCCCCCTTTCCCTTTTCTTCCTGGCCTTCTAACACTGAGGTTTTAAACTTAAGAAGCCTGAATGCTACTTGTGCCTGCCCTCCTGTCAGTGCTTTCCTTCAGGGTAGCATTTCCCCTGTTCGTTCCTTGTGCTTGTCAGATATGATTTCCCACAAAACCTTCAAGAGACACAGCAGAAGAGAAGAGCGATCACAAGCCTCAGGCACGTTCCCTCTTCAGAGGAGGGTCAGGCCAAAGCTGCATTGTGATGAACATTGCCAGGCTCATGAAGATGGGCTATTTAATAAGGGGATGCAGGTGCCTAGGGAGAACAGAGCTCTTCTGAAATTTCAACTCAGTACAATTAAAGATGTGGAAAATCTTTTTCTTCCTTATGTCCGGAAAAGCTTGTGGCAGTTGACTGGCTCTCACCGGAGAAGAGATTAAAGGAGGCTATTGTATAGGAGAAAAGTCCACAGAAATGCAATGAAAATTATCCAGTGCCTGGGGAGGAGAAACCACATGAGGAGAACTTTAAAAAGACCAGAACTATTTAACATGGAAAGGCGACCAGGAGGAGGAAAGATGATAGTGATACATACTTTACTGGAGGATGTAAAGACAGTCAAACAAGGGCTATTTCTTGAATGACCCCCTGGATCTTAGGACATAGGGCCGCTTGGCAGCACTTAAGGACAACATCTTTTAGGCAGATCAATTAAATGTAAGTATGATGCATGTGTGCATTTCAGGTTGACACTAAGCAATCTCCACGTGCAAACGAATACGATTTCAGTGGCAAGCTTGCGTGCAGACAGTGAGATTCACGTAGCTGCCTCTGGTTTCACACATCCTTGCAGAGGGCTTTGTGTTGTGCACATGTGCAGTGCTGGGCTGCAGCCCTCCTTGCTTGCCCCAGATGTAGCCTGGCTGTGTCTGCTTCTGCTATGGGGCCTTGGAGCAGGAGAGGGGCTCTGCAAATGAACATGGGCCATCTGGGAGGGCACTGGGCTGCCCTGAGCAGCACCTTCTGCTCCGTCCGGCAGTATCTTTAGTACTTTCTCGTGTCAGGGGAGAATATGCCTGAGAGCTGGGGTACATCAAGTAGCTGCAGGAGGTGGGAGTACCCCTGGGGACAGCAGCCTGGTATGGTCATTCCCCTCAGCCTCCTGGGGTGCGTGGAGGTGCAGGTGGGTACCTCACCTCCTGGAATGCTTTCTGGGTGTAACAGAGTGCTTTATGGTTTCTGCTCTGCTGGGAGATGCGGGGGCTCCCTGGGGCTATAGACTGCCGTCAAATTTAAAAGCAGTAATGTCAAACAGATATTTAGTGGCTGAAAGAAACTGCTTTATTTTCTAGGGCTGTATAGATGAAGAGTACTGTTCTGTGGTTAAAATAGTATAAACAGACACAGTCTAAGTTTGCTGAGAGGTAGGAATTTCCAGTTGCCAGAGGTAATTCTCCCTAAGTACTTTGGTACTTTTCTCCACTGGAATGATGAACAAGGTTTGCTTTGATGAAAAAGCCCTTGTTTTACAGCAAGATTCCTTCACATAGGAAGTGAATTTCTTCCCAGGTCATATTGTCCTCTTCTGCTACAGCCTCCAAACCCAGAGAAGCTCAAACCCATCCGTGTGGGGGTGCCATGTGCTGAGGCAGCACTGCCGGCCCTGGCTCCGCTGCTGCTCTCCTCTTGTGCACAGGGGAGTGGGAGAGCGGAGGGAGGCAGCGCAGGCTGGGCCCTGTGGACATGTCGGCCCGCGCGGCTGCATGTGGACGGAATCAGGCCAGGCGGGGCTGCCCTGGGTGACATCTCCTCTGGCACAAAACAGAGACCAGAGTGAAGTTCTGCCTTCCCTAAGTGCCTCTGGCTTGGGGACGGATTCTGAAGTCTTGGCCATGGCCGGAAAAGGCAGTGCAGCCATGTCCAGGTCCCTGAGTGTACTCAATTGTGCCCCATGTCTTAATTACTGAGTAGGCCCTACCAAGCAGGCCTCTTCCTGGATGGCTGTAGGTGCAGGAAGGGGTAGAGAGGCTTTAAGAGAACCTGGAAGAAAGCCAGGAGCAAGGACCAGACTCAGGATAGTTTGGCATGATCCCTGTTTGGGGTCTAAATATCCTTTCAAAACAAGATATGTCACTATAACTTGGAGAAGCATAAATGCCCATTCCCACCTCAACGAGCTCTCCCTCTAGGCTCTTCAGGGCAGTTTGTTTTGGGGATTCAGGTTAATAACAGGTCCTATCCAGGCCATGTTGCAAGAGTGAGTGGCAACCAGAGTGAATAACAACAAAATCATTTGCTTGTGAGAAGGCACCGGGAATGCAGACCTGGTAACTTTGTAGCAGGGATTGTTGCCTACAGCCAAATCTGTCAGGCTTGACAGACAAAAAGAAAAATTTCAAACACTTGGGCAAGGCAGCAGAGAGGGGCTCAGGGAGGTATCTAGTTTACTGATGGCTAAGGTTTGAGGTGTGACAGTGCCGTGTGAGAGCGATGCTCAGCCTCTTGCACCACGGTAAACATAAAGAATATTTTAAAATAGCCTCTAGGTTGTGTTCATGTGCTGTTCTGTCCTTTCTTACAGATTACAGAACTGTGTTTACAGTCCTGGCGTCCTGGTCTGCCTCCCTCACTGTAACTTCTGCACATCCACTTGCACACACGCTATCAAAGTGATCAGAGAATTTGAAAGGCCACGTCCTCTGGCACCTGCAACGTCAGTGAGAACTGAGAATGGTTTGGAATAGCAGAAATCTGTTCCTACAGGGGGAAACATGAGAAACTCATTATTTGTTAACACAATTTGATTCACAAACTGCTCCAAAAAGTCCCTTATAGGATTCAATTACCAGCAGTTTTACAACATATCAAAGGAAGCATCTGTAAAACAAGAAAATGATTTACAGCTTATGACACCAGTTTTTAAGTTCCATAGCTGTTAAACAGTTTAGAAGTCTTTAGTTCTGCAGTATGGAGTCAAGCTGGCTTACACTGTATGAATTATACATGTTGCATGTTGGAAGGCATAGAGAGGCAACAGTCTTCCACTGTTATGGAAAGCAGGTAAGATTATATAGAAAGACAGAGCCTAAGAAGTGTAAATCTAAATAATATTTCTAAAGAGTGCTTAGAAAGATGCCTGGAGATACTGTTGCATTTTCCACCTTAGGGCAGTTTGGAAATAGCTCCCTTCATGTCTGTAACTGGCATTATTCAGTAAGCCCATCTTGCAGTATATAATGGTTTCTGAAAATACCCATAAATTGTGGGTCTGATTTCACTCCTCCTGAAGGCAGTGGGAGACACGCAGTGTATTTAACAGGAGATGGATTTCCCTTGGCCTCCTTAGTCTCATTTTCTTTCACAGCTGTGGATCCGCTTTGCTCTTGCTGTCACAGGGAGGGAAAAGCTGAGATGCACTGCGGCAGGGTAATCTGCTCTGCCTCGCGTGAGTCTCCCTCCACATGGAGTCTTCAGTGGCACCAAGGCTCCTGTGCCATTGCAGAGATCCCACAGAATATGCAGGAGAAAAGACTGTGTAGAGGTTTGCCTGGCTTTCCTTAGCGTTGCTGTCCTGGTCGCTCTCTTCTCCAGCTTTGCAGAGCAATTCTGATCCCTAAAATTGAGTGGCTATCTCCACCCAGGGAATTTACAGAGCCACATGTAGCCTTTCTTAGCATTAACAACTGTGTTCCCTATGACAATTGTTTTTTTTGAACCTTTTTTTCTTTGAAATTCTTTGAACATTTTCTGGTAGCATGTATTTCCTAATGCATTTCCATTTAGAGCAAGCTCTCTAAAGAGCACGCTTAAATCTGTACAGCTCTGGTCATATGTGCCACTGCTGACGGAGGTGTCCTGCTCATTACATCTCCTGGTTAGGGGAAATTACAAAATCAGGGGTTTTGCTGAAGGAATATTTGTTTCACAGGGCAGCCAGGAAACCTTGTGTGGGCGCTCTTTGTGCACCCTTGCATTTGTGCAGTATTAACATCCCCAGTGGAACACACCAACTTCCAGATAGATGGGCAGAAGACAAAAAAAATATGAGCTAGAAAAGCAATGAATAGGCCTGGGGGGCTATGTAGGACTGCGTCGAGTCTAAGACTTCGGCAGCACAACAGTGCTCACTTGATGAACTTTAAAGTTTCAGCAAGGCATCAGATGAAACACTGGTCTGTGGCAGTTCTACAAACAATTATAGAAAAATAAATATGTACAGAACCTGTTTTGAAAGGATGAATTTAACTTTACAATGTTAAATTTGTTTGCACTGCCAGGAAACTCTGAACTTCTGGCAAGTCCTATCATTAGCCAAATAACTATTTACCTTTCATTTGGTCCAGAGAGAAACCGGAACAGAAGATAATAAAAGTTAAATGGTTAAAGTATTCTTATTTTGAACTCTTTGAGCAGCTGAGAATTCACATGCCATGTCGAGATCAAAGCAACTGAAGTTAAAGAAGTGCATGTACTTTTGACAAACTAGAGTTCCTATCGGAAACAGCCTCCTCTTAAATTAAAACATTGCAGCTGCAGTACTAGGAAAACGGAAACGCTGAGAAGCAATAAAATCTTTCCACTGGCTTTGATGGGCTTAGCATCAAGATTCTGCAGAGAAAAAACAGAGTATGTTTCCAGGAGTTTAGCATAAGGTTGCCAACAGTATCTCCCTTGGCCTGAGTGGTATGAAGAGGGTAAAAGATCAGGGAATTCACTCGGTAGTTTTCTTGATCAAAATACTTCATATAACTTAGTCAAAGAGGGAAGCTCGGAAGGTTAGGAGAATTTCCACTATTATTCTTTGCTGCTGAATAATGTATTGGGCAATTTAAGGTAAGGTGCAAAGTGGTCTGCTAGTGAGATTTAAGGAGGACTGCCCTTTATGAAACCAGTATTATGCATTTCTCTGTGAGTATTATTGAAAACTAAAGCCCTTGATTTTTGATGTAGTCTGGTTTACTCCAAAGGCAGATCTAAATATTGCCACCAAATGGACCTCTTATGGAAAGTATTCCAGAATGAATTTACTGGTATTTGAGGTGGCCAGACGTGTTCATTAGCATCATTTTAAAAACTGAATAAATTAGGGCTACAAAAAATACAGACTTAGTTATTACTGGGAAATAAGCACTACTGAAGAGTAAAGGAAGACTGAGTAGTGTAACACTTAAGCAGATGAAATGCACAAGCTTGTGAGACCAGACAGGATGCAGCAAGTGTATAGAGGTGCCAGTGGCACTGACGAGAGGCTGTATCATTTCTATAAGGCCTTGGTAAGTAAGGGTGGTTTCTGATGCCTGGAAGAAGGAGACTGTTGCCACTTATCTTCAGAAATGGCAAGAAGAATGATCGAGCAAACAGCATCTCTGGTAAGATTATGAAGCAAATCCTCTTGGAAGCTATGTCCAGACACAAGAAGGACAAGAGGATGTTTGGGAAAAACCAACACATGTTTTCAAGGAAAAATAGTGCCTGACCAACCGAATTGCCTTCATGCTGACTGGCTCCATGGATGAAGAGAGAACAGTGGATGTCATTCACCTCAACTTAGCAGGGCCTCTATAATGTCCTGGAGGACAAGTGTTTAGATGGGTGGAATGTAACGTGGCTGAAAAATTGAACCAGTGGGACCAGCGTTTATAGTGATCTCAGGTCTATCTGGCGGCTGGTTGCATATGAGGTTATGCATGGTTGTGTTGACCAGCTGGTGCCTCGCTAGTTCTCAGGGTTGACACTGAGCCCGCTGTTGTTTAATGTCTTCCCTAATGACCTAGTTAATGAGAGCAGTGCGTGCTCGGCAAATTTGCGAATGGCATCAAATAGCAAGAGAAGTAGTTGACTTGCTGGAGGACAGAGCTGCCATTCTGAGCAACCTCAAAGAATCCAAAGAGGCCAATGCAAACCCCTTCAGGTCCATCAGGGACATCGCTGATGGACATCAGGGACATCAGGTGAAGACATTGCTGTCTTCACCTACCTAGCTGGTGGCTGTAGATTCTTCTGGAGACGCACAGTGAAAGGAAGATGGACAGAAGTTGCAAGAACAATGTAAGGGTTTTTCCATAATGAAGGTTGTTAAGCATTGGAACAGGTTACCCAGAAAGTCTGCGGACTTGGAGATGCTCAAAATTCAACTGCACAAGGCTCAGAGAAACTTGTCCTCACTTTGAAGTAGGCCCTGCTGGGCTAGATGACCTCCAGAGGCCTGTTCCTAACTCAACTGTTCTGTAATTACAGTGTGTTTATTTTATTTTATTTTATTTTATTTTATTTTATTTTATTTTATTTTATTTTATTTTATTTTATTTTATTTTATTTTATTTTATTTTATTTTATTTTATTTTATTTTATTTTATTTTATTTCATTTCATTTCATTTCATTTCATTTCATTTCATTTTTCCTGGAACTATTTCAGCTTTACAGATCATTTCTTCCAGTCAAAGTGTTGTTTATGCAATGTAGAATCTCAGCATAATTACTATAAAGTGTTTTCCATCAGTGGTGTTATGCATCACCTTTATTCTAAGGGCAGCTCCCAGTTGAGAGGAAGTGCGGATGCTCCTTAGTTGCCCTCTCCTGGAGTCAGCTCTGGTGCTCCCCAGCACAGTTCCCCAGGGCTGCCTCCTTTAGAGATTATTGCTGCAGCTCCTGTACCAGCACGTCAGCGGGTGCTCGGGGCACCAGGGGCCTGTTCCTGCATCGCAGCTATGTTGGTTTTGCCCCTTAAGCGCAGGCGGGGGGGAAATACAACAAGCCGAAAGCATCACTTCGGGTTTACTGCGTGGAGAGCTTGCTAGAACCGGACCTCAGCTTAGTTACAAAGAGGCCTGGCGTTTTAACCTTTATAGTAGGGGTCCATCACAACCAAACAGGGTTGTGAGCACAAAGCCAGGAATGTGATAATAATGAAAAGAACATAGATTGATCTGAGAGATGCCAAACTCCTGACATATATTTCTCAGATGTTTTGCATAAATAGGGAAACAGTTATTAAGAAGAAATGTTTCATTCATAGTGCCACTGATTTTGTTTCCAATTACAATAACTCTTCCTCCCTGCACCTCACTGAACTTGGTGCAGTGGAAGTTATTGCTTGTCAGAGTATTCGTAAAGAAGACAGCAATTGAAATAGAGGCTCTATAAGCCCAGCCTGGGTACTGCTATAAAGAACTTAAATGATTTTTGCCAGGAGTGCATAGAATAAAAACTTCAGGTGGTTGGAAAGGGGTACTGCGTGTGGCTCCGTGGGTTTTGTGGTTGTGGGCAGCCATGATCTGTGAATGGGCAGGATTCCAGGAGGTGAGTGTTTATCCGAGGGACAAGGTGTCGTTGCTGTTACCAAGGGCCCTCGTGTGTCCGTGCGGTGCCGTGCGGAGCGGGCTCCGCGTGCCCGGGCTTCGCAGGCCCCGTGGGAGGGCAGCTCTGTGGGCACCGTGCGGCGCTTCGGCTGATTCATGTGTCTTTGGGCAGGGCCTGTGCTCTACGTCAGAGTCGAGGTCCTCACCGTGCGCTCCGTCGTGCAGGATGGACCCCGGCGGGCTGAGACGCTTCAAGTAAGTCTTTGGATAGGTGGGTTTTCATGAGAGGTGGGATTGCTTTTGAATGAAGCCACGCAAAGCCTGAGACCCCTAGCACGAGTGCCATCGCTGTCAGAGCCTTGCCTAGGGAGAGCCTTCCCCCATCCCCTTGAGGGCTGGCGCAGTGGTAGGAAGCATGTTTACGCTAGGTGCCGTGAGGAGCCACTTGGTGTTCCTGGCTTTACAAAATTGCTTCTGCGAGGAGGACAGCAGTCAGTCCGCTGGGCTCCTCCAAGCTTGCCCCAGTTCGCTACAAAGGGAGACCTCAAAGATGTTTCACAAAAAATAGTGAGCGAAAATAGGCAACTGCAAGCATGCAGGCTTATAGTTACTGATTTCCGCCCCCTTTTGGTTCTTTACTCCCAGAAATTCATCTTCCTCTCAGTCTTCCTTCCTCTTAGTCTGCTTCCTACCTCCTTCTCAATTACAGGTCAATGAATGGCTTCTTAACACGTGTTTTCCTGAGGCAATTAGAGGCAAATTAATACTATCCTGCTCGCCAAGGAGGGCAGTTTGGTTCCCCTTCTCACCCTTAAACTTAGCAGAAGACTAACTCCTAGATTTCCTGGTTATATCATGTAGTTTTCCTTCATGGAAATTAACTGTTGTAAAGTCTCTTGCATATACACGATTGAGTGGGCTTAGTAAAACCAAAGCAATCACATTTTTTGAAGTCCTCTGAATGAACAGTGTTTTGCTCAAAGAACACATTTAATTTTGAATTACTTGAATTTATACCTAACTAATTTATCTTTGCTGTAAATAAATCTGATGTAAATAAGAATATCCAGTGGCTGGGGATCAACAGCTTTGGTTTGAATGTGGCATCAGGGAGATGAATGGACTCGGCTGCAGATGTAGTGATGTTAGTTCCAGCCTTCTGCTCAAGGGCATTTCCAGTTAATCTCCCTTCCCCCTTGCCACTAGCTGCAGAAATGTCTGTGTTGCTTTGGCTATGGGAACATAAGAGGCCTGCCAGACTCAGGTGGATTTTTGACCTTTGAGACTATGTGTATGTGGACCTAGTCACACAGAGAGGTGGCCTAGACCATAGAAACCAAATGTTCTTAGATTAGAGAAAACTCCCAACAGCTGCTGAAAATAATACACAATCTGGTCATTTTAAACTACAAATACCCACATAACTCACATTACTGTTTGCAAGAGTACATACAAAAGGCATTTATCAGAAATAATGAGGGCTGCGAGCTTATTTCCATAGGATATTGATAGATGGGAAGCAGATGCTCTTTTCGACATGACAGGACTTCCCTTGTATCCCACGCAGTGCTGTCTGATCAGGCTTCACAGAGAGGATGTGTAGCACCTGGATTTAGGGGCTTTTAATTAGAAACTATAGGACATGCAACTTTAGTAAATTTGGGAACTTGTTTAAAATATGTTCCAGCTGTTGCATGATTAAACCCCTATGATTATAAGATTATCTTTCGCTTCTATTTTTGAAAATGTAATTATTACTAGAGCGCCAGCAGGATATGTGAGGTGCTTAAAACAAACACCAGGAATGCCATTCCCTCCTTATATTCCCTGCTTGACCAAGAAAGTCCAAATCAAACCAAACCAAAAAACAGTGGTATCTCTCTCTCAGAATTTTCCTGTTACTTTTCCCTTTAAAAACAGGCTTCCTTTTGATGAATATAAATATTTCACGGAGTGCATGCTACAAAGCTATGTTAGTAGTTCCTATCTTATACCTGTTTGGCCTGTTATTTATTGTATGGACTTTAAATCATCTATTAGAAATCCATAGATAGCTGAACAGTCTATATGCTACCAGATTCTAACTTTTATACAGAGGCTTGCTCTTCACTGAAGGGAATATAGAGGAGTGGAAGAAACCTTTAGAGAAAAGTTGAAAACAATGTTATCTTGTATGTTATGATCTACAAAAATGTGAAATTACTGGGGAAAATAATTTTGTTTTTCTGAAACTAAGTAGGAAGGAGAGGCAGACATGTTTATGCAAGGGAAGACAATGCCAAAAGGGAGTAGTCTATAGTCAGTATTGTCAGTTTTGTTTAGAAAAGAAAAAAAACAAGAAACTCTTCAGAAGTTTGTTGCTGAATTATTGCTGAAGTTGTCCAAGGACTGCCATATGAAACTAGTTTTGCCCTTAGGGCCAGCTCTAGAAATAGACAAACAAACAACTGTGCTCAGCAACGGAGTGCTGGTTTCAGAGAGGGCAGCAAAATGGGTAGACCTCGAATCTCTTCTTTCCCTGTGCCAGAGACCCAGAGAACCTCCAGGGGTGCAGATGGAGGGTTCAGAGCGGGCAGAGCAGTGACTGCAAATGAGGGGAGAAGATTTGGTTTCCCTTCAGTAGAAATTGCCAGCCAAATGTCTGGGGAAGAGGAAAATCTGCAGCACTGGAACATGGGCTCCAAGTAGTGGTGATGATATGCATGACCTGGATAGAAAAAGATGGAAAGATTTAAGGGGGGAAAAAAAAAGCCTATATTATTGACTAGTGTGTGAGGGAAGGAACAGTGTGCTTGCCAGATCAAGCAAAAGAGAATGTGCACTGGAGGGTCAGTGTTTTATCAGGCCAGTGTACGGGCTGAGCAGAACACACTAAAATAAATGTCACCTTGAATGTGCCTCTGGGAAGCGTCAGCCCTCAGGTCTGGTGTGTCTATGTGGCAGCTGCTGTGTCACACTGGTAGCAGAGCAATGTCAGTGAGATGCTTGGTGGTAACAGATGCGGGTTCTTCTTACTAGGGAGCGCGAAGGGCCCCCTGCACGAGGGCTTCCTACCAGGAGCCAGAGGATCCTGTTGAAACCTGTGACCAGAACAGGAGGTAAGAGCAGCACTTAGGAAAATGGTAGGAGATGAGGTGTCCTCCAGCCTTGTGTCAGTCTTGGGAGCAGGATGTGTCAGAAGAGAAGCGTTCTGTGATCATTGTAAAACCAGGAGGAGTGCTCTGGCCATCAGAAACTGAGTTCCAGAGAGATTTGTGCCAAGGAAACGTCCAGAGGGACTGAAAACAGAGAGAAAAATTGTATGGAGTTGAATACACCTCTTCTATTCCCCCTTTGTGTCTCTTTGGTTTATCATGTGCAGTGAGGGGTCACTGGGCTTAGCTGGCTGGATTCTTTGTGTGATCTCAGGATTTTTGTTCGTTAACTCTCATCTGGAAAATGAGTTGTGCACCAAGCCAAGACAGGGTAATACCAATACTTGAAAGACTGTTTCTCTAATCTCCTTTTTGTCTTTATCTAGAAAGGGTTTTTTCTTTTTCCTTTTTGCCCTTAATAAAATAAACATTTCAAATTTACCTTTCTGTGGTGGGAGAGAATATCATGCCTTCATCATTCAATACAATATGGATGGGATTTTCAGAATCTCTCATAACTATTCTAATTTTACCTCAAAGGAAGCAAAATTTGGCTAGTGCTGAGTGGTTTTGAAAGTCCCATCAAATGAGTGAATACACAAGAGGATATTATTCTGTTTTATAATAGATAAAAGTCCTTTATTGAACATGCAGGGAGATCCCAGATTATTATAGATGACTGCCATATTTTTTGCATCCTAATCTTTGGCATCAGGTACTCTGCTATGAGTGCTGTCCATGTAGTATTGACCTCTGAGTTTCTGAGAGAATTGGTGTGGTCATTCAGAAAAAGATCTTCATTTTGTGCTAATAGTATAGAATTTCATACTCATGGTGCATGCATTTACTTAGACATCTTCAAAATATCATATTCCTTGTTTTATGCATTCTGTTTGAAACTAGACTAGATAAACAGCATCAGTGTATAGTTTTAGAAACTGCTTTTTTTCCTTTCTTTGATCGTAACTTTGATCATCAAAAATCGTAATAGTGCATTACAACTGCAGGAAGGAGTGATTTGCATCACAGTAATATTTGAGGGTATAGAGACACTTCAGTGTTTGGATCAGATTTATTCCTGTGTGACTCTTTCTGCTTCCATAAACTCCTAGTGCAGTATCCACCCCAGATTATTTGCGCTGCAATAACTGCCGCCTTAAACATCACCCCAAAGCAGCCAGTGTGGTGTGTTTGATTTGCTGGAGGCCCTCTGCCCATTACAGCCTTTAGCTCTTTCTTTCTTTTTTAATTTCTTTGCACTTTCCATGTTCTCCCACCGCTGTCTTTGCTGAGAGATGGCAGGAATGACTGGCTTTGGGGGAGCTGTCAGCCTTGGAGTGTTTGGGTGGACTAGGCAGAGAGCAGGGGCTGCTCTGTGTCCCTTCCAGGCCAGAGCGCCCCGGGGCTGCTTTCCTGCCTCTTTTGTATCAACGACTTAGACAACAGCAACTCCACTCTGTTAACCAACAAAAAGTGATTATTACAATCATTAAAGTGAACTTCAAAGAACTGTTGAGTCTTTTAATCACATGACACTTAGTGACTTCAAAAACGCTTCAGTGATCCTACTCCCATGGAGATGCAGTTAGGGACAGAGATTGAACATCCTATTGTAAAGATCTGTCTTGCAATGACAGAGAGGTACTTTCTGCAGAGTACTCCTGTGGAAAGGGTGGACACAGAACAGCTGAGGGTGTAAATTCACACCTTAATTTCCATATAATGCCTATACCCAGAATTAGATATTTCAAATGGTCTGAGGTTGTTACTCACAGAGGTGAGGTTGGAGCATGAATCTGTCACCAAATTCATCATCTGAGGGTTCTATATTAACAGAATATTTGGCAGAATCTAGGTTCAACATCTCAGCAACTTTGCATCTGATTTTCAGGTCAGTTTCAAGACCCTGAGTACTTCATCTACTTTATAGGTATGACAGGTTATAGTTTAGGTTTGTTATGTTTGAATAGTTTAGGTTTGTTATGTTATAGTTGATAAGGTAAAAACTCTAGGCAGATTTGCCTTTTTTTTTTTTTCCATGCTGTTTCTGTATTGATAAAAACACATACGTTTCTCAACCACAAGTTCTCATCTGGCAGTGTTAACATGTCAGTAAGTATTGGTTGACATTGTAAAGCAATAGGGAGGAAGAAGGTTGTAATATTTTTGAGCTAGCAGAAAACAGAATGATTTCTGTGAAAACAAAATGTTTGCCTAATGAAAACTGAAGTATTTTGACTAAATCTGTGCTGTCTACACAGTTTTTCTCTCTCTCTCTCTCTCAAAAAAAAGCACCCTTTTGTGCTTGCAGGTTACACCTGGAAACGACAAATTGTGGATGAGCTGTGTGACTTTGAGCTCTGGTACTAGGCAGATTTTGTCATGGAAGAAGAGATGTCTGTATTTAAGGCTTTATTTGGAATGGCAGCTACTGAAAAACAAAAGGTTGATGAAAAGCAATGGTAATTGATTGTACAATTTCTAATTCTAATTTTTGGCTCTTCAAAATGGACTATTTGGAATTTCAAGGTGTATAATTTTGTTTGGGCTTTTTCTCTTTGCCATATTCTCCATGTTTCTGCAGAATAATGAACAAGTGATTAGCTCTGTACAGCAGGCTGGATAGTGATCAGTTACATTTTTATTACAACAGGGTTGTACAAACACTGGGCTGGATTCAGAAACAGTTCAACAACAACTCACTGAATTACTGAGTATTTCAGTACCGTACTTAAAGTCCTGTTTGGCCTTTTTTTTGTTGACTTGTCTAAAAGAGAAGCCAAAGCAGTCTCTGGTAAGAGTAACCATTACCCTGTAACATCCCACAGTTGCAATTATGGTTAAATCCTGCAGAGCCTAAGTGCTTATTCTCTCCTGCTGATTCTTTTTCATGCACTGTAGATTCATAGGCGTTAGAACAACCCAGTCCTTTGTAGGGCTGATTGCCTCTGCAGTTAAGAGGCTGAAATCTCTGAATGGAGGTTTGCTTGGAGCCCTGTTAGGAAATTGCAATTACGCTGCTGGGCGAAGGCAGTGCCACTAGCTACAGTGCAGGATCGTATGCAGCGTTAATTCTACTTGCATTTTGGTGTACGGGTTGTTTTCAAATAGTCTTTGTTTAGCTTGGAAATAATATTTTGCTTTTATTAAACGTGTTTTTTTTCTTGAGCAAAGAAATGTGTATCCTATTCATAAAAAAAAAAAAAAAAAAAAAAAAAAAAATTAAAAGAGAGATTCTGGGCGAAGCCTGCCGACTTCTGTAATGAAAAGCACTTTTCCTGAGGGATAAGGTCTGACAAGTGAACCAGGTCAAGCAGCCTGCATTATCTCTTCAGAAGGCTTCCGAGTCATGCTTTCAATTTATTATTAGCTCTTTTTAAAGCTCAGTGCTTGATGTTTTTTTAATTAGGACTGTCTTATAACTTGTAGGAAAATAGACATTTACTCTGCACAAAGGCATATGGCAGTGAACAGAGCTCTTAACTTTTCAGTAATGACAGCAAAAGGGGCTGTCAGCAGAAGGGGGGCAAAATCATTTAATGAGGATATAAATGCCTAATCCAGGAGGTGCTGGCAATGACAAGCTCCCGCTGCCTTCACTGGAAATCACATGAAATGCAAATGATGGGAAAAATATTAAGGCAATAATTTGTGTACATAAATTTGCACGCGGTTAAACTCCACTGCAGTTAAAGATAGGAGTGTGCTAGGACAGGGTTAGACTGAGCGAGGCTCTACACCAGTGCTACGCTCTGAGTGGGGGCAAATAATACTTACAAATTTATTATGTAGAACAGTTGGCCCAAGATCAGCATTCTCTTCATTTTGAGTAGATCTGACCTTAAATCACTTTCAGTATTTGATCTGAAATTCAGAGACAATCAGTCTAGGTAATTGGCTGCCCATCAAATACACTGGGAATTTAGAAAAGGAAATTGCATAGGTAGTCTCTTTGTGGTTCTGAGGGCAAATGAAAAAAGTCATCAAGAGAAAGCTTTAGAATATTCTTGTTGGCTTAATTTTGACATGGGATTACTCAAGAATATTCAATTTTGTGATAAAACTTCTTTTTCAGACTGTTTCAAAATTGGGAAAGGGGTGGAAACTGTAATATTATATTCACCTGTGCTCTTAGCTCTCTGTGACCCCAGTGCTGCATCTGGGTTGCAATTGGACAATATTCTCAGCGTAGGCTAATGATTAAAACCAGACCTGACCTTCTTGTCTGAGGGAGAATTGTGTTAGCTTTTATTAGCTCACCATTATTAATTTCCCAGGTTACAAAGGAACTATTGATGTGAGACTATATTTTTAGATTTCAAAATGTAAATGCGTTCTAAGCCTATGCTCCACCAAGAAGAGCACGGTAAATGTAGCTGTTTCTTTATTAAGCTTTTCATTAAGTGTGTGCCTTTAAAAAGATGGGTCCAGCCACCTAATGCTGATCATATGAAACTTTTCTTTGAGAGCACTCAAATCTGCTGCTTTTGAAAGGCTGCTGAGTGCTGTAGTGCCTATGGAAGTCTGAAGGGCCTTGGCCACCAGGCTGAGGGCCTGTAACTCTCTTCTGGCCACCTCCTTTGTGCCTCCCCTGGAAGAGGTTGCGGATGGTCCCCGAGGTGCTGATCTCTCCAAGAGCTTTTGTACCTATGCTGAAATCCATCTAGCTCCGGGGTTTTCTGCGAGTTCCCATTCCTATTTCTTCTGGAGGAGGCGGATATATCTTCTTGGAATGAATCTGGAAAAACTCCGTGAAGAGGGCTAACCCATTGCTTAAACACTGTTTATGAAGAAACTTCTTCAATTTTTTGTAGGCAATTATAAAGAAAACCGAACCGCAGAGAAAATAGTGTAGGAAATAATTAATTGACCAACTTTTTCCACATCTCACAAACACCACCTCAAAAACACCACCACGTTTGAGGGAGTTAAATTTTCTCATCAAGCTAGCATGACAACAGTTTTCTGTTGGAAAGAAGAAAAGAAAGAAATTTAAAATGAGCATTTAATTGTTTATTATCTTAACAAAATTCTCCATGGAAAATGCCTACAAAACCACTCTTCTTTGAACTGGCTTTTCTGTCAGTGGCCAACAATTTAATTTCCCTCCAGTTTCAAAGGGTTAGATTAGGAGGCTTCGAGTTCAGCTGATGGGAGAGTGTTGTCAACTACTGGCCAGGACTGGGGCTGCTGCCTCCGACAGCGGCATGAAGCTGGCGCAGACAAAGACCCGTGTCCCCACCGCCCAGCAAAGTGACCCTGTCTGATGTCCCCCCACCAAATATTGGGCTCTGATCTCTGACAGGTGGCCACATAGGGATTCTGGTTTCGTGGGGCTTCTGGCCATCGTCTTTCTTTGACCTGCCTATCAGTTTGCATGTCAGACCACTAAGTCAAGTCATTAAAAAATGAGCAAAGAATTCTATAGGAAACACCAATTCTGTAGACAGCATGTAGGACATCAGGTACCCTTCCAAAATTAATGGGCTTCAGTAGCTGGATGCTTCAGGTGTCCAAATACCTTTGCGGGGAGCATCTACTTTGGTTCCTATCTACCAAAGGTCTTTTGAAAAATTGCAGTCTGGATCTTGGAGTAAAATGAAAGCTGCTACCTTAACCAACTGTTTCTAACCTGATATAAATGAACATTTTTTCCCTGTTATTTTTAAAATAAATTATATCCATAAATGCATAATGTGAATAAGTTGCACACAGAATTTTAGTGCTTTCGTATGAAAAATTACGATGCCCAGTAGCAGCTTATGTGAATGGACAACACTTGAAAGACTTTCAGTCAATATTGTTCAGCATGAGAAATTTATATGACAGAACAAGTGTCAACACCTTCTTGGGGCCTCGTTCTTCAGAGTTATTCTCAGTGATTAGAAGAGGGTGCTTGAGTGAAACGCCTGTCAAACCTCATCTGGAAAGCATCGCTCGGAACGAGCTGGGGAGATGATAGCTTGGCAGTCACGCAGCGCACGATGGACGTGGCGCTCCCTCGCACGTGGAAAGTGCCTGGTGATCGCTGCCACTGCAGGGCAGCATGAGAAAGAACAGAAGAAACAGACTTCCACAACAGCTTTATAAAGCTGCTGTGGGGCATTTTACCTGGTGCTATCCTTGCACTCAGTCTGTCTCAGTTACTTTCCTTCCCCTGTCATTTCCGCAGTCACTTTTTCTCCACAGGCCTCTGAGTTTGGGAATCTTCCTTTTGCCTTTTGGAAGCTGTTGCAGTTGCTTTGCAAGAGCAGAAAGAGCTCCCCAGGTCCTGTGCCTGGCCCTGTGTCCTGACGGTCCTCCCATCCACGTGAGTGGAGTAGGAGCCTCCCCCTCTGCCTTCTTTTCTGTGGGAAGGAAAACTAATGCAGTGACCAAGGGCCCACGTTTTCAGAGAAATCTAAGTACCTCAGTTCTGGTGTCTGATTCCTCCTTATTGCAGCCTGAATTGACACCGCATCTCAAACACACACGTCATGGAGCCAGTGATGGAATTATATCAGACTGTCGGCACGGCATCTTCTGCAGTAGTAAACCAAGAGGCAATGATGAAAGTTGAAAGCATAGTAGTAATGGGACTTGGTTACCGTGTTTAAAGCAAGAGACAAACATAGACTAATGAGAAACAGAGTGGCCTGCAAGGAAGGGCAAAACAATGCTTGTACTATGGGGGGAAACATGAGAAAGGCAAAGAAGTTGCCAGCTGCGTGAGCTTATTGCAAAGCAAAAAAAAGCCCCATTTTGCAAACAGTGACAGAAACAGTCTGAAAGCCTTTGCCAAGTGAGAGCGACAGTGGGATCTCCTTGGATGATATTGTTTTCACTGCATCCCACCACGCTGCAGCCTTGAGGAGCAAAGCACCAATCTTGTTTGTGCTGCGTCGAAGCATGTGTTTGTTAAGCAAACCTCACACCTGGGCAGCGTAGTGGGGTTTAAAAATCAATTCTTAGCGCACATCTGCCTTCCACGAACAGTTAGGACTAAGCAAACGGGTAGAATTTGGTGAGGCTGAGGTGCAGCCACAGTGTTTGCTACCATTCAGAGCCCTGCTCACAGAGCACTGCCTGCCACGGGCAAGAGGGGGGGACACAGAAGAACAGAGTGTGACCAAAGCAGTTCTGAACTACAGGCAGATAAATAAACAGATAGTGTTTACATTAGGAATCAGCGGGTGGCGTTCAGAATATGTGATTCCTGTAAATCCAGAAAAGATTTGTGCACTTTCTCCATGGGGTCCTTTTCACCAGCTCCCAATACCGCCATTTTCTGATATGAATGTTCAGAAAGGAAAAAAAAAAAAAAAAGAAAAAAAGGATTTGATCAATTTTCTTGCGTCCTTCATAATCTTAAAAGGTTTTGCTCAAGGTCCCACTAAATCTGGTTTGTATTTACCTCAAAGGCTTTCAGGAGGGCAGCTCCTTAACTGCAAGCTTCCTTATTATATTAGCACTTCAGCACCACAAGTGGGCCCACGGCTCCCTCCGCTCCCGCTTTCCCCTTGGAGCTGTGTCGTGCAGTTTCTATGTCAGTCCTTGTCAGCTGCATTTCCTCAAGGATCTTTCTTTGTTCAAATGTAGTCGCCAGAAGTATGTGAGTCTATTCCTTTAGTCGGAGCTATTATCATGACATGTCCTCAAAGGATGGAGCTCTGAGCTGCTCTGCTCACTCTCCACTTTCATCTTTTGTGCTGTCAAATTGTTTTCACCCATGATGGCCCTTGTCCATCAAACGTCCTCTCCCTGTAAATACCCTCAGGCAGGAAACCCATTAGTAGATGGACTCCTTGACCTTCTTCAGAAAGCAATGGGTTTACAGCTGTGTGCAGTATGCAGAAGCAAGGCAAGGTTTATTTATTTTGCTTCGATTTAAGATTTTGTTTTCTTCTGTGTGACATAATTCTTTGTGCTCTGAGGCAAGAATCATTTCTCTGCTTTCCTTTCTTCACCTGGTTATCAGCTCTTAGCTTAGGAACTGCTATGATAAAGAAATCTGCATTTCAGGGACCGAGCACTAACAGAAGATGCTTCTTCAGGGGTCCTATTTGAGGTGCTACTAAAACATAATGCTAGGATTAGTGTGAAATCCTGTATCTAGGAGGTGGAGAGCTGTCTCTGCTCGGGGAAAAGATGGAAAAGCAAGAATGCTTCTCTTCAAAGTACTCGGTGGCTGCAGTGATTCTGCTACATCTGAAAAATCTTTAGCCCATCCCCAGCTCCTCAGAGCTGCCTCCTCGCTCAGGTTTTCACCTCTGAAGCTCTGATAGTGCTTGTGTGTCTGCCCAACTTACTTGCGTTGAAACCAAGTGGGCAGCGAAGGCCTGCTGTGGGGCCGGAGCAGCACGAGCAGCAGCAGGGCAGCTGTGCAGACAGCAACGTCAGGGAGGGGCTGCAGGCAGCCAAAGCCACATTTGCAGCTGCTCTGGGAGGAAGAGGGGAGGAACAGTTTTTAGGATGGATCCTTGCCGGAAAACGTTTTGAACAGAAAATCTTGTCTCCTGCTGGTCGAGCACAATGGGGGAAGGGAAGCAGGGCTTTGTACATTCTCTTCAGAAAAATAGGAGCGCATCAGAGAAATATCTGATTTCTTCATCAATTACTTCTCCTAATGGAAACAACGTGTTTGTCCCCAAATTTTGGCTAACTGCTCGGATCAAAAATGGGTGGCAGTGCTACAATATCATCCCACGGAGCTCACTTTTCAGTGCTGCAGAGAGCCACAGACTTTGTGTTCTGTGCTGGCTAGGTTCGCTTATCCACAGAAGAAAGAAATCCCTTTATCCTGTTACTGCTCTTCAGCGACCAGACAGTGAGTGGCAGAATGACAGGAGCCAGGACGGCTCTGTGGCCGGGTTGCTCTGCTCTCCTTCCCGCTGTCAGAGCTGTAGCCGCATGGGCTGCTGCTCAGCGCTGTCGGGTCTGACACCTCCTTTTGTTCTGAGAAGCCTGTTTGGAGTGACACTTGTAGCCATGCAGGGAGCGCTGCACTGTATGTTGGCATGTGCATATGCACGTTACATGTACGAACGTGTGCATGGAGGCGGTTCCTTCTTGGGTCGTGTGTCCGGTTCCAGCGCTCCGTTGTCACTGCCGCTCTGCGGGTCCCCGCTCCCCCCGTGCTCGCCGCAGTCACCACGTGCTCGGATCTGCAGCAAGTTTCCTCTGAACGGTGCTTCCGACAGCCTGGCCCAGAGCCGTTTGTGCTCCTGGCCCCTTGGAGAGCAAGAGGTCACACACAGCTGCCTTGGGCTGTCACCAGGGAACTTCTAATGAAAACGTGTGCCCAGCTTTACACTGCATACATTTCACGGAAAAAAAGAAGATAGCATGGCATGAAGGACACAAAGGAGACCTGCTTCTGCCTTCTTGAAGGCAATGGGGACAGTATCTAACACAACATAGTTGTGTTATCTATAAAATATAACACAACATAGTTGTGTTATCTATAAAATATCAGAAAGATATTTTATGATAATGCATACGACAGTAAAATTTCAAATAATGCCCTTATTTAAATATACAAGATGTATTCAGGGCATCACAACAATCTAGCCTGATTTCTGTAAATTATAGTGGTATTAAAGTATTTGATGACCAATATTTTATTTTAATTTCCTCCTGGCCTCTTCCATGATAGTGCATGAATTACTGAAATACTGGCACAGCACGTTCTTTCTTAAAAAAAAAAGAAAAGAAAACTTGCAATTTAAACTGAAAAATATTGCGATGAACGGTTTGCTTTGTTGCTTTTTAACAGAATTCTGAACTGGAAGCTTTTGCAATAGTCTGTTGACAAGACACCCATATTTATTAGGAGCAAAGATGCTACCTAGCAGTCGAATCTCTCGTGCTGCAGGAAGGACAGAGCCCTGGGCCCCGCAGCTGCAGGCAGCAGAGGGCATCAGCAGCCTGCGTTTAGAGCGCAGCTTGGTGGGGGAGCCTTTGCTAGCAGAGCTTAACAGGACAATGTTGTTTTAACTAGTGCGTGGAAACCCTTAAAGCAACCCTCCAGCAGTGCCAATTTAGTGTGCTGAAGCCTTTTGTACTGCCGTAGCTCCAAAAAAAAAAAAAAAAAAAAAAAAAAAAAAAACGAATAGAAATGAAGCAAACAATGACCTGGCACCAGAAGCCAATATCTAATGGCTGTGATAAAGCAGGCAGGTCACTTTGCTGCACCATCGGGCTGCCTCTCCAGCTGGAGCCAAGGGTGCGCTCTGGATTAAGCAAAGCCATGTGCTGTTTACAATGTGGTTTGAGTTTGTGCTCGCGGAGGCTTGTAGTGCCCTGCTGGAACAATAGCTCGCTGAGCAGGGCAAATGCAGAACAGCTCACGAACAATGAGCAAACAGTAAGAGGGAACTGGCTTGTTTTAATTTGCATCCAAAACTCAAGGCAATTGATTTCTTAACGGAAAATAAAAAGCTTATGAAGCTGCTGGTACATTGTCACCAGGCGAGCAACCATTCAGCATTCTGGAAATTGGATTCAGATTTTTGGGAAGCTTCCTGGAATAATGGATGGAGCAACACTGGGTTGTGCCAATCTTCTCTCACATTGTGGTCTTTACTATTTACTTTAAAGGATTTTGTCAGAAATGGAGGCTCTAAAATGGCTGCAGTCTTCAACAGAAGACAACCCCACCTATCTAGCTCTGAGTAAGGAAGCCGGGAGAAACAAAATCCAGGAGAACTGGGACTTTCCTCTTCCATGAACGCCTTTTCTCATGTTTCATATCCTCGAAATTAGAATAGGACTTGACCATTTCAGAATCCAGTATTTCCCCAGTGCAAATTGCAACGTTCCCAGAGCCCGAGAACAAGCTTTGTCATCACCAGGAAGATGAGGAACCTTGACTCAGATTTGAAAGGCAGTGAAATTCCTCTTGAAAGTGGTGACCTTGGCCTTTCATTGCAATAGATTTATCTTACTCTTACGGGTAGAGATAGTTACTTACTTACCTTGCTTTTTTTTCCCCTGCATTTCAGAGAAAAGGCAAACGGGTTTGCTGGAATACTAACCCCATTGTAAGAAGATAGAGGTTTTAGCTTCTTTTTACTTTTTTTCTGATTATAAAACCCTAGAAACTGATGGCTTAACTGCAAAGATGATGCTCTGTGAGGAAACAAATTGGATTAAGATGTAATTAGAAGTGCAAATCATGGCTGAAATGCTAACTATCTTCACTTGCATGGAAGTTTGAAGAAGCTTCCATGAACACATGAATTCTCCTTACATTTCATATTTGAGGATCTCATTTGGTCACAAAGTTTACTTTTATCAACGATAAGTCCTGGTTTTCTTAAGAAGCTGAAGTGCCAAAGCGGGAGTGTAGAGGAAGCAGTAGTGTGTGGGAAGCTCAGTTAACCTTGCTGGTGTCTGTGCATGCTGCCTCTCTCTCTCACTTCCAATGGCAAACAGAAAGTCATAGTTTCAGGATATTAAGCTCCCTGCTTGAGGGTAGTACAGCAACGCACTGTAACAGCTCAAAATCATGCCAAACAAGCCTTTCACTCTGGGCTGTTTAGTTTTATTCCTCAAAAAGCTCTTATTCCAAGCTTATTTTTATGCACCTTACAAGTATGTAGCACCATGGCTTCCACCTACCGAATATAAATAGCTCCCTCTCAACTCATTAGCTGACAAACAGTCGTGTCTCTGCTTGAATGAGCTTCTCCCACAAGTTCTGGGCTGCCATGCAGGGCGTTTGGCTACCTGGCTGAGCCCAGGCCACGGCCTTGAGAAGAAGTTCTAAGATACTTGCCATGAGTCAAGCTCAAGGCTGGCACTTGGATAAAGCACACAATTTCTTGGATGTTTCATCGGGAAGAAATAAAGGCAGATGTAGGATCAAGAGCAGAAAAAGCATGCCAAGATTTGTTTCAGAATTCCAGTAGATCTTCCTTAGACACTTATTAACTCTACATCTTCAGGGCATGTGCGTACTTGAGTACTCTCCAGATTTAGAAAAAAAAAAAAGAAGACTTTCAGTTTTTTGAACACATGGGAAAGATTATGTCAGGCTGAAGATGTGGGCCTCACTGAATCCGGGAAGGAAGTAAAAGCCAGCATATTTTCCAGAGGTGTGGGGCAGTGAGAAGATTTCATGCAGTTCATGTCAGTCATTACCTTTTATCTACGCTGGAAAGCAAAGTGCCAGTAAAATGGATGTGCTAAGTTTAAACACTTTTCCAGAAAGCTAAGTTTATCCAGAGGGGATTTCTTTTTCCTTGAAGCAATGATCAGTAATAACTTTTGGAGGAATTTTTCAGCTCCTTTTATTGTAGCTGAGCCTTCTTCCTTTTTTTCTGCCACTATTTTCTCCAACAGAACTACATCTATAAAGACTATTTTGAAAGGTTTTCACAATGGATTTCTACAGAGGAAACTCCCCCATAGATATTCTAGTTAACTCCAGGGTATATTTTTATAGTAGTTTGGTTTGATTGACTTTTTCCTTCTACAGAAGGTAAAAGCACTGACTAGGGGAAGACAATTTTTGACCATGGTAATGAAAACAAGAGTTAAGTGGAAAAAAAAGAAAAGCTCCAAACCAGACGTTAGGTTGTGTTATCTGGGTGCATTCTGCTGTTTCTTCGCCAAATTATCTTGAATTCAGGTATTTTTATCAGGGTGTTTTAATGCTGGACTTCTGAAAGGTGCTGAGATCCAAAATCTGGGAGACTGATGTTTCCTCTTTCTTCAGTAGTGCACAGAGCACAGCCCTGAATTTGAGTGTGCTTCAGGCTGTAGTTGGAAATGAAAGCTCCATCAACAGCTCATTCACTTGTTGGCCCCTCTGCCAGGGTCCCCTGGAAGGTCCCCTGAAATTCCACTCAGGGGAACATTTACACGATTTTTTTTTTCATGTTTTAATTTAAAATACAAAATACAGTAAAAAAGGCTAAGCTGAACAGGCGTCAGATCTTTAGCTTTGCTGATTAGCAATAGGGTATTTTGCAGGATAACGATAGGACCTTGGTTTTGGACTGTGCAAAACCTCTGTATTCTGACCTCCCATCTTGAGAAACAAATCACTCTCCTTCATGAATTATCAAATCTGACCCACGGTGCGCCCCAGAATATTTTTAACAAAAAATAATAAAGAAAAGAAAAAACGGGGTAAAAAGAAGGCAAAATAAATTGAAATTCACTTTGCGTTATGCTGGTCTACTAATTTTTCTAGAAACAACATTGTGGATATGAATGGATTAGCACATAATTCTGGAATATTGTGACTCTGCTGACATCTCATTGTTTCTCTCGGGAAGTAGTTTGTCATTGTTACAAAAATGTAAGATGCCTGTTTCAAAGTTAATTGAATGTGTCGCAAGATTTTTCGAAATCTCAAGTAAACCCATTGGTCTATACACAGCTGTAGCCCCCTGCGTGGCAAGGCCTTCCCATATGGGAATGGGAAAACCACCAAAAAACTTGTAGATAAATGCAGTCAGTCTTAAAGTGTGGGATTAATGGAGTGCTTGTGCCCCAAAGGGCCACCAATACTGCCAGGATAGTGAGAGAAGCGGTCTATGTATTCGCTGTATGGAAGGAAACTGATAAAAAAAAAATAACAAAGCTCTTTCCAGCCCTCCTTGTCCCAGGCGGCAGTTCTGGATGGGTTTCTGGAAGCAAATTTCAGCATTACTGTAGTCACTGAATCTGAGCAAGAACGACTCTTTAATGTGATGCCACCACTTTAAAACCCTCTGATCCAGGCACTGTCTCAGTGAAGAGACCTTTAGGGCCTCCTTGGAGGCCGTTTATCCCGCCCCAAGAAGGAGGTTCCTGCTAGGCAGGTGGGTCCTAAATTGGGCAGAGGGGCCCTGAGTCTGACTTAAGCACAGCTCATTTGAACAATGTTAACTGTGTTTTCTAGGGGTCCAAGTGCAAAGCAGCAGCCCTGACGCCATGAAAAGGCCTCCTTTGCAAATCCAGCCCATGGTTTAAGCACAGGATGGGTGTAAACAATCCAGTGTTGTGAAAACCCAGTCAATCAGGCCTAAGAAGGAAGTTAGTTAATTAAGGACTTTGGGTTAAATGGCAGCTTTGGGAATTCCAGTGACTTTTAATAATAGTTGTAGTGGCCTGAGAACTCCTGAAGGAATCTCCGTCTCCTCTGGGAACCAAGCCCTGTGATACTGAGTCACCAAGAAGGTGGGGAGGACTTGGGAGAACTGGTTTATAGATTTAGCCTATGTAGTGAATTCCCAGGTGACTGCATCTCTTCTTTAAGTCTGCGAGCAGTTCAGAGCTGATCTTGTTTCGCTCTGTGCAAAAATTATCAGAACTGTTTACTGAACCTTTCAGTGTGTTTAAGTCCGCTGAGTTAAGAATCACTAGGTGCTCATTTCCTATGGTCTGTGGCAGGCCGGCCACACTCAAAATGTCCGGGAGCGCTTTCGTGTAGGCCCCGCCTGACCCCCACACAGGGCCAGGCCGCCTGCCAGGCGTGTGCCGTGGGGAGACACCTGCAGGTGCAGCTGGTCATGGCACCAGGAAGGGCTGCCCACACTGTGGGGAATGTGCTGGGATGCACAACTGTTGGGGGGACAGCCCGAGTCCAGCCTCCATAGATGTCAAGAGGGTGGGTGGCATGCTGCTTCTCTGGACCCTCAATGTGTATTTCCTTGGGCAGTGAGTTTTGTTGGGTCTCCTTTTCCATCTCTGGCTTAGTTTGCATGTTCTCTTCCTCAAAAAGTGCTAGAAAATTCTTACGCTGTGTAGTACCGTTCTACATTTTTCAAGCATCCAAACTGATTCTTGACATAAAAGTGTCAGACATAAAAGTGCCAGTGAGTTGCTGCTAATCCTGTAAGCACCCTGGCTTCGATTGCTCTAACCTCAAGAGGAAGCAGCAGTCGCCTTCAAACAAGATGCTTTAAGTAGGTTTTCCTCATTATTTCACAACTGAAGTGAGATTTGCTAGCCGTATTCAAAACATGCTCAATTCATCCAGGGGGAACTGCGTGTCTGCTCCTGGAAAATGCCAATGCTTAGCCATCAATATAAGCGACCAGGTTCTAGTCCCTTCTCTCCCTCATTTTCAGCGAGCATTTGAATGCATTCCTACATCCCAGGCGAATGCTCCAATGGTTACTTAGACTATTGGTTATTCAAAGTGGGTTTCTCTCATTGTGTTCTGGCAGAGACCGTCTGCTCGGCATAAATAAATGGAGTCCCATGACTAGGCATGTTAGCATATGGCTGAGGTCCAGTACATTGTTTGTTATGCAAAACTGAACGGCTCCGGGAAAGAGAGAAAACCAAGAGACAGCTGATCAGGGCCCTCACCTGGGATGTGAATCCGGGAGATGTCTTCCCACTAATGACACAAGGGACTGGGACTCTTTCGCATCCCTGTTAATTGCAGCTATCAGATGTCTTGAGCCTTAAATTTCTGGGCTTTTGGAAGACAAAAACCACCATAAAATGTCTCTGGCTTCCTGATCTGGAAGTTGCAGTGATTCTGAAATGAAAAATTGTAACTGACAGGGAAATCTATTTTCATATTTCTGTTTGCATTCAGATTTGTTAGGAAAATTAATTAACCCCCCTCCTTAAAGTTAGTAAGTATAAAAAGTATGTATTTTACAGGTGGGAAAACTCACATAAGAAGCTAAGTGGCTATGGAAGATACCTGTGTCAGAATTTTCAAACAACATGGCTATGGCAAAGGTAAATTTTAACCTTGTTTATTGTTTTTAAATGATATTACTCAAGTCATCACCATCATACAGATGGAAAATGTACGTTAAATGCAAAGTGGACATTTTGATTTTCTCGGTGATTAAGAGTGGCAATGAATGCTGAAGGCAGTTTCTTCAGTAACATTTAAATGCCTTCTTCCATAGTTGACTTTCATACTAAAATAATAAAAATAGTTTAAATAAAGAGGAGGACAAGAAGCTTTTCTTAGGTGGAGTATTATTTTGCTGATGATGTCAACCTGACTGACATCAAGAAGTCCTTATATCTGCCTGCCACATGCTGATAACCGGCCACTGTTCCTTCAGCCATGGCTAAAAAGAAGGAGTTTTAGTTCTATGCTTTCTGTATTGCACATGGGGCTGTAATTGAGATAAATGGTATGAAAGCGGGGCCTGACCCCTGGATACTGAATTAATTTGAATGGTTAAATGGACATACAAAGAAAGAATGGAAATCCATAGCAGCTAGGACATCTAAAACTAGGCGTGACACCATACTAATAAAAAACAATATGCCACAAAATGACCTATCATTCAATATTTATTTATACATATTTAATACATATATATAATACATATTTACATATACATAATACATATTTATTGTTCAATACAGAACAATATGGCTTGGGAGATCAGTACTACAGCAGCAAAACACACTTACCATAGTTTGATTAGATACATTTTACTTGCCAAATAGAAGGAGCTTGAGTTTTGTTTCCCTCAGAAAAACAGTGATTATTAAAAATCCAAGTTTGGGAGATGCAGGACCATAAAACAGCAAAAGGCAAAGGAGAAATTAGGTATTTATGCCTGTGTTAGGAAGCCAAGAGGGCTAGTGAACCGAACAGGTTGGCTGATGCTCATGCTGATCTAACTACAGGGAACAAGAAATACATGAACACTGTTAATTGTAGACTCCAGGAACAATGACGATTTTTTCTATTAGAAGCTGATTTGGCTACTGAGCAAAACGTAGTCATGGCTGCCCCTTGAGTTTTTAAGGGTTTTTGTTTTCTTGTTCTTTTTTCTTTCCTTTTTCCCTTTCCCTAGGGCTTCAGGGGATATTCTGTTCGGGGAGATTGCTTTGAAGCATTTCACATGGTCGAATCCTGTGGAAATGTATTGTAATCAGGAAAAGGGGTGGAGTGGGGAGAAGAAAATAGAATCACATGAGTTTTCTTCCAAATCCTTTTCCAGGTTTATTCTCCTGCTTTAGTTTTCATGGGAAAATCCCTCTATGTGGTTATGCATCTATTTTAGTGTTTTTACTTGTCAGCAATTTGTTTTTGTAGTTGAATTGGATCTTTTAGCTTAGAAACTGTTATGTTGTTTGTTGCTGGAGAAAGAAATGGCATTGGGCATTACAGTGATGTAACAGTTGGAGAGGCTGCAAGGAAGAACCCCGTTTCCTTCCTCGGTGCTGGTCACTGCAGAGACCAGGGTTACCAGTGCTCAGTGCTGAGGAAGCTGGGCGCTTTTCTGTCATCTCCTGGTATCAGGGAAGCTTCAGGATGGTTTGAAGCACGTGATGGGGTGATGGGCTAACAGCCTGCATGGGGTGTCCAAATCCCCCTGGGAGAAGGGGAGGCTCAAGGGTCGCTGTATCAGGCAATTTGAAGAATGAAATTCAGAGCAGAGGCTTCTCTCAGTGAGAGAAGTGAGGATGTAGGAGACACTCTACTTGCCTCAACATGGAG
The DNA here is from genome assembly GCF_003342845.1 of Nothoprocta perdicaria. Classification (NCBI taxonomy): domain Eukaryota; kingdom Metazoa; phylum Chordata; class Aves; order Tinamiformes; family Tinamidae; genus Nothoprocta; species Nothoprocta perdicaria. Next base: position 1,461,267 of record NW_020454093.1, on the reverse strand, counting down.
CATATGTTAAACCTTTTTCCAAGGGAACCTCACCTACTAAACAATCTGTTAAAGTGAACTTATTTTTTAGTAGCATGGCACTTCTTTAACCCCACCTGAGTATATGAGATTAATTCTTCCATTTTTCCCCCTCCACAAAAACAAAAGGGTAATATTAAATAGTTAGGCATTTGTGTTGATGAGAAAAGATAATAAGACTTTTTCCATGGGATCAAATGCCCAAGTTTAACAGTAAGAAAATACCAGAGCCCTCCATTCCTACAATTCATCACAGTGGAAAAGCTTACTCTGGCTAAGACAGTAACTGTAATTTTCTAGAGTGCAACTGAATTTAGGGGCAGAGTTGAATGCAAGCCTGGGCATTACTTAAAGAAGACTGAGAAATGATTCACCAATTGTACCAACATTTTTTCTCAAGGTCTGATCCCAGCTCTGGGGTGAATGTGGCTACGCTTTGGGGATTAGAAGTTGCTGAGGAGAAAGTGACAAGGATGTTTCGGGACATGGAAAATGCCCCTGTGATGGGAGATGGACTAGCATGACAGTGTTTGTGTTAGGAAAGAGAGGAATAATGAGGAAAATCATAAAGAAAGGAAAAGAACCTAAAGTTCAGAGAAGGATGTTGAGAATTCCTGAGAGCCTCCACACTCCCATTTTTATAACAGAGCAAGGAGGAGGCACTCAGTTCTGACGCAGCCATATTTTAATTTCACACATACAAATAAAGAATTTATTTTTTTCTGTAGCATGTCCATGTTTTGTTCTGTAGCATGGTGGTCACTGCCACTGCCAAGTCCAGAAATCAGAAAAGATGGTTTTGGTCAGTTCTGTAGAAATTATTTTGGAGTCACATCCTTTGGAGAAGACAGTAAAGATTCTAGAGGTTTTTCTAGAGGAATTTTTCATGCCTCACCATTAATAAGAAAGAGACTTTTGCTCAGCAAATCACCCATCTGGGCCCTGCATAACAGATTGTGAATATTGTGTTTAAGTATTTGGTGCTTGTCCAATTCCTCATATTATGAAAATTTCTAGGCCTTTAAATATTATTATTTGCTTCTGTCTTCATTGTATTCCTTGTAAAATCAGTGGGATTTTTAGCTCAAGAGAAAAAAAAGGATTAACTGGATTCTAGTTCATTTAATAATGATTTTTAAATGCAACAGCTTGGATGTTGCTTCCCAGCTCTTGTTTTGAAGTCTTTTATGGATTATATTCACTGAACAGATGTGTTTATACTGCAATTCTATCTGTTGTGGATGCCCCTTTACTGATTCATGCTGGGGTGAGCCTACATATGGCTGCAGATGATGGGGCAGCTTTCTACCTCTGCTCTCCTTATTTTTTTGCCTTTTAAATTGTAAATGGTGTTATTAAAGTGTGGGCTGAGTTCCCTAAGCTGTTGGTGGCTTGGGTTTGGTTATAGCACAACGGTTGTTGGACTGCGGTTGAATTTACAGAGATGCTTTTATCCTGCATAGCAGGTTTCTTTACCTCTCTGCCTGCTATTAAAATAAATGCAAATGTAGTACAGTGGTAGTGACAGCCAAATCCCACTGCGTGTTGTACAGGACGGCGATATGTGATTAAGTCGGAGCCTATCTAGTGATGATTAATGATATCTTCAGCATTCACCCAACACTGCACTTTAAGGCACACAAAAATGTGGTTTAAGTGATGGAAGCTAATTAATAATTGCAAGCTCTGATTACCCTGGCCCATGCCTCCCATTTGGCCACTGGAGTGATAATGTTTTTAACAGAGACATCTGGCTCTGTGAGAGCACAAATGAATCAGGGCTGGAGCCACACAGAGGTTCGTTCTCTTCTCCCTCCTTCCCATTCCCTTTGCAGGCTTGTGAAAACCTGCTCAAATTTGTAAGCTGAAATTTCTACAGTCAAACACTGTTGACAGGGATAGATATTGGGGAATAGAACTGGGGCTGACAGTTTTATAATCTGTTTGTGTTGAAATATAACATTGTCAGTTCTATTATTTAGAAGAAAATACGCAGTTTGACTTAGAAGATGAAGATTTATTGAGCAAAAAAGTTGAAATGTCAGTGTCTGAGAAGACAATGTGTGTAAGTGATACGCCTGGCGCGCTGGCGGGTCCTGCGTAAGTGAATGATTGCCTGTGTATGGGCTTCAGCAGAGCTCCGCATCAAAGCAGTGTTTTGGTGAGCTCCACCGATCAGCTGTTGCCCCCATTTTCAGGAAAAGGAGGAAGACAGAAACATTTCTGCAAGGTTTTGTTCATATAAGTATGAGTATCTTGATATGAATATGCATCTAGGAAGTGTTTAATCACAAAGTGCTCCGTCCCATCCTTGTAGTGGCACACAGACCCTTGGGTTTGTCTCTGCTCTCCAGAAGCCTCCAAGATGAGAGTCTCTCCACAGCAGCTCATGTGAAGCTGATGGGGCAGGTGTAGAGCTCCCTGTCTGGGACAAGGGGCTGAAACCTCTGAAGCAGGCGCAGACCTGAGGCCACATGCTAATCTCACTCAAATCCTTGGGGATTTATCTGCCTACTGTGAACACACCAGCACAGCAGGAGAAGAACTTGGCCTCTGTTTGTGTAGTAGGTGCAAAAGGTGTTGAGTTCTACTGCAGAAAGAGGAGAGAGTGACCTCTTTTCTAAGCCTGTACTACTGTTAGATACTGCTCAGTACCTCTAAAGTACACTTTCCTTGAAAGCTTATTGCAGCTATATCTGTATCTATCCATCTATTTATGTATAAGGACATACACACTTACAGGCTGACATTCACGCACCAGATATTATGACCGTTGCACCCTACTAAAACTGGTCCTGGGAGTTTTATTAAAAGATACGATAGAAGAGCTGTGAAATCCAGTAGTCCCTGAAGCATTTCTTGAACACACAGTATATCTGGAACGTCAAAATGGTCCTTGGAGATATGCAGACTAATAACCAGGCGGACAGTCATATCACATTTATGATTGTACATATTCCTCCATGAAATAAAACTGCAGTTGTGACTGGAGGCAGAGAATTATCAGCTGGAAACAGCTGTGCTGCTGAAAGGCCCGGTGGCAGCCTATGTAAATATTAACAGAGATACCCCAAACTCTGCTGTGTCTGTATTTATATATGTTTTGTTGCCAGCTGAGGTGGCTGTCAAGAGGGTTGACTTTGGGGGAATGGATGTGAGTTGGGAATTGGAGTTTGAAGCTTTTCTATACATTTTGCATGTCTATTAGCATATAAAAATACATATTGAAGGGATCCATCCGGCATACAAAGCTACATACTGTGGAAAGCCTCTTCAAGTGCCACAAGATGATTTTTTTAAGCAGGCTTTTAAAGATGATAAACAATCTGTTTCGGGGCAGAATGATTCTGAGTAGGTTTTATTATAGGGAAACTCTTCATTTACAAAGCTGTGATAAGTCAGAACATTACAGGAATACAGTTAAACTTTATGAGATCCTGCACAGGGACCGTCCCTTTGCTTACACTGGTGAAAAACAGGAGCATGTCCCCTGGAATGAATGGAGTTGTGTTGCATAAAAATGGCATGGAAAGAGACCCGAGCTTCTTGTGTCCCTGCAGCTTTTCTGATGGCAACAGAAGCCATCAGACCCCACCAGCAGTGCCTGCCTGAGCTCTAGCCCTGTGCGACACGCGAGCAGGAAGGCATGGGGCGCCCCAGGAACCCCAGGGATGGATCCGACTCTGCAGTGATGGGTGTTGAAAGCCATTTCCTCTCTCCTCTGTTATTTAGGATGTTTCTTAGCCTGAAATACAGGATGAAAACTTGCTATTCCTGGCTCTAGTTCATATGTTGAAGATCTATTCTCACTAGACGTGTTCTCTGCAGTTACTGGTTACAAACGCTTTTTTATCCATTTTGATTTTACAAGTGCCTCACTGCTCTATTCTTTGTGAAGAAAGGATTCACATTCTGCCCAGCTCTGATACTTTCCCCTCCCCAAATAACTGGCTTTGCTACTTACCCAGGGGAAGCTTGCTGCACATCACAAGGGGCTTCGATGTGTCAATATTTCATTTTATTGTGAGTAACACAAAACACTGAAAATTTTTGGTGAAGGACAATGATTAGAAAAACTATTTTGGTCTGCCTAAAGCCTTTTGCTCACACGATTTTCTTTCAGTTTTGAGCTTTTCTTGCTAACAGCACAAACAGTCCATACTAGGCAGTGAAATCATCTACTCTGGTAATTTCAAAGAGGGTACTTCAGTGTGGCTGGAGATTTTTGTCGTCTTCTACCTAAAATCCCACTTGATTTGTCTGAGTTGCTGAGGGGTTCCGAGCCGGGCTCTGCTGAGACTGGCTAATCAGCAGTCACAGCTGCATTCTCAGTGAGAACAAAAGCCCCTGATGAATTCCAGCACCACGCTTCAGGATAATTATACTCTTTTGCTATTAAAAAAAAAAGCCTGAAGCCCGGCTGCCTTTGGATTTCCACTCCAATGTCAGCATTTGGAGCTGCCAAGTAAGCAGTGTGAGAGGTGGCTGGCGAGGTGGACACCCGAGTAATGTCTGTGAGTGTTGTCAGGTGTCACATGAACCTTGAGGTTGCACCTAGATGCTCTTCTGGTAAGGGCTTGTTTTAGCATGAGATTCTACCCTAAGGCAGAATACTGTGCAGTGAACAGAGTGTAGGTGAAGCAAGAAGGAAGAAAGAGCTAACTCTATTCTTTGCATAAAAATAATAGTGTCTTCTTCTAGGAGCCTTCTTATGTGGCTTCTTCAAATTTCTTTTGGGTCTTTTATGATTTAAAATGCTTGGAAAACACTGTGGAAAGATACCAGTTGGTAAACTCTTACAGATACCAATATTGTCTTATGAGATACTTGAATTCATTTTGAGGTTAACGTGTATTTGGTTTGCCATTCACTTTGCTGGAGTTTGAATGCTTTCTAGGTTGAAAAATAGACCCAAATAATGTATATGGACTGTTTTATTAATATTATTGTTATTAATAAAAGGGTGTTGCATGTGGCTTTATCCTGAAGTTAGAGGGAAGAATCAGCCCCCAAAACATTAGACTGTTGAGCTGCTAGAAATTTTTTCTCACTTGAACAAGTAAGATTGTGATCCAGCAAAGACCCAGGAGAAAGCTTAACGTTCACTAGCCACAAATGCTTCAAATTAATTACATATTTGACTGTTCTGCATATTTAAAAGAGCATAAATGTGCTTCAAGAGAACAATTCTGAGAGTTAATTCTGATCTGGGAACTAGCACCACAGGAAAGTACCTTGACAACTAACTGCACATGAGTGACTGAGCTTATATGAAGAAATTATAACGACACAGGCTTGCCAGATGTGTGCTCCTGCTTCTATTCAAAATGATGCATAATTCAGAATTACACATAGATTATTTACACAATTCAGTAAAGATTAGTAAATGAAAAACAGAGACAAGAGAACTGAGACAAGAGGCCAAGCCTCTGACAAGCAAAGGTACGCTCAGGGTAATTTAAGCAGCCTGTATTAGGCACATGGATGAAGGAGCTGGCCGTGTTTCAAGTGTTTGCAAGATGTGTTTGTTTTCTCAAATCTCCAATTTACTCTAATAGGCATATTATGTTCAGGCATGAACAACTAAATCCCATGTGGGGGTTGTAGAATGAAAATGCTCAAAATACACGGTAGAGTCAGCTTGGGTATATTTCAGCGTATGACGAACTTGGGTTTTGTCTATTAAAGTTTGCAGTAAAGCCAAGGTTTACATGGAGTAAGTTTGTCCTGTTTAAACACAGATGTCTAGTGGCTGAGGTTACCCACCTCAAAAGCAAGGCTATTATCCATCTGGACGTCTTGATAGCCAGTAGAGACGGGGGCAATTCAACCCTTGGAAGATAGGTAGAAGGAATTCCCTTGGATCAAAGAAGGAAGGTCTTTGGATCGATGGCCTGCTTTTTCTATTGCCTAAAGAGATAATTTAGTTGACAGACACATTGCAGCTTAAATAGTATGAGGTGAATTTTACCTGGGACGTAAGTTTTGGGTTGACTCAGCTTCTTTCCCTCTTTTCTTCACTTGCTTTTGTCTGTGTTGTCCATCCAAAAGAAGTCCATTAGGGCTTGTATCGTCTTGCCCATGTTGTTGTACACTCAAAACTTAGTTATGCATTCATATAACACAAAATCCCAGGAATAACAACAATAGTTGTGCAAGGACTGACTCGATATGGGAGGAGCATGAGATGGAAAGTAAGCATGTGAAGACACTGGACAGCAGAACGAATGGCTGAATCAAGTGCTGCAGGTGCTAGTGCATCATTCCACGTCACCCTGTCATTGTAATTGCTCTGGGTTTTTATAAAAATAAAATTATAAGCAATTATAAAGCATTATAAGAAATATCAGTTCAGTTATGACTACTTAATTGCAAACTCAATTGCATAGAAGGCAACTATGTCTATAGAATAAAAGTGACACCTTACTCTGATGTCCTGGGAACCCTTAGAAGTAGAGAGCATTGAATTCTGGTTCTTGCTTCCAGGAATGGCTTCATAGAACTATTATGCAAAAATATGCATAAATAGAGATAGTAAAAAGAGCAGAATACAGATATGCTAATACTTTATTTTCCAACATAACACTGATTATTATTAGGTATGCTCTAGCAGTGAATTTTGTTAAGTGGTTTCTTCCTGCAAGTGTGAAACAATTACAGAGAACATGGTAGTTCTATGGTGTAGTTCTAATAGAGGATTTCAGGAACACAAGGAGTAAAAGGACCAGAGAGGTTACCAGAGAGGTAAAAGGTTCATGTGTGATGCTGTATAGGATTGGTCCTGGTAGGACCAGGAGAACAGAGTATCCTTGGAATTATGTGTCCTTCAAAACTCTCTGACAAGCAAATCTTTTGCTCTGTGATCATGAATGTGGATCATGGTTGACCATACATCAACATGGTTCAACCCATGAGTGGTAGCTCACTTAGTGAAACTGCGCAGGTTTACTAAGTACTAACTAATTTCACTTTCAGGTATGGTAATAATTATTTTCCTTTCCTTCCACCGATACCACTTCTCTGATACTTTTTTGTATCTTCTTCATTTAACTGGCATAAATGCCACCAGTTGTTACCATCTGGTCTGCAGTATAAAATCATCTCTGCTACCATTCTGTAATTACTTTTCATGTGTTAAGAACTAATGGAAATGATTTTAGTGTGGATTCAGGCAACAGTTCCAGCTTTACTAGTCCTAAGCTTCAGGTTTTCCCTAATAGTAGAAAAGAGAGTGGGCACTTTTGGGTCTGTCTAGACATGGCTCTCCTAAGTGCATGTCTGGTCAAATGAGTTACTCACTTTAGTAATATTAATAAATGAGACCAAGTCAAATAAAAGACAGTTCCATTAAATTCTGTGAGCTCATAGGGTGGTTATAAAGTCAACACAATGTGCTGTGTTAACATCTGACCAGTGAAATAGTGGTTTCCTGATCCCAGCTTTGGCTTTCAGCCACAAAAAACACCAGACAGATGTTATGCTTTAGTAGGGTCAGGGTTATCAAAGGGATGTGATTAATATAGTTACTTTGCTTTTTGACACTTTTGTTCTGTTGATTGCAAAGAACTCACAGCCATGATTTTTCGTTGATTTGGTGAACTGTAGGAGAGATGAGAAGAACAGAAGAACCACTCTGAATCAGAACTGTTCCTGAAAAAATATAGTCATAGGTGCAGCGTGGAGTGCTAGTTTGCTTAGGGCTTGTTTGATGTGGATGCTACTGATACTGGTATCTCAGAGGGCAAAGGTGCTAATGCCTCCTCCTGGAGGTAACAGCTGTAAATGCAAACAAGGTGTTCTCAGCTATTTAATGATTCCCTATCAGGCAAAAATGTTGGAGAACTGAAAACACTGACTTAAAAATGCATCAAAGTAGTTTGTTGGTCTTTGAAGTAGAAAGTTATTTATAATGCAGAGTGTTCTCTGATAGGATGATAAGCTTGCAGTGTACATGAGTGATCTGAATTTGAAGGAGGTTTATAAAAGGTTATCGGAATGTTGTAACTTGAGGTTGTGACTGGATTATTGCCTCAAATATGGATATGCTCTTGTTACTACTTTGATATATCTTCAGTTTTCCTTCTTATGCACATAGTGTCCCCCCTTAAAGGCAAACTGGGCAACACTGATTTCCCTGAAAATGAGCAACACTGATTTCGCTGATATGAGTGATGTGTGAAAAATAAGACCCTGAAGGGCTACACTCTCAATCCATTATCACTGTTGAATAGAAAAGATAACTCACCAGGCAGAACACTAGTGAATGAATTGAAAGCAGTGCATATTGCTTAGTTTGGATATATCAATAAGGGGCTGTCATTATATGAGGCTCTTCCAAGGTTCCCAAGTATTCGGATGAGTAAGGATTTGATATTGATGTTCAGAGTTATGCTGACTGCAGAAAACTGTCAAAGATTTAGCTTGCAAGTCATTCTTTTCTGGTATCTGCAGAATGCCAGAAGGATTGTTGCCCTTTCTTTTCTACTTTTATTGCTCTCCCTTTTATATTTGATACCAGAAAACATATATGGGCATTAATATAGTCTGACATAGGCTGTGCTGTGCCAGTGTTTTAGCCCTTCAGTGAGTGAACCCTGCTTTTGAGGCACCTCCTTGCCCTGACTGCTGTCTGCAGGTGGAATGAACATGGCAGCACTGGATGCAGTTGCCCTTTCCCTTGGGCTTCCTTTGCTTGCAATTTGCTACACCAAATAATAGGTAAGTAGAGAAGGAGGGAAGGCATGGGTGGCTTACTGACAACCCTGAAGAGCAGAAAGGTTCTGTCTAGGGAATCTTGTTGACTGACACTGAAGATTTGAACCAGACCCCTAAGCTGAGAGCCGAAAGTAGTCTTATTACCTATCATAATAATACCTATTACCTAGTAATATCATAACTCTATGTTAAATACAACAGTAGGTATTTTCTTGGCCTAGGAGATAGTGTGGCAGAAGTATTTTAATAAATATTATTTCCAAAGAATTTAAATAGATTGTTGTTTTCTTAGGAGGTTGGTATTTTCAAAAATGAATTAAGATATATTTGTGTAACTAACTGATCTTGGTATCTTAGAAGATTTCAGTTCAGGATTTTAATGTGTTATCTTTCACTTGAACTGTTTTGTGTTCACACTGTTCACAAACAAACACTTCCTGTGTTTGTTTGGTTTTTGTTAGGAGAGATTATCAGTGGGCAGAATTTTTCCTCCTAAGTAAAAATATGCTTTTACTAGTAATTGCCTGAGCTCTACTATGTTTGTTATGTTTGTAATTGCTGATCTCTTGATGCAGATTGTCATCTTTTTGGTCCTAATGGCCAAGAATGAGTCACAAGGACAACAAAAGATAACTTCGTGGTGATACTGCTTGGAAAGAACAATGATCTACAGAATTATTTTGCCCATTTGCTCTTTTCCCCGTCTTAAATTAGATAAAATGCTGATTTGTCACAAGAAAAGTTGAGTAACAGGTTGATCTGGATGTCGAGAGGAGTAATTTATAAGCCCCGTGGCTTGGACCTGGAGCCGCTGCCTAATCTTGTGGTTCCGCAAATGGCATTAAATAAAATTCATTTCAGTAGGTACCCGGAAAATGAATTAGCTTCAATTCTTGTGAATGAATACTTCAGATTTATTAAAAAATGGAAAAGGAATTTATGAAATAAGAAGAGATTCCTTTTATTTAACAGTGGGAGAAATGATAGAGAAAAATTAAAAAGACCCTAAAGTGTAAAGTATAAAATGTAAAGGGTTAAAAATTGAAAGAACTGAAGGAAATGTTAGGATATTGTTAGCTTATTTTGCTTGAAGAGAATAGTCTGTTGTGAAGTTAGGATTAAGTATTTGCTAAAAGCAATAATAGAAACCATCAGAGATCTGAAAGAAAAAGGTCCAAAATATTAGTAAAAACCTTAGGTTGCAAGGACAAGACAAAATGCCTATTCCAGTAATAAGTGTATAGAAAATAGGGTAGAGAAAAGTGGGTAGGAAAACGGTGCTTTGTAGGGCACTACACCAAGAGAGTTTTGCTTGGCCTGACCAAAGACTAAAAATGTATTTTATGGGCTTAAAGAGATTAAGAGAGTCAGATGGCATCTCTGTATTTCTAAATGGAAAAAAATAGCAGGAGCTGCTCATAAAGAGGAATCGGAGAAGAAGCCTGGGCTGGAGACGGTGCTCAGAGACACATGGCAAGCGCAGAGAGGCCTCGGTCGTGCCGGGCGTCCCGCGCCTCGGCTGCGCTGCGCAGGCCGCTCTGCGCTGCGGACGCTGTGTCTGGCGCTGCCCGCGGCCGCTCCTCCACACCCGGGGCTGGATCCGCAGAGCAGACGGACGTGCCCAGAGGCCTAGCTGGGAGCGGGTCTGTGCCAGGCACCGCGCGGGCGGCCTGCAGGCCCGGCGAGCGCCGAGCTCCCTTCCAGGCTGCCGGCTCTCTGACGGTGCGGGCGGCCTGCAGCCCTGCGAGCGCCGAGCTCCCTTCCATGCTCCCAGCTCTCCCACCCTAACTGCAGGTCGCTTTTTGCGGTTCGTACAAGGGGGCTGAGCGCAGGCAGAACTTGGCGCCCATGCGGTGAGATCATACCAGGAAAGATTAAGATCATACAAATAAAAGCGTCCCCACAGACGGAGAAATGTCTGCTGAGAGCAGGCCGTGGGCTTTCCTCTTGCAGCCAAACAAACTCAAGCGACTGCCCCTCGGGAGAGCTTAGCTGTCAGTAGGATTTTTAAGCAACAGTCAGCACTGGGAAGGCATTTGTCATCATCAGTGACACTGAATAGGCAGGAGCTGGGAGTGAGACAGAAAGGGAGACAGTGAAATAAAAGAAATGTCAGTGCCCTCACTGCGCTGCTGGCCGGGCTGCGGTGCTGCCCCTGGGGCTGGACTGCAGCGGTGGCTGCGGCCGAGTGGCCAGTGCAGCTGCAGAGCCTGCAGGCTGCTGGCTGCAGCTGCATCAGCGCTTGCCCCGGTGCAGCATCGCTGATCAAACCCTCAGTTCCCTCATGAGAGCCGTAGAGAGGCTCTCATGAGGGCAAGGAAAGCAAATACCCCACCTGATCTTAGCCTCACACTCGGCACCAGATGCTTTTGGTTGCATGACAGCACTGAGCCCAGCACGGGTGTAACGAGGGTCAGGCAGCAAGGCCCTGGTGTGGGGGCCTGGCCAGTAGCCCCATGTGCAGCTGGGGTGGTGGTTCTGCCTGAGCTGCAGGTGAGGGTTGATGAGACTGCCAGGTGCATCTCATACTGGTGGGCAGAAAGGGGGCAGGGGCCATAGGCTGCTTAGCTGAGAGGTAGAGTGGGTGGAGGTTGTTGCCATAGGTAGGGTCTTCTGACTAGAGCTGCCTGAAATGCTCTTGGGTGCCTCTGGTAGTCCCTTCAGGAATCCCCAAGGATGCTGAGGGTGCAAGTGTACAAGGTAGGTGTGTGAGGCAGCTACTTACCCTTGGTTGAAGGGGTCTGGGGGCAGCGGGAGAGGAGCAGGATGGAGCTGCCTGCCTGTTGGCTTTTTGGGCTCGTGCAGGTGTGGTGGTACTCTTGGCATTGGGAAGGCTGTCTGTCCTTGCTGTATGTTGTGTGAATGGGGAGTGTGCTAGGTATCTCAACAACAAAAATAAAAAAAACTTTAAGCAGGGAGAGACAAGAAATAAATGGTGTTTCTTCCCAGGCTCTGTGTTATCCTTCTATGTATCATTTTCCAGGATAAATATTGCTTGCTTTTTATGATGATCTGGAAAGTTTTGGTCCACTGTGGAGTAAGAAACACTGATAAAATCTGTTTATTACTGTGTCTGTTTGTGTCTGTTGCCTTTGTTAGTGGGTTTTTTTTTTCCCTTATGTAGTCTTTTAGCAGTCTGAAGTTCTTGAAAACAAGGAATCTAACTGCAGATTATAAGGTGCAAATGTATATCCTTTTTGGCCCAAAGACTTGATTGATACGTGCGAACCTGCAGATTGCCTATGTTAAGAAGCCAGTTTCAGATAATCTTCATCATCCCCAAGGAAGGGACACAAAACCCTGACACCCCAGCAAAGAAATGGGCAATTTCCTTGTTCAGAGATCCAAATCTCTGGACTGGTAGCTGCTTGTGGTAGCTCTGGCCTTTGCCTCCCTATTTAGGCTACACAAACACTTATTTTCTGGTGGCCTTTCCTGTCATCTGGACTCCTCTTTTCTTGTTCTCTGCTGTGACGGGAGTGCTTTGTGCTGGCACTGTGCAAGCCTTTGCTGGCAACAGCTTTGCAAATTCAGCCTGTGCCTTTCTGTCTATCCTGAGAACTAGTGTGCAGTGATCAATTCTTTCTTTTTTTTTTTTTTTTTGTAGCTATCATTCAAGCAAAGTTATCAAAAAGATGTTTTTCCTCATTAAAGCAGAACGTGTGGCTCGTGTATCTATTTCTGTTGTTTAGTAAGTGGATGTAAGGAACTGTGAGCTTGACCTAGTTCCTAGGGGCAGTCCAATACAGACAGATAACAGTAACAGATTCTTGTTGAATTTGAAGAGAAGTTCTTGGCTGGTGTCTGAAACAGAAAATGAGGTGTTACTACAAAATTCCCTTCAGGGGAGGGAAGGAAAAATCCCTCTTTTTCACCACAGAAGTAGTGTCCTGTCCCTGCGGTGTCCATGTCCTCTGCTATGAAACCCTCTGCAATGGCATACTGAGCTGGAGACAAGTGTGAGCAATCTCAAAAAGGGGATATAGGAATCCAGCAGATGCAAGTCGCTTGTTGTAGTTTTCAGTTTGGGAAGTCACACAGAGAATGAATTTGGGGAAGGTTGAGCTAATGAAGTATAATGTTCATATGTGTCCAAGTGTTTTGCAACACAGGCAGTTCCATCTCCATGTGAGGAGGAACTTCTTCACTGTGAGGGTGACAGAGCCCTGGAACAGGCTGCCCAGGGAGGCTGTGGAGTCTCCTTCTCTGGAGGTCCTCCAAACCCACCTGGATGCTGCCCTATGCCCCGTGCTCTGGGTGTCCCTGCTGGAGCAGGAGGGCTGGATTAGATGATTTCTAGAGGTCCCTTCCAACCTCAATGATTCTGTGATTTTTTTTTTTTTTTTTTTTTTTTTTTTTTTTAGGTGCTGCTGAGTTCAGGGTATTGGGCTCGAGGGTCCAATATGGCAATTCCTTTGCCCTGTGCGATGTTCTCCAATGTGGTTTGTAGCTGTGTCCCTACTGCTGCCATAGAAGTTGTTCTCCCTTTTTGCTGCCTCATCCAGCTGCCTCTAGTGTCTCTTCATGTGTGGCCTACTTGGATGCCAAAAGGGGTTAATCAGGCTGATGATGACTGGGTAAGTTTTAAAACTGATTGCCGAGAAATTGGAAAGGAAGTCAAGACATAATCAAGCTCAGCATCAAATGTCAAACAGAATGTAACAAACCCTTGGAAGAACATTCAGCCCACTAAGTTAGTTAAGGGAAAGGACCAAGTCTATGGTTTTTAACTGGCCAATGCTGATCAGACAGGACTGTAGTCAGCTCTGTGGTCAGTGGTGTGTGGCCACTGCCAGAGCTTGCTCACTGCTCAGAGGAGCAGTAGCCTGTGTGCTTTCCTCTGTTGTTCTTTGCTAGTCCTGGTTCGTGCTTGATCATTCTCTGCTCTGCTTTCCAAGGAAGTATTTAAGCTAGTGTCACAAGATTTACTCCCTTTGAAAGGAAGGTGATGGAGCTTCTGCTTTACGGCAAGGTAGAACTACTAGGAAGTGCTCCAGAGCAGGCTGTGCTGGGAGAATGATGATGTCATCATAAAAATCTTGTTTCTCCAGAATAAATGAACATCATCATGAAACTCCAGGAGGAAAAGTTTAGCTGTGGTGAAGTTATGGAGCTATTAAAGTAGCTGAGGCTGAGGTTTGCAGTTAAGTCAGGGGTTATTTGGAGGTTGTCATCTTGCACTTTTATTTGGAGTCCTAAATATGTATTTAAGTGCCTCGCTAAAATAAATCTGCCATAATGGGGTTGGTTTGCCTCCTCTTCACTGAAATATTATAAAATGAATGTGTTATTGAACCATGGCAAATTTTTAAAAATTCTAAAGATTTAGAGAAATAATTTCTCAGGTATATATTTTATAGTGTGTACAAAATGCAAGCTCTAGCATGAAATCAATGTCCTGAGATGGACTGTCTCTTCTCCCTTACGAGAACCCCCTTAGGTTCAGCAGCTGTCCATCCTTTGAAGCACAGCACGAGATTTGTATCAAAAGCAAGAATTTCCAAGATGCTTTTCTTAATACTGCAGTGCTGGCCTAATGCTGCGGTTCCCAAGCTCTCTAGTTAGGTGAATGATGACACTACATGCACTGCTTGTGCACATCTCTGCCTTTCTTTCACTCTGTGCTGTAGCAGGAACACAGTTTTCCATAAGACACTGGATGGTGGCTGCGTGTTGCATTTGACAAGCATTGCCTGTTGTTCTCTATGAAGATGTAGTTGAAAAGTTGCACAGTTTTATGTACCAGGGAAATATTTATATCCTAGTTCTTTTGAAAGTTTTAGATGTCCGTACTTGGGTTTCCTACTGATTGAAAGAATACTGGAAATAATCAGCTAACTTACACCTCTCAATATATCATTTAGCTAGTGCATGCTAGAGGTCTTTTCTTATTTGAGCTTTCTTTAGGTGCACTGTAGTTTCATAAAGTATCTTCTCCTCTAACAGTGTGAAGACTTGTGTTATCATTCGTAACTTTGAGTATCCCAGATATTAGCTGTTCTTTGCTTGTGTCTGTACCTTTATAAAACAGCAAACAGTTGTTTGTCTTCTGTAGCTGTTAATTTTATCATCAGTCACAGTTATAGGAAAATCTTTGCTTCCATTGAAACGATTATGTCTTTGGTGATTCAGTAGGCTTTAGATGGAAAACTTGACCTTGGATCATATATCTGGAAACAGTCATAAAAAAGCTAAATTCACCTTAAAAGAAGGGCCCCAAAAAAAGGGGGAAGGGGAAGGCTGTTTTGGAATACTTGGATGGTAATACACTATGTTTGTACATCTCTTCCAGTGTAGTGTTCAGGTTGTAGGGCTTCATGGAAACCTTGCTTGATCTTCTACTTTGTTGGCTTTCACCTGGATGATGAATTCCACACCCATCTCCTTCCTCAGCTGAGCTTTAATGGCATCTGATTGATCAACTAAGTTGCTTATTCTTATTTGGTCAGAAAAAAATCATGCCTAGAAGGGACCTGAAGAAGTCACTTAGCCTATTCTGCCCTTTTTAGTCCTCTACAAACAAGTGTAGCTAATATCCTGTGTACCATCTTATCCTAAAGCTGTCGCCAATAGGAATATGTGTATATATGCGTAAATATTTTTACTTAAACATTTATTTACATAATATTTTTAAGCAAGTTTACAACCCCTTGTTAAGCACTGAGAGAAACCAAATTTATTTCACATTTTCTGCATGTCTTTCTGTTTCTTTTTTCCCTCTTGCAGCAGTTAGTCACACCTAAAATTAAGCATTTTGCACTATCTGATAACTATGACTTAAAATGGTAGATCTGGACTTCAGATGCATCCTTTTGCTAGGTAAAGGATACCATGAGGCCCTTAAGGGTGTCTCATTCCTACTGTGTCCTTTTGCGCAATAGGATGGGAGTTGCAGTTGTGCTGTGAAGCGTTTGGAAGTTGTAATAACTCACGGATATGGTAAGAGAAATTGCTGACATGGTCTATTTTCCAAGCCTTGACAGTTTTATTGCCTTGTGGTTACCATAGACTTTTCTAGCAGTCTTAAAACTGTTTCTCTCCTGCTGTGTTCCTGTCTACTGCCCACCATTGTCCACTGTGTGTACAAAGGGGGCCCTGTTTTTGGCTCTCCTACCCAGTTCCAGAGTTAAGATTGGAAACCTGGGTAGGCCTCAGCTTAAGGAAGCTGGATTCTGATCTGAGATCAGTCTATCACCAAACATGGTGAACAGCCTGAAAAAGCAAAGCCCGAGTATGTGAAGTAACCGATGGGTTATAGAGCTCCTCATTTGATGGAGGATTCTTCAAAAACCAGACAAAATGCAGTCTTCTGTTAATAACCTCTTCTAGCTTGATTGGGCTGACGGAGACTGTGGTCCTTGCAGGCCACATACTGCATCTTGGCCTTTGGGAGGTTGTTGTAGGCAGTGGTGTGAAAACAAGCTCCTCCTTGGTGGTTTTGTTGGCTCTTGGTGCTGGGGTGCAGGAAGCCCCTTCTGAAGGGCTGTGTGCTGCCTGGTGTGGTGAGGGCTCCACGCTGCAATGAGCTTGGGGCACAGGGAGCTCGGAGCGAGCGGGATTCCTTGGCCGTCCCTGCCAGGGCTCCCCAGCTCTCCTGCCCTTTCTGCCTTGGCCTAGCTCCAACACAATCCCTCTTCCACACCATGAGCTTTATCCCAGTTTTATATTTCCTAGTTTTTGATGTCTCCACTGCTGACTTTATATTGCTTTCAATTTGACATGTGGCAGACAGGCAGAAGGGAAATCTGCTCGTAAGAACACGGAATAACGGGAGTACTTTGTGGAGCTCATGTCGCATATATTGGATGGTGGAAAATAGTCAGCTCCTGCAGTTCTTTCTCCCTCATCCATCTCCATGTCACGAATGCACACTTAGCTCATTGTTCATTTTTTTGGTCTCCCCAGGATTATGCATCTCAAACTTGTGCTTGGGATGATCTGTTTTTGGAGACTTAACTCTGCCTGGTGTACTTCAAACCCTACCTCAGAGCTGATGCTTACAGTCAACAAATCTACTTAAAGTTCACAGCTAGTTTTTAGGCAAAAATATAGGATACCAGACAGACCTCTAATATTAACTTAAAAAGTGCCAGTGATGTGATGACCAGTCTTGCAAAGCATTCGTCATGTGCTTGTAGCTACTGATTTGCTATGGGGAAATAAGAGATGATCTTGTCTAAACAAATGAATTGCTGCACACGCTATGTATTTGCTTAATACCATATATAATGAGAGAAATAGAACTTGATTTCTTTGGTAATTTTTGATATACATGGATAAATTCTATCAATAAATTTATCCATATATCAATATATATCAATAAATTTATCCATATATCAATATATATCAATAAATTTATCCATATATCAATAAATTTATCCATATATCAAATTTTGATATATATGAATATACTGCATTCTGTGTTGTGTAGGACCTGGCTTGTCCTTATATGGATGCATAATATTTTCCTAGGTTAATATAAGTAATTTGCATACATTGGTATATGTACTTTTATCACCATCAGGGATGAAAGGGCATAGGGAATATTTGGGGGCCCTCCAGAACCTGGGAGCATCAACCTTGGCAGGGATGAGCCGTGCCCTCCATAAATACTACCTCAGTGGATTCTTAGGAGAGTTGCACTGAACTCTGCATGCGACAGATGATGCTTCTTGCCAGCAGTGTGATTTAACAGTTGTGCTTCACATTCTGCAACTCTCCAAGACGGAAATTTGGATGATAAATGGTGCAATAAACACTGGAGAGGCATCACATTCCAGGGAAGTTACTATTGCTGCAATTATATAAAACTAAATGAGGAAAAACTATATTGCACTAACCTTTCCTAAGCTGACACCTAAGGATACACACTGAAACGTGGTTGGATGGCAGTCAGCCTTTCTTTCTAATTCTTTCACAGGCTCTTTTGTTAGGGCCGCTCAGATTAGATTAGAGCAGTTCTTGTAAGAATCGTAACTGGGCCCCAGTAGCCCCTTGGCACGGAGCGCTGGTTTGTGAGGACTTGGTCACTGTCCCTTTTCAGACAGGCGCTCGCCCATCTCCACCCACCTAAATGCACACCTGAACACGTGTGCTAACCTGGTCCAGCCGGGAGGAATTGTCCCTTGAAGCGAGGCTGGCTCTTCCTGGAGGGGTTGGGCACTGCGCTGCTCGTTGGCGACCAAGCCAATGGCTTTACATGGCAAATGGCGCCTGGGGTGAAATAACACAAATACTGAGGCCCACTTTCCACTATGTGTTCTTTAAAACTCCTCCCCGAGTTGGGAGAGTGACCTTTGGTGAACAAACGTTCTTTTACCTTCAGCGTTCAAAACTGTTAATGTTTTAATATGCTTACGTGATTAATTCACATACTTTCTTTTCAATGCAGTAATTTCCGGACTCTGCCTTTCTTGTGGCTGCAGTTTTGAGGCAATTTGTTCTGCAAGTCTGTCAATGGTTGATGCTGTATATACCTGTTTGAGTCTGTTGTTAATAGTTACTGAGCAAGGGTTACATTCAGCTGCTTTGGTTTTAGCTGGAATAACCTCTCCAAAGAGGAGTCCAGTCACGCTGTTCCATAATGCTGAACCCCTGCAGCTGACCTGGCTTGCTGAAGATCCTGTGGGCTAGGAAGTTTCATCAGTATCATATTGAATTGACAGCAGTCTGGGTCATTTGTGGGTTTGCGTGGCAATAAGTCTTATTATGAAGCCTTCTCTTATGTTCCAAGTACTGTAAAAGCTCCTAGAATGAAAGCTCCAGTGTAGTTGGGGTGTGTGTGTATCTATATTTTTTTTTGAAAAAGGACTTTCTTATGCCTGAGCCATAGGGGCAAAAGACCTGCCTAGCTAATGCACTAACTTTAGTTAGTGTAATATCTGCCCTGCTTCCTGTTCCAATTAGTATGAATCTAACTCAAAGTTTGCCTTTAGATGTGACAACTGTTTACTCTGTGACCGACTTGAGCATTTACTACCCATTTGGTAGGACAGCTGAAAGACAGGGTTTTCATACATAGGGTTTTGCCTCCGAGTTAATTCTAGACTAACAAAAAGATTGCTTGGGTTTCTTGCCATAGAAATCATTAGATTCCTTCTGAAAGCTCCCAGAGAATAGCTCAGAAAACTTCAACTTGGCCCAGATATTTTCTTTGCTGACTTATGTGTTGCCGTTAATGAACTCGCTCCTACTCTTTGGCTGAGGTGGTGATTACTCTGAGGTTTTTCTTCTGTGGAAAAAATCCTGTATAATTCCTTTCCTTCCCACAGCTTTGCTCAGGAGGGTGTAGAACACCTTGCTCTGTTCACTTGAGGTGTATTTGTGATGAATCCCCATCAACTGGACTGCTGGCTTTCCAGATCCTGTGTATATTCATCTTACGTGTATCTTGTATTTTATGGAGTCATCAGAGTCACTGGTAGATGTGGTGTCATTTCCCTCTTAGGAAACATTTGCATCTTGCTTAACCTAAAATCTGTGATGAGAAGATATCTGCAGTGTTTCTGTATATGCAATGTCAGAAATAATTCTGACTGTTCTGTGGGAAATTCTGAAACACTTCCAAATAAAATGGAACAGACCTGATCCCAGTATATCCCTTATCCTTTTAAGCCCTTGTCCCAGGCATCTAGCTGGTTTTTATTGCACAAGCTGGAGCCCGGGCTTCGAGATGTCTGGGCCCCGGCCTCTTGGTGAGCTGAGGGAAGGTGTCCCGAGGGCTTCAGCTGGTGTCCTGCGGCTCCCGGCGCTGCCGGCAAGGTGGGCTCCTGGACAGCGAGGAGGGTGTGTGGAACCAGGCAGCCGCCTCCTTCCTAATGGCTTTGTGGAATAGCCTGTACTGTGGGAACGTGCTGAGTTCATGGAATTGGCGGGGGGTTTTAAAAAGCTGAAAAGTTTAGGTTGGAAAATTTCTGTCCATCTCTAATTGTAATGTTTCTCCCTAGACCACAGCTTTCGGTTTTTCCTGTGGGAATGATGGAAGCTTCATCGTTGACAGAGAGGATAGTTTTAAAATGGAAAGGGCTAAAATCACTGCATACGTAATGTATGCTACCTATCCCCCCACATTCCTAGGATATGATGAATAGTTGTTATCCACTTAAGCTGCTGAGAACTTAAGGCCCTTAACAGTACTGCAGATTCTATGAGCAGAAAAAGCCTCCTCTCCTCTCGCTGTTTGCTCGAGGGTCCCTTTCTTGTCCAACAGCCATTCTAATCGTAGCGAGTGCTCCCTGCTCCTCTCCTCCCTCAGTAGGATTACTGAGCGTCTCGGCTCCAGCAAGGGCAGCAGGAACAGGGAGCAAAGTACACTGTAGTCCTGCCAGGCTATTTTGAGCTCTGGGCTCTGTGTGATGTTGGTAAAGAAAGGAAAACACCAAGTGTCTTAACAGCTGCCTTCGCTTCTCTTGCGATCCCCCTGTGCAGATGGTTTACAAATGCTGCAGGAGGATGAGGAAGGGCTCCGGCCTGACCTGTCTGCGCTGATGAGCAGGGTGGAGTGTCGTCCGCTCCTACGATAGAGCGGACTTGAACACATATGGAAACCAATATTTTCTGTTGGGAGAAGTTCAGCATGTATGTAGGGGATAGAAAAGAAAACTTAAATCGAGACGTTGTGTTTTGAGAGTTAAAGCTAGCTTCCTAGGTCAATATTTTTTTTTGTTTAAAAATGTAATCTAACTGCAGAATGACATTGAAGGGAAAATATGGTCCAAAGGGTGGTGAATGATGCATATGTTTCTGCTTACCTGAAAAGCTTTTTTTGTACTGTGAAATTCTGTCTCTCTTTCGTGAATAAAGTAGATAAAACATTCAAAATTGTTAGATGAAAAATGACTTCTTTCCTTTATCTGGTCTGGCTATACTTTATTATGTGTTCCTCTAAGAGTATCAGGAAAAGCTGTGTGACTCGAATATACCTCCCAGATGGAACATTTTTGGGAGTGGGATAATTTAAACAGAAATCCTGAACAAGCAGTATGTAAAGATGCATTCTACAGCAACTTCTCCAAATAGATGTTCCCTTTTATGCATGCACATGACGTGAAGTAGCAAAAGTTTGATTTAAAACTAAAACAGAAAGAGTAAAGTGTAATTGCTGACTCTTTCAACCTAATACCAAATAGGAATTGTCTTCTCACAACTGCTCTCCTCTCTGTTTAGGACAGAGCAATCTGTGCTTGGGGAAATGCTGGTGTGCTTCAGAAATGGGAAGATGCTCGACTTTGAAGAGAGGGAGTTTCCTACATCCTAGCCGACTGCTCCTCGTATGCCTTCAAGGTAAGCTGCAGATGTGCTCCCTCTGGGCACCTGTGTTCCCAGCACAGCTGGGGGCAAGGCCACAACCTGACAATCTGCTGGATATGAATCGCTCGTGGCTGCTCTCCATTGCTTGGGGTTGTTGTGTTGCTCAAGGAAGTGATTGATCCTTGAGGTGTTGGGGAAAGAAATCACTGCGGGGTGGAGTGAAAAGCTTGCAAAACTGAAATCCAAAATAATTTGGATTAGAATATGTAGTGTACTTAATCCATGAGCTACCTAGGCGTAAAGAGTAAATAGAACCACATAAAACTGGAGAAGTGCAAAATTCACAGATGATGCCGGAAGGCAACAGTTTTGAATGGAGCATGCACTTGGGGTAAGTTTGATCTCTGTTTTCCTTTAGTAGTATTGCTTATGTGAGATCAGTCCCTGAATATAAGGAGTAAACAAACATGTGATCCTGTAGCTGTGTTAGTACAGAAGGGTATGTAAAACCAACTTGTGAAATGGAAGTGCTGTGTAAATGTAAGAGCTTCAAGAAATGCCATCCTTTTATTCAAAGCATACATCAAAATAAAGAACATAAGCTGGAAGTCCTTAGTAGCCCTGTGTCTGGAGGAGTGCATTGGTGCCCCCAGGAATTTTGCCAGGCTCTGAGGATAACTGACATGGAGAATTTGCTGAGCAAACTCTTCCTTTTGGCTCTGGGGCAGGGTTAGTGTGCAGGAATGGCCTGCAGGATATGGCCCATGGGATGATCCCCCTCCTGAACTCTGCCTGGGAGACCTGCTGGAAAGCAGCATGTTCTGGGCTTTTCCAAGGGCTTAGCAGTACAGATAATAGAGTTCCAATGTCAGAATATTCTGGAACAATGTTTTATTTAGTAGTAGGCTCTGAAGTTTCCTAATCTATGAAACCCCACAGCCTCACCAAATGAAGGTAGGATTGGATCATTATGACCCTAAATACAGTAACTCTCAACTTGTGCTAATTGTCATTGCAACTTGCTTTTGCCGAGAAAAGTATGCAATAAAAATGCTGCCCTGGAGTGGCTAAGTGTTGAAGGCAGTTTTGATTTATGATTTTTGCTTTCTGTTTTTATGCAAGAAAAAAATGATGAAGCTCTTATGGGTAATAATATTTAAACCTTAACTTGACTGTATAGGATATTCTCCTCATGTTTGTCTTTCCCTTTTAACAAAGTTTCAGTAAGGAGCTAGAACTTGTGCTGTCCACTTCTTGAGCACAAAATCACTGCAGTTTCAAGACTTTCTGCTCCTGTTTGAAAGCTTGATTTTTTTTGTACATTAGACTATCTTTCTACAGAAGTATTTTGCATATTTTTAATTGTTACTTATAGCTTTGAGGTATGAAGGAGGCAGGCAAGCTTTCCCTAAAACCAGGCTCTACATGTCACTTTGTGCAGGTGGGAAGTGAGCCCTGCCCTGTGGCTTGATGTGTGCAAGATAGGCCCGTAGGGTTGAGGAAACAACATGCAATTTGGGGAACTGTGTGACTTTCTGTGATTCTGCCTACTAGGTGAAAGCACCAGAGGACTGTGCTGACTTTCCAGAGCAGCAACTGGAAGTTAAGGGTGGAGACCAAGTCCTTGGGTGCTTTTTTGGAAAATATTGCAGCAGTAACAGGATTACGTTTTCTGTCTGTGCTTACATAACCTCTAGTGTCCCTGTCTCAATTTTATCTGAACTTTTTTCTTTTTCCCTGGCTACCTTCTTTTTGAATAACTGGAGAAAGGAGGCATCTTAATTACTTTCATTCTTCTATTACCAGGAACAAGAGCAACTATAATATCATTATGACAGTTTCTGGGAACACTCTATTAATTCGTACAACTTTGAAGACTGAAATTTCTTTCATGGAAGCCAGTTTTCTACTCCTACTTGATTATTTTTATTTATTGTGTAGCAGTTGTGTGTTATCTAGGTATACCCAGGGGATCTAGAAAACTCCTAGTTTACAAAGGGAGATTAGTAAAGAAACTGAACAGTAATAAGGTCAGTAAAAATGCTGTGTTTGAATAAGAGTACATATTTTTCTCCTGGAGGCAACTGGTTTTAGAAAGAAAAAATATTTTTCTGTTTGGTAACTCACAGTTTTCATGGAAGACTGAAAGGTGCTGTCCTGAAAAAACACGAGCTGGAAAGCCTTTTGCCACAGTGCGTATTTGCTGATGTGTGCTGACTTGGGGCTTTTTCCACATTCTTATGTCTTACAAGAAGACAAAGGCAGCTCAGTGATGTTGAATATTAGGTTTGTTCTTTAATGTGCTGGTCCTCTTCGCAGTGTCCACACTTGCCTTTTGACACTTTCTGTGTAGCAGCAATTCTTATTCCTTAAGAGGATTTAATTCCTTCGATGCTGCTGTTATTGAGGGTGAGGGGAAGCTGGCCTAGATCTACAGGCCTGTGCCTGTTGGGCGGGTGTGGAGATGCAGCCTGCTTCAGGCAGCCAGGATGGCTGATTTGGAGTACACAGGGTGATATTGTGAGCCTGAAGGCTGCTTGTAGGCTTCCAACATGAGTTTTAGAAATGCAAACATTAAAATGCTTTTTAGATATTTCAGCCCTGGCAATTTGGGAAGATGCATCTGTTCAGTAACTGCTACATATCCTAGGGACAAAGGAGGCCTATCAGTATAAATCTGTAGGAATATTTGCAAACATAATAAATTAAAAATGACACCTCATAGCCTTTTAGCAGCAACAAAAATGGGACAATACTGGAGTTGTGCTGGATTCCTTTAAAACCCTCTTTATGGAATGATTCATGGTTTGCTCAGTCCTTCCTGCTTCAGTACATCTGGCACTAACTGTGATTTCTGACATTAAGTGTTTAAAAAGCCACTTTCCATTTTATATCTCTTTTTGTATCTCTTTCTTGTGGCTACAGAACAGCAGACTGCTTCATACCTGTTGCTTTTCATAGGGAAAGTGTCTTCATGATTCTTCAGGGTGTTGAGTATTTGCATCTTTGCTAAGATGGAGTTCAGCAACACCAGCAGCTTGCTAAAATGAAGAATAAACTTTTTTGTATATTAGTTCACATAGATTGCACTGTACAACTGCAGGCTTCCTGTCACTTCCATTCCTAGTCCCCACCTGCTTGTCAGTGGTGGCTAAACCCTATTTGGAGACCTGCATTTGAATTCTTGAACTTGACTGTGATCTTCGTGCTTATGAGCAAATGCTGCCTCTTCCATGGGTGGAATCCAAGCAGTGATGGGTAAAGCAGGTAGCTGATGTGCTATGCTGGGGTTAACACTGAGAGGTGCAAACTGCTCTCACACATGGTGCATGGAAGCCTTGAAGAAAGACGTTTAGAGACTCTACAGGGGCGTGTGTGCCTTAATGGAAGGGAGGGCTTTAGCTACAGTGGGGCTTCTTTCCTTTCAGAAAGAGCAGCATAGAGGTAGCAATTCTCCAGAGGCTGTGTCTCTTTGGACCAAGGCTGACCCTTAAAGAGTATTCCATCAATGAGTTTTGTATGTGGTTTATTGTGCAGTCTACGCAAGCGCTATTAACCATGTGCTTTTCATGGAGAGTTGCTGAGCTGGAGTATTGAAAGGTTGGAAATGTCCATTAGTGGATGTATTGTATAAAACAATGCAGTTATTCCTCTTCCATAACTTCCTAGCGTGAGGTGCCAGGTGTTGGGGCTGTAGGCCAGGAGGTGATCTCTGCCTTCCCGTCCCCATGGAGCGACTGCTGTTGGAGCAAAGGCTCCTGGCAGCGCTCCCTGCTCCTGCATCCTCCCCTCAATCTGTTGGGAAGATGAGCAGGTCAGGGCAGCAGAAGCCACAGAGGCCACACGCGTACCGTGATGTGGCTCTGCTGCTGCCTGTGGGGAAGGGGCAGCACGAGTGGAAGGCCTGATCTGTAACCTGTTCAACAGCAGCCTGCTCCAATGATTTTTTGCTTGTATTAGGCCATGTGTCTACTATCCTTTCATACAGCAACACCAGGGCACTACTCAGTCCTCTATCACTTACAGTGATAGTAAAGAGGAATAAAATTTACCTTGTAAATGGCTTAATCTAGTTAAAGGGCTAGGAGAGGAGTCCTGTCACCAGTTCTGTGCAAATCAAGTCTCAAGTGACACAACTGTTTGCAGAAGAAAATGTTTGAATGAATTTCTGCAAAGTTATATGCAAGACTATCATGTTTGCCTGTAGGGCTCTTAGACAGTTGATTTGGTTTCTGTGCCTATAAAAGAGGGAACTGGAATACTTGTGTGCCTTTCTCCCAATGCATAGCACATTGATTTCATGTGGAGTATGATTAAAAAGAAAAGCATGTGTTAGTTTTTTCACTCACTTCTAGGAGCATTGGAGTTTATTGTGGAAGATGTGTTCAATCTGGGCCTCTGGTGTGGAAATGAGGTCTTGAGTTCCCTTTATACTTGGTTCATTTTGTATCCCTTGAGAAGTAAACATGCCATAAAGTGTTCATAAATGTGACTACAGTGTTTAAGGCTGCTCTAAATATAAAAGTGGTAGCAACGCTTATGCTCAAAATACAAATCTTGTCCAATATCTTAGCTTTTGTGATTTCATTTCTTTTTAAGTATGGGAGAGCCATTTTTCTTCCCAGTTGAAGTAAGTAGCAAGGGATGGCATGTAAGAAAAATGGCCTGCAGCCTTAGGCTGATCAGATGAACCTTTTATGCAGATCACTCGAGTGCCCCATCCTTCTTTTCCCTCTCCTCAGCTACTCCTGTCTCACTCTTATTCCCCCGCTGTGTGCTCAGTTATAATACACCTGCACATCACTTGCAAGTGATGCAGAGGCTCCGGAGCTGCTGTGAGCAGCTCAGCCCCAGGACACGGGCTGACGGTGCACTAGTCATCTCGGCCGAGCGCGTGGCAGCTCTCGCCGTCAGGCTGCGCGGATTCCAGGAGTGCCCAGCAGCCAGAGTGGGGCCGTTGGGGCAAGTCCAGGCTGCAGAGCAGCTTCTCCTTGCGCTGATGTTGCTGCACGCTCCTCTGTGCCCTGATGGGATAGAGCTGGCATGGGGCTCCGTGCGGCAGCCCAGCTGAGGTGCAGGAACCTTCTCTGGGGCTTGTGCTCGTTGCACCTCTCTAACAGCAGAACTGTCGCACCCTTGTCCTTTGTGCTCCAGCACTTACGTGGCTGGGATCCTGGACCTCAAACAGCTTTTGTTGGATTCCCCCGGAGCAGCCTAGATGTTTTGGTGCACTCCCAAGTGCTTGGAGTTAACAACACTTCTAGCTGTCTAATTGGGATCAAAACATTCCCGACAAAGTGTGTGCAAAATAGTTATTTTTTCTGTTTCTACCCAGCATACTTATCCAAAACTGTCTTCGTTGTTTTGTTTTTATTTTGTTTCGGCTCTCACAGATGAGAAGACTAGGTTACTAGGTTTGCTCTAAGCTATCTTTTAAAAAAGACTTTCTGTGAATGTGTCCTACAGGGCGTGATAAATAAAATTTGGTATATCTATGCCAAAATAAACTCTGCAGCATTGAAACCTTTCAAACTGTTGGAATCATCACCGGAGAAGCCTTCCAAAAGTGCCAGAAAGTTTTATGTTTGTCAGATTAACCCTGCCTGAGCAGCAAAAGCATTAGAAGATGATTAGTTGCAATGCTGTTCTACACTTTGGATTTTGTTTTTAATCAGTTTTATAGGTGTATTATGATGTGCTAAGGTTATTTGCTATAAGCATCAGTGTTTCTGCATCAAGTGTGGAACCCAAATTTTTAGGTTCTTCTCTGTGAATAAAAGTCTTGCATTGTCTGTGCATGTCCTGCCTTCAGAGCTTGATTGCCTCCGTAATATCTTTGTGCCTGAACTAGTGGGAGGGATGTGTAGGAAGGGAATATTGCCCTCTCATTAGGGTGGCAAGTTAGGAAGTGTCCAAGCGGGTCTGGATTAGTACTTTTCCAGGATGTAGTGTGACAACCTGAGGATATTGATTTGAGTTTTTATTCTGTTTTCTGCATTCATTACTAAATGCTAAAAGAATGGAAATGGAAAACAAGATTGCATTCACCTTTAGTGAAAAGTATCTCATAGCTAAATTCAGGAGTGCTTTTTTTGTCTGGCATCTAGGGTGCTGTGGAATCAGTTGCACGTCTCAGAATGACATAGTCTCATCAATTTACCTTACTCTGTATGTTCAAAATAAGGGATTCTGGCTCTTTTCTGTGGTTAGACCAGTGAAGAAAATAATTGTTAACCAGGGCTGAATTTAACCTGTTTTTCATGCCCTTGACAGAGGTGTTGCTTGTTTGGCCTCCCTTTTTATTGGAGTGCTTAGTTTTTGTTTTTTGCAGAGTTTAACTTTGGGCGTACATGGCAATTCTTTAGTCATTGCTGCAGCTTAAAAGAGGAGGGCAGAAGTGGGAAATGGGAAGTGTATAAGCTCCTCACTGAATCCTTTCGATGGTTTCTGTCCCATTCTCTAGAACAACATTGCTTCTTCCCTATTAATTTCAACACCAGCACAAGCTTGATTTTTTTTTTTTGTACTCCATCTCGGAAGATTATTTCTTGCTGGGAAAACACTAATATTAGATGAACCATGTGTGTTTTGCTAGAAAAGTGTTATCCTGTTGCTGAAGGACAAGTGAATTATGATTGCTTTTCTTCTATGAAGGATTTGGAAGAAGAATTGTAAGTGTTGTCTTTGAGCGCAGATGAGAGGAGATATCAGAAGGTCTCACACTTAGGTGATGTTATTGTATCTTTCTTTTTGAGTACTTCTCATTTGGGAGCATTTTAGCTAATGAGCTAAAGCACCCTGTGCTCTCTGTAGCTGAGAGCAGGAGTGGAGGTTCTTAATTTGACAATTATATCCCTTTCCTAAGGGCTTCTTGCTGATTTTTGAAGTCTTCACTCACTTGGTAGTTTAGTGCCTACCCTAGCATCATAGCTTTATAGGCCTAAAGCACGAGACATCAATGAGAAAAATGAACTATTTGAGCTCAAATTGCAGTCTTTTCTCCTCATGTAAATGGTGTTATAGTACTTGGTTATGATTAAAATTCAGCCTGAGGTTTGACATCTGCATGCCGTAATATTGTGTTGTATCTGACACCGTATAATGCGAGCCTCCAGACAGACAGCGGCCTGGAGCGATAGCAGACTTTGAAAGCAGGTTGAAACTCTGAAATGAGAGACTTCCTCTCTTCGAGAGTACTACCAGTTTTGATAACAGTTGCTACCTGAAAACACTGTGTTTGCTGTGGAATTGTTATTTTGAGAGTGACTGTCATGATGGCAACAGCAACAAGAAAAGAGGCTCTCTAACAGAACTCAAACTTCTAGTCCTGTGAATAACGAATGAAACTTGTCTCTCCAGAGCGCTACAACTCTAACAGCATTTTTCCCATTTCTGGCTTGGAAATTGATGAAGATATTGGCAATATTTACTGAAAAGATCCCTCCTTTTGCTGGGTGCCAAACCTTGTTTTTATGATTTGTTGAATGGTTGCCTTGCTAGAGTATCACCTATGCTTCTTCTTGGGTTGAATAGAGTAAGGAAGTTCCTTTTAAAGGTAAAGAATCTAAGCCTCTGTACTTCACCTTGGATGACATTTAGTTTGGAGAGTTAAAGGACTTCTTAGGACCTTTCTGAGGACATTAATTTTGATTAGGATTCCTCCCGAGTTTCCAGCATGTGGATAGTGCCACACACAAGTTGCATAATTCTGCTGCATCGGAGTGCTGATATGAGCAATCAGTACTCCTGGATTTTCACTCCCCAGGGCCTGATAGTGAAAATGTTTTGCAGAAAATTCATTCATGAAGCCCTTTAGTTCAGGATTCTCCTGCTGCTTCAAGTAACTCTCAGCTTTTTTTCATCAGTGACTTACTCAAGGGTCTAATGTACCAAATGTAAGCTGTTGCATGCTGTCATTTGCCCATATTTTTTTCTGCCGAAGCTTAGCATTAATGCATTATCTTTACATAATTTAATATATATTATATATTAAAAAAAAGGAACACAGCCCCTAGGAAAGTAGACCGTGGAATTGGTGATGTTCTAAATTTTGTTTAGGATGGGAACATGTTTCCATGGATGTCAAAGTGTGAGAGGATGATTTGTTAACTGAGCAGGGAATGTCTATGCAACCCATTAAATACACTCCTGTGGCAGAAATTTGATGTGGAATAGGACCATAGCTAGGGAGCATAAATTTTTATCTCCAAAGGTATATGGAGTAAGACATTTCCTTGTGTTTCCTTTGGTAAGGTCCTGGTATTTAAAGGGGGCTAACATACCGAAACTTATGTTTATAAAGAGATCCAGATTTCTATCAGCAGGGCTAGGATCCTTCAGTTTAGCATAACTTCATTGGTGACATTTATGTGTTACTGAGTTTGCTAGACCAACTGTACTTCTCACTTAAAGTGTTTGTAGGTTTGGAGCAGTGGCAGTGAGTTTGGAAGGCTGCCACGGGCATTTACAAGTTAGATGGGAGACTTGGCCTTGCTGAGCTCTTTGTTGCTGTACAATCTTCATTACGTGCAAGATGCTGAAGTCAATGTCCTATAATCTTTGAAGCTGCTGAAAAAGGGAGGAATTCTTCTGATGACAAAAGCAGCAGCCCCAGCTATAACATTAATGTTTTTCAATATTAAAACTCTGTAGTCTACAACATAAGCAGCCCAGGTCAGAGTCATCAGAGTTGGGTACCTTGACAGCTGTGGAATGGGCTTTGGTAAAAGTGTGGAACTTGCCAACAACATCCTGGAGATAAGTGTATTTATATATGCAGGTATGGGGGGAAGAGCTAGAGGGAAAAAACATGTCATGGACAAAGAAGGAGAAAAATTTCTTGGCCTAGGATCCATTTTTTGTCATATTCCTTATGGGAGGAATAATGATCCCTTA
Organism: Nothoprocta perdicaria; assembly: GCF_003342845.1. Classification (NCBI taxonomy): domain Eukaryota; kingdom Metazoa; phylum Chordata; class Aves; order Tinamiformes; family Tinamidae; genus Nothoprocta; species Nothoprocta perdicaria. The sequence continues at coordinate 1,431,390 of NW_020454093.1, read as the reverse complement.
AGACATAAGGCGTCTACTAACAAAGCAGCGGTATTGATTTCTAGGAGTATATGGTTGTAGACTCATGGAATGATCAAGAACTAGAGAGCATCAGGAGCAGTGATAGGATAGTGCCCAAGCTTGGGACAGAGTGAGTGAACGGATACGTAGTCTGATGCTCTTTGTGCTGGAATACAGAAAATTGCTAACTACTGAGCTGATTTTACTTTTATGTATACTATAAATTTGTGGTGGTTTTGGTGGCTTTTGTGGGGCAGTGAGGGGATGGGAGCTGCCAATTAGTATTTTCTGCTTTGTAGGAAAATTGATCTCCTTATGGAAAGTGAATTGTGGACAGACCATTCTTAATAAATGTTTCCATTTTTATAGGAATATTTATAACTAAAATAATATTTTCAAGCCTTTTTAGGTAAATACTTTTAAAATACTTTTAAAAACTGAGATTGCTGCATTACTCTGACAAAATACAGCTGTGGGCATTATACTCCTTTGTGAATAGTTCTCAGTATCTCTGAGACTAGTCGTTAGTCAAAAGACTAAGCAAGCTGGGCCTGTTTAAGCCTGGAGAAGAGAAGGCTGAGAGGGGATCTGATTAACATGTATAAGTTCATGTATAAGATTAACATGTATAAGGGGGAATGCAGGGAGGAAAGGGCCAAGCTCTTAGTTGTGGCCACTGACAGGACGAGGGGCAATGGGTGTAAGTTGAAACACTCAGGTTTGGACTGGATGTTCTCTAGAAGTCCCTTCCAACCTCAACCATTCTGAGAAACTACCAGAACTTGACTGATACCTACCCTTGTAATCCTTCTCCAGACTGGAATGTTCACAGGTTTTTCTTCCTCTACTTCTATCTACAGCAGACTTCTTGTAAGAAGATCTCTAATAGGTGACTGGCAACAGTCTCTTCCTTTCAGCCTTGTAAAAGCCTTTATAAATTATTCCTAGCATTTTTTCTCTAAGTTGTGGTTATTTAATTTAGTGTAGCTGTATGTATTTTTATACTTAGCGTTCTTTCAATTAGCAATTATTTATTTTCAAGTTTTCAAGAATGTTTTTAGGAAATACATGGGCCACAGTTAAAAATGCATTTACACTTGTGCTCATGAGCACTCTTCCATGTTGGCAGTAAGTGTTTCTGCCGTTGTACTGCTATGTCTTATCACCCGGTAACTCAGGTCATCCGTGTCACTCTGCTTTTATAAAGCTGCATTATATTTACAGTTTCCTTAGTAGTATGTCAGACATTGTTACTCTGCAGGAAAATTGAAGCTCTTTTCATGTTAGTGATTTCTTGCTAGCATGTGTGTTTAAGTCTAAACCATGGAATCTGGGAAATAAATGTTACTGCAGAGCAGTGGATTTCTTACTAAGCTGGTGTTGAGAGCCTCTTATGACTGAGCTTCTTGTCTCTGCCGCTAGCGTAGACAAGCAGTTGTAGTACAGAAAAATCTCATGTACTTAATGCAACAGGTAGTTGAGCGAGTGTTGTGCAGAATACTTAGAGGAATCTCTGAAACTGAGGTATAGCAGATGCCTCAAAGGCTAACTGCTATCTTGAGGAGGGGGGAAGGCAAACAAAAGACACCCCCTTGCTGCCCCCCACAAAAACGCTCCTGCCCCAAACCCTCAAACTAACCAGCAACTCTAATTTGTGTTGAAAAAAAATCCCTCTCTGTTCTATGTGGTAAATGGGTAATTTATGCAGAGTGCTCAAGGCTTTGTATTGTTTATTAGTTATAACTATTCTGTCTTGGGCAAGTGTAAATGACTTACCTATTTTTTGGCTATTTTTAATTGCAATAATATCTCTAAGTTAGAATTTTATAATGCACTGTTCAAAATATTTCTTATGATCTATTTGAAGAAACTTTGTTTATTAGAGTGCGTAGTGCCTTGCTGTGCTCTATATAGTAAGTTTTACATTGATTGTTCCTGTTTAGGTGTTTAAAAATTGCAAAAGGCCAGGAATAGGATTTGCAGTATCCAGATCATAAAATCCTGATTAATACTTGTCAGCTGTATTTCAGAGTGTAAGTCCTTTAACTTGTCAGAACACTTCGGCACCTTATAGTCCAAAATCAACAGGCTGTTTGGCCCTTCATGCATAACTTGAAAGCCAATGCTTTAAGTTTGTTAAAATCTGGTGGGCTGTGGTGAGTCACAAGAATAAACAGTACTTGGAATTTGTTAAACACTCATTAAAAGTTAATTCATATTAACATTAATATTTTCTTTCAATTATTCAATATTTAGACTTGAATTCATGACAATGTCAACTGAAATAAATGCTGAATATTATTTTTCTTTCAATAATGAAATATCTTGCAAGACATGCATAGGATCCAGAGATTTTTTGAGTTGAGATGCTATAAAAAGAAGTTTTACTTCTATGGGGCTTCATCCTGAGCCAGCCTGGGTCTCCATTGAACACAATGTCAGTAGGCCAGGTGTGTTCTTTTCTAAACTGATCTAACAAATTGCTCAAGTGTCAGATAGCTCAGCCCTGTGTGTGTCTGTTTTGGCTTTCCTTTCAAAGGAAGAAAAAAGTCCTCAAAGATGGACTTCACAGGAGAAAATAATGGTAAATATCGTGGCTGAAAAGGATATGGAAAAAACTTTTGGGGTTTACAAGGGTCCAAAGGTGACAAAGACCAGTGATCTCGGGAAGTTACAACTAGCCTTCTGGTGGATGTGAGCGAGTTAAACCACCACAATGGTGGTGGTTACTGTACAGAAGCTCTCATCAGATAAGACACATCTTGCTGGATTATGACTAAAAGTGACTGTGGTAGGTCACAGGAGAGTAACTCCATCCTAATTGAATAAATGGATTCAGAAATGAAAGACAAGACAAGGGGTTTGTGAAGATAACTCTTATTTTCATTTAGTCTAACTTTAGTGAGGCAGCTTACCACTGGAAATGTCATATTAGAAGCGAATATTGCAGCCTACACCCTCCATGTTGAAGTGTCCATCTGCATTTTGTTAACAAGACCAGAATACGGTTTTGGCAGGGTGCTTAGAAATGTTTTCAGCTAAAAGTGGAGAATACAACAACACATCATAAACAAAGATAATCCTTTTTCCTGTGCATGTTCTCTCTCCAACATAAAAGTGACAATTTCTCTCTTTTTATGTATGAGAATAGAAGAGTTATGAATTAGAATGTGCTACTTTAATAAAATGGTTCATAATTTTGAAGAAGCTAATGGTATTTCCTTTTGAGTTGTGAAGATTTAATTCATTCATTTTTGTAAAATGCCTTGGAAAACGCAAGGATAAAATGTAGAAAACCAAACTGTTCTTTGTGCCAAGGTGAAGGACTGCAGAGATGAGTTCAAGTCTCTTTGTTTAATGGATTGATATTTGCTGGCATGGAATCAGTTACTCTAATTGCTTTGTGTATCCATCTTTGGAATGGGATGGTGGGATAGGGTATCCTGAAGTTCAGTTTTCACTGTTAAAATATAAAATACAGTTTAGGAAACTCCTAGGCCTGAGATATCTATCTCCAAAGTAGATAAACTTGCCCAGGGTACTTCTAAGTTTGTATTGGCTTTCCAGTGTGGGAAACTAATATGGGCTGAAGTGAAAAGAGACAGATGTTACTGCAGTGGAGACTGGAGGATCTGACTGACTATCAGCACACCAGGGGCCAGAAAACTGATGATGACTGGAATGAGTTCCTGTGAATTTGAGGTTTGTCGTAGTTTGGCTTGGGTATGTTTGCATGTGCTCTAGTCTCGCTTTAAATTCCATTGCTTTGGGAATGGAACACTGGAGTGCTTTAGAGTAAACTGTTCCGAGGATAATCCTGATCTTAGAGAGTATCACAGGGACTGATAAAACTGGTACAGAAAAATAGTCAGATGAGAGGTCATCTGCTCAGTTTGGAGAGATAAGCTGTAAGTTCATATCTGGGCAGCATGTTGCCTGTCAGAGTTCTACCCTGAAAGCTATTTCTGCCTACTTCAAAGGCTGAAGGCAGGCTAGGTGGCTTCTTGGGCCTTTGGCCTGTTCACTTCAGCTTGGTCTTGAATTGCAGCACTATTTAATCCTGTGTGCTCTGTTTTGCCTTGATATATTTTATTACAGTAGCGATGAGTTTTCTCTGTGTGTGTGTGTGTATGAGATGTATTGCACTACTTGGGACTGGGGAGTGGTAAGAAACTTGAGTAGATCTTACTTTGGTCAGCTGAACAGGCCTTAAACAAGTATCTCCTTGGACCCAGTGCCTTCCCATGTTGGTGTTGTGCGTTCCCCATCCTTACCTCTGAGCTAGGCTGGACTCAATACTTTGCTCTTTAAGCATGGTATTGATGGACTTTTTTAAAATGTTGTTGAAGACTTGAACTTGGACAAATGTTTGCCTTCCCTTTTTTCAGGGTTTGAAGGCTAGTGTATATGGTAGGATGAAGGAAACTCATGCTATGAGGCAGTGCAGATGGAAGTGGGCTAAGGCTTAGCAAGAGTGTAGAATCTCTCATTTTACTGCAGACTTGAGATTTTTTGGTTTTGTTTGAAATGTGTCCGGGGGAAACAGAGTGGCTAGAGCTAGAAAATACAAGTAGCATAAATGGTATACTATAGTAACAGATCTGAAAAAGTACTCTAGAGAATGGAAACTAGTAATGTGTTAGGTGCAGTAAAATAAGTTATGGCAATGTTAAGACTTCCCTTTCCCTGTAACTGTTAAGAGTTGTAACAGAAAATGAGAAGTCTTGTATTAAACACAGGAAAGTTTTTGGTTAATTTATATAAAGTTATTATTTTGGAGGCTTTATTCTTAATGAATCCAAGATTGCTAATTATTGCCTAAGATAAGCCTGAGATCTGGAGGTTATCAAATAAATGGCCTGAGTGAGAAGAAAAGGTTGCAGAAATGGAGTTGATCTGGGCCTTCCTTGGAACTTGTTGATCTTGACCTCCTTGGCAAACCCCTGGCAACAGTTTTGGAGGGAGAAGAGACATTTACGACAAACAGGGTCAACTGCTTCCAAACCTCTCCTCCAGTCGGAAAATGGGAATGTCTGTGTTCCCTTCTGGTGCTTGTGCAAATCTGTCTGCTGCCTCCCAGCAATCCAGAGGCAGGCTTGTTGTCTTGGCTGCTTGAATGTGACTAAATCATGGGGTTAGTGGGTGAACTCCTGAAGAAAATACCTTCCAGAGCCGAGAGGGAAGGAGCATTGTCCCCCTTCCAACCAGTTACTTGAAAACACAACAAAACAAGAAACAGCAAAAAGCACAACCTGCGAGAGTAAAGAGTACTCTCGCTATGCTTGTTGGTTCAGTTTATTGAGGAGGAAAAAAGAAATCTGATTATGCTTTACAACCTTGCACTATGAGCAAAAGACAATTCAATTCTATTTTATCTTACTAATGAAGATCCTGTTCTTAGATATCTTGGCCGAAGAAAAGATAGGCAGTAGGCCTGCATGTTTCAAACATCCAAATGCTGCTCGCTGCAGTGAACCCTAATGCCTGACACTTGCAGTTGCCAAAGGGAAGTGCCAAGTCTTTAAGCTCTATAGAAAGTTTCTTAGCATACAGCCAGCTGGAGTCTCTCCTATGCTCTGGAGCTTTAAAAAAAAAAAAAAAAAAAAAAGTTTAAATGTAAAGGCTTGTTATTTTTAAGCCATTATTGTTTATTTGGTGTGCTTTGGGGGAAATGACAACCTGTCTCAAAATACATAAGACATCAAAATACTTTGACCATCAATTTATTCATATGAAACTTGAATGTTTTGTCCCTTTCTGAAGGTTCAGAGGCAGAAGGTACAAGTTTTCAGTTCTGTTCAGATGGACTGTTTTAAAGTTTGGGGTTAATCTGTTTCTGTGACTTGAGTATCAATGCTGGCACTGACATGTTTATTCTTCACAATGTAACCCCTTTGACACCTTGCAAGTTTGATTGTGTAACAAGTTGTCAGTTACAAGGATGAAAAGCAGGAGTGTGTTGTAAGGGCTGAGGGAGATCTGTTGACCTGGAACCAGTCACATCTGTAGAAGCATTTAGACAGAGATCTTCATAAGCCAGGAGTACTACTTAAAGTGTAAGTTAAACTTGGAAGTCATCAGCTTACTGAATGGTAAGGCCTGTCTAGAGTATCTGTGATTACTAACTTAAAAGCATTTAACGCTCCAAAATGAGGCTTGACTTGAAAGCAAGATCTCATGGCTTTTAAAAATGCGTACAATTCGGTTACAGCACATTGTTGTGCAAGTGCAACTTGCTGTACAAGTACAGTATCAGCAAGCCTATGAAAATCAGGGCCGACTTTGATACACACTTTCAAATTGTGACATGTAAAGAAACCTTATTGTTTCCTTTGTTATAATGACAGTTCACTTCTATGAACTATTAATGATTTATGGGAATAGACACCTTTAACTTACAACGTAGAGTCTGAACTTCTGATACCTCATGAATTATGGAGCGAAGATTTTGTTTTGGGGCTGTATCATTTGGGGCCATTATCTTGCATTTTGCAGAGGTCAGAACTTGGTTTGTTTATTAGCAATAGTAGTAGAACTGACTCTGATCTTAGTTCAGAAGACATGTTTCTCTCTCCAGTAGCCTATAGGTGAAACAAATCTCTGAAGACTTCTACCTTCTGAAGACTTCTACCTTGTTGTAATAAGGATTGCTGGTGGGCTATGTTGTCACAGCAGCTTGCAGGTAAACACATAATCACTCTCAAATGTGAACACCATATTTAGAGTATCTTTTCTTTTCTCTCTTCCCTCCTCACACAGGCTTGGTAGAAGTAGGGGGGTCTCAGCTCTCTACCTTACATACCATAACAAAGGTGGTTCTTTGGTGCCCTATTTGCTGTCCTGGTGCTTGACTGCTATTGATTAGTGAAGTTTTTGGCCATGTCAGGTCTTAATCCAGTTGCACTATCTGGATTCTGATGTCCTACATCCCCCTTCATCTCCAAACATTTGATGTCTCCTAGAGTAGTACCTGGAGTATGTACCTCTCTCGCCTCAGCCTTGCCTTGTTACTCATCCAAAACCAAAATGATAGTTGGCAAGCTCAGCCCTTCTAGGATGGGAGAATGAACACAAACTGCAACTACAGATTGCAGATTGCTTCCCTAAACAGATTGATGCTGAGTGGCTCTGTGCTAGGAGCAGCTCAGCTCTTGTCAGTAGGGAGCTGGTTATAGAGATAAGTTGCTCTGGGGCTGCAGGAAAAAAAATGGACTAGAGGAAGGGAGGAAGAATTGGGGGGGGGGAGAAGAGTTTTTATCTGCATTCAGAGGTAAATAGTGGCCAGCACCACTAGTTGTCCCTCGCTGCTGTCTACTAATCCACTGCCTACTGGAACAGCACTGGATTCTGCTGGGTCGTTTGTAACACTTCAGGAGTTAAGTGCCCTAGAAAAAACCCTAGAAAAGTCAAGTAGAGGTCTCTTGCCTCAAATTTAGGAAGGATTTTGAAATTACGATTTCCTAGAACTTTATAAGTTGTCTTCTGGAATGTGTTATGGATTCCTTTGGATATTAGAAGTAAGCCCTCAAGAATACATCTTATTTAAGATTAATCTTCTGTAGTGCAATTTGTAGTGTGGTTATAAAGGCTGTTTCTGTGCAGCTGATTGCTTCAGAAGGAGCATGTTGAGGATGCTACAGTTGATTGAACTGCAGTGATCTGGGATGGGGCGGGGGGGAGTCACATCCTTTGGCTACATGAACCTGCTAAAACTGGAGTGCTTTAAAAGAGAGGAAGGGGAGCATCCCCTTGTCCTATCTGTGCGAAGGAACCACTGGTTCACAGGGAGGCAGTGAGAGTTAAATCGTTCTTTCCAAAATGTTCCAAAGTTTTGGGGCAAGAATTGCTGTGGGAGTGGGACTGAAATCAGTATCACCTTAACAAGTCCAAGGTATCGATCTTGGAAAAGTGGAGATGGAAGGAGATTTTTAGAGTTGTTTGTTGTAGGTGTCTCCTCGACCTGGGAGATCCTGTTCCTGGTGCTTAAGGTTAATGTGTTTACTTTGTAGTAGTTTATATCTTTAGTATCAGTGAAAAATTAGCAAAGAGGAAAAGCAGTTGGTGTGTACCTTCTCTAATGTGTATACACATAATTAATCATTTTCTGCAAACGGAGGAAATTGCACAGAAAAGGTGCAGTTACAGGAACAGGAAATGGGCCATTTTAAGAGGACTTTGTGCTTTTCCAGTGTGTGGAGTGACTTTAAATGGGGAAGACTTATTAAATTAATAACTCAGGAAACAGTAAATAAATAAAATGTGAGACAGTTAATCTAAATTTAAGTGCCAGGGCTTGGATCCAACTTTGGAGGATAACACAGGAAACTTGAAAGCACGGAGCGCTTTTTGCGAGGCAAGTTTATCTCCATCCCGCTGCCTGGCAGTGAGGGATGGGAGCCCAGGGGCTAATGGCTCTCGCTGTCAGGGCAGTGCAGATGGGAGGGCTCCTCAGCGGGGCCTGGGCCGCCCTGCCCCGCGCCGAGGCCGGCGGCCATAGGCTGTGCGGCCTGCATGGCGGCCTTGGCGCGGGAGGGTTCCGGAAAGTTCCCCAGGCCCTGCCATGTGTGGGGTGCGAGCGCTGCTTGTGGGGAAGGGCTAAGGGAGGGCCCTCTGCTGGGGCTGAGATCACCTTGGCTTTTCCAGGATGTGCTTTAGGCAATAAATAAGGCCAGCAATAAAACATACACGGTTGACTTTGTGCTGAGAACATGAATGATGAACGCTTAATAGTTCAGGAGCCCAAACGCACTGGCTTTAATGAGATCTGGGCTTGTGCATAACAAAGCAAGCGATGAAACTTCCTAGAAAAAAAAATGTAATGTTCAATATGAATGATGCGTTAGCTAGAGCCAGGCACTTCTGAGAGCTAATTGCAAGTATAATTAAACTCTTGAAAGTAATGACTCACAAAGGACTAACCTCCTCTAAAGAGGAAAGATTTTACACTCCCTCCTCCCATTTAAGAAGTCTCAAGTATACTTTATATATGTCTTTCAGGCTGTTCTTTGGCCAGCAATCATATGTAATCCAGTACTCTTCATCTGATCAAGGTCTTTACACGGAAATGTATATATTGATTTGCTTTTAGACCATGCGTGATCTATAGTTATTGACTGAGTGAGGTGGTTCAAATGTGTTATTAATTTGGGGATGGCCAGCTGATGTTACCTGGACATTGGCATAATAATGAGGTTTCTGAAAATAATAGGAGTAGTGTAGTAAATAGGAATAGTGATAAGAAACTGCTAGAGTCCAATATGGATCCCTCAATAAAAGCAGATGATAAATATTTTGTAAAATACTTAAATATTTTGTAGATAACTTCATTAAAATAAGTATGTTTGAATGAGGAAGAAGTTCAAAGACTTGTTTCAATCCCTAAATCTGTAATCTCTCTCTCTCTCTCTGCCTCCCTCCCTCTCTCTCTCTTTCTCTCTCTCTCTCTCTCTATATATATATATATTTTTTTTTCCCCAAACTGTGTGGTATTTTTTAACCTCATCCAGGTTTTTCTTTTCTTCCCTCGATTTCTTGGATCAGTTATCCTTGCTTCCCACTTGGACTTTTTGGTTGATATTTTTTCACAGAACAAAATTCAAGTTCACTTTTTCTTTGAAAATGAGATTCCTTTTGGGTTTGCTTCATGGAAGTCTGCAAGGTGCTATATAATGAGTAGAGGAATGTGGGTCAGTAGACTTTCTAAAGAAAGGTTTTCAAGATCTAGCTATAAAGGTGCCACACAATCATGCCCTTTTTCTTTGTTTTTCTGATGCTATTTCTAGGTGACTTTGATTTTACCTATGTCCCCTATATTTGTGTACATTTATAAATACAGTCACAAACACTTGTTTATGCACCCATACCTAGTAAGTATATAGCATAGATAACATAAAGGGTACCAGTTATACTAAGGTATGTATGTTGTCTGTAGCTAAATTCAGCCTTGGACTTTTGGCCATCTTGTATATTCTACCTGCCTTACACAGACATTCTTTCACTATTGTTTTTGAAGCTGTAGTTGCTGTTGGATAATATGATTCATTCCCTCTCTCCTAAGACTGAAAGCTGCTTGATCTCTTGGAGGTTATATTTTGAAGCCACAGTAGTTCCTGAGAGAAAAATGTACTGTTTTGCTTTACAGATTTGGAACTCATTTTTGTAAAATATCTGCCAACACTTAATTAAAAAATACTTCAAACATTATGTACTGATTTTCTGGGACTCTTCCAGCTGATGTGAATGCTTTTTCAGATGCATTACTTCCAATTTTGGAAATATATTTCACTAGTGATTTTGTAGGTAAGATCTATCAGAATTGTAACCATAAGTGAGAATACACACCTTTCTGGCACATCTTGTTGATAGTAGCCCTATAACATTAGGACAGACTCTTCTATTGTGGCTCCCTTCCCCTTTTTCACCATAGGACTTCTGAGTCTTGAGTCACCAAGCCTTGATTCTCCTACAAAAAAAAAAAAAAAAAAGTTAGCCTTTCACTGCCTGTGTTCCTGCATGAAATAAACTTCAGGGGAACAGAAGCTGTTAAATGTGCTTTATGCTTGTGTTGGGCAGACAAATGTTTTTGATTTCCTTTGCTGTTATGTGACATAGGCCCAAAATAAATTTAAAGGGAAAGACTTAGCTTATTAGACTCACTTCATTATTTTCTTCTCTATAAAAGAGTGCTACTTTTTATTGAATCTAGTTTTTTTTTTTTTTGCTGCTTTTCTGGCTCTGTTTTCTGCTCTTAGGGACTTTTTTTTTCAGATGGACAATGAGAAGAATAAAGTGGTAATGCATAAGCATGACCCTGCATTCCCAGAGCTCCTTTGTTTGCAGGATCTCTAAGTGTGCGGCCCTAGTTTGATATCAGTCTTATTGTTTGAAATTACATTAGGGCTTTCCATGCTCACCAGAACTTTCCTCATTTTTATTGCAAGTAAAATGAAACAAAGCAAAACAGTTTCTCTTGGAAGAGAATTTAATTCTCATCTTCAGGCTGCCTATATCTTTGCAAGACCTATGACTTTATCATACAAAGCATAGATTGTTCTTTAGACCTACTCAGCTATAGGATCTGTCTGCAGTAAAATTGTTCCATGTGTGAAGTGTTTAAGGGCATAATTTAGACAATTATGTTAATATTTATCTTGAATAAAACTATAGGTTTAGTTTATGTAGACTCTTCTTTGTCAGATACTAAGAACATCCAAAGTAGGTTTTTTGTAGAGCAAAATGATTGCTTATGTAGAATAGTATCTCAGAGGTAGCAGACTGCTGGCAAACTACTTACATGCACTGTAAATTAAACTAAAAATTCCATGTACTCTTGTTTAATGGGTAAATATTGGCTTTATATAGCACTAAGGTTTGTGAGTCTACTACTCCCTTGTTAAATAAAGATTTTTCGTGGTTAATCACAGGGGCTGTAGCGAACCAGAAGTTGCTGCTTATCTGTTGTCGTTGCAATCGGAATAGCAGCAGTATGACAAGATCACATAATGAGGCAGTAGCAGCACTGGGGAGAAGACTTAGGCATCTCCAGATTCTCAATGATCTCCTTCATTTTTTTTCAAATTATTTGCAGACAAAGCAAATAAAAATATTAACCAAACCTAAAGAGCAACTTGAACAGAGTAAAATGGGAATATGACTAAAAGCATACATAACTGACACAAAGATGAAAAGTAGTTATGCTAAGTTGTAGTTGCCCTGTAAGCCAAGTTTTACAACGCTGGGAAAATGGAGGTGCAGAGAACTGAAAAGGTCTCTAGATACAAACTTACTATCCCATCTATAAATCAGTTGAAGACAAACTTGACCATCTGTTTAATGATACTATGAGAGAAATTAATGGGAAAAATATCCTTTTCTTGGTTTGGATATTGGGGGGACTCATCTAGTAGCACAAACTTGCATTGTGATAAGAGCTATGTAACTTGAGTTTTATACTCTAAAACTATAGACTAAACTTATAACTTAACAGCAGTGTAGCTGCTTGTCATGGCTGTGCTTATATGGATATCCAAGGCAATTGAGTCATTAGTTCCCTGAAACTCCCCATGTAAACATCTGAACAGAGGAAATAACTGCTGGTTTGAAATGGGGGACTGACTAGATATCAGATGCTAGACATCTTCCAACTACAGTGTCAAAATAACTTGAGGGAAGCTTTCCAGGTAGGCATATTGGACTGTCCTGAAGGTTCCCTCAGGGTATTGACACAATTAAGAATATTAATTCAGAAACTAAGTGGAGAATCTACCCTAGAGACCCCCTGCATAGTTTCTGGTGTTCAAATCGTGTTCAAATCGTGAAAGGTCAAAAACTGTTCCAGCAGATGCACAAGGAGTTATGCAAGATAATATTTTGTATATTGTTTGGATAGCTGGGAATGTTTTGTATGTAGCTTACAGAAAATCAGGTGATGCATCATGGATATGCTGTAGCAGTGATGTAAGACCACTCTCCACTTGGATTTTAATAATTCAGTCTAACTTGATCAAACTGAAGATGATGTTAAAAGGACTCTCTCTCTAAGTGAGATTCCCATTGTTTTCCCTGGAAGTCATTCTGTTTCAAAGACTCGATTTGCCATGTAAATATATCATCTTATGCTGTGATCCCAGTAAGTTAGTGCTTGTTTGCTTTAAGCTGCTGTTCATGAGCATCCATGCAGCAGTATAAATCATTCCGTATTCTAGAGCCTTAGTAAGTACACTGTTATAAGCCAGGGTTGAGATCATTGTGTTCAAGGGACAAATATGTAAATGGTGCAAAGCTTTATGCTAAGATTTGTTTTCCTCTTCAGGTATTCTTCAGTTGGAGTTGCAGATGTAGCACTGGAATATGAGTCTGTGAAATGGTTTAGCCAAAGTTGTAATCCTTCAGGAGGATGTGCAAAAGAGATGCTAATTAATGAGAGAGACTTTATAAAGCAAGTACCTGGAGAGGCAGATTTTCTTCAGAGCATAGTTAAGTATGGAGAGAGAGAGATGTGTTCCATGTAACAATATCAGATTTGTATAAGCCTGACTCCTGTCACTTCTGACATGGCCATAAGGCATTATGTTTCCACTGGCTTTTCTTGGAACTGGTACCAAGATGCTGATTGTGTGTTTGGGCTTTTTGTTATTTTTTAGTTTTTATTCCTCTTCTTATTGAGGAAGGATGAGGACTTTTCCGTGAATGAAGGTCTATATTGTTATGCATCAAAGCAAGGGCTAATTCTTCTCTCTGTATGTTATCTTAGATTATTTAAATAATGATCTACAGCAATTTTACATAGATGTCTAATATGAAAGCTGGCAAATATAAATGGTCTACTTGCAAATGTAGTCAAGGGAAGAGAATCTCTTTCAATAAAGTAAAACTATTTAACCTCTGTGGTGTTTCCAAAAAGTGCTTCCTCTATATTGGCTCTTCTAGAATTTTGGTTGTCAGGTTTTCACATGATTTATGGAGGCTTATTTCTTAGCTTACAAGTCATTTGTGGCTCATTGATGGAAGTGGAATTTTTATGTTCTATCATTGGCATCCGATTTCCTAGCTGTAGATGACATAGAAGAGGGAGCCAAGTTCCATATGTTCACCAGCATTAAGTGTAGTCTACTCCAACAATGGGAAAACTCTTTATAACACACAATCTATCAGTAGTCTTGTGTGAATTCAGAAACTTGTTACGGAAGTCTTTAAAGACGATAAGTGTTATATTTGCCTCATATCTTATTACAATTTTTTTCTCTGTTATATTTAAATTACTCAGCAAATTAAAGCATTGTAGTTAGTCATTGAATAAAAACTTTCTAAATAGATGTCTAAGCATGTATCATTTGCTCTGTTATCATATTATCAACATAGGCTTGTCAGATACTGAGAATTGCCAGCTATGGGGTGAGTGTGCTTAAAACTTGCGCTGTGTTCATCTTAATTTCTTGCTTTTGTTGTAATAGGGATTTGAACAACTGCCTTGAGTTAAAAAAGCTGATGAACTCAAAATTAGGAATGGATATATTCAGTTTGTTTAGTTTCTAATGCACCTGAGCAAAAGGAGTTTGAAAGTTCAGCTGAAATATGAATGTTCTTAAACTTCTGTTTTACATTAAAGCAAGTAAAAGGTTATATGCACCATCTAGTATGCAGATAAAAGTGGATTGGAAAGGTGATTGGGTGGGGAGGGAATGATTTTCCCCTTCTGCATAGAAACAAGTAGGAAGAAAAAAGATAAATTCATGGAAAATTAAATGTATGTGGCATTCTCTTTTACTGCAGCATAGCCCTCTTGAAGGACTATGTATGGTATTACTTACCTCACTTAGATATTTAGGCTTTTTCTTGGTTTGAAAATGTCTATTTTAAAATCAGACTGCTCTTGGGAAAGAAAAGTATTTAAATTAAAGGAATGCAATTTTATAGGCTCATACTACTTTGCAAACCCAAACAATTGTCTAATAGGATTGCAAGCCCTGGACTTTGTAGTGCTCGCCCACTCTGTTAGTGATTATTGTAAGCCCTAGGGAATTCAGGCATGGTCAGAAATACTAAAGGAAACCAGAGTTTTGGCGTAGAACTGCTAGAAAAATGGACAATAGTGACAGGGGTTGAATGTGGTTTATTCCTTTTGAAAATATTTGGCTATGTTTTTCCTCATCAGCTGACTCATCATTGTTGGTGTTAGAGATATCTCAATATTCTGCTGAAAGTGCTTTGTTTGTTAGGGCACAGTCAGCAGAGAATTTCAAGGCTGAGTGTGCCCACCTTATGGTGGTGGACAGCGTGTTGCACAGAATGAGATTACAGTATCTTGTCCTGATCCTCCCGTTCTCCTGACAAAAGCTGTCGCAGTAATCTTTGTTTAGTTTTCATTCTGGTCTTAGCTGCTGCATAGGCTTCTGATGCTAAATGTGATTTCTTTCCTAGCTCTACCAGAAGGAAAGGCAGTTAAACTGAGAATTAACTTCTGCATCTAACTCCTAATTAGAACTGGGCTATGAAAGGATATGCCCAAAAACATTATAACATGCTTCATTAAAAGAGAAGAGTTTGCTTATCCACATGTAAATGTCTTTCAAGTTTAGCAATATTACAAACTAGCTTCACTGAAGAAAATACATTTCTCTACAATAAGTTATGGTTCATGTAGTAGTTCTCATCACCACCCTCTTTGGATGATGACCACAAAGGTAGCCACAGCAGAGGAGGTGGAATGTGACTGCTGTCATCTGTTAGGTTTCGAGTGGCTGCTGTGAAGCTGCTGCAACATGGAACGGTTGCGTTTCCTTTCCAGAAGCTGTGTTCCATACCTCACGTACGGAGCCGGGAACGTTCAGCCAAGCACTGAGTTCATTGCTGCTCCAAGATATACTTTGGAATTTGCTGTACATTTCTTCTTGGCTATGGAATGGGTTTCAGAGGAGCAGTACTCACTAATTTTCCTCCCACAGTTTTATCTGTCTCTGCTCAGCAACCGTGCGGTTTCCCTTTCGAAGTCAACTGCTTAATTGGCTTTGAAACGGCCCGTGTGGGGTACTGAACGCCAGACCAGAGGAGCTGCCGCCACGACCCGGCTTTTGCCAAGTTTGAATGCCTTGCTCTGAGTGATACTGAGTCATGGGAAACAGCAACGTGATTTTAAGTTGGTGGTTGGTGGATAAATGGTTGTTTGTGATGCCGTAAAACTGAAAACCTCAATATCCCCCCACCTTGAGCCTACTTGTCACCTCTGTTCATAGGAGGCCTACCTGACACACAACCAGATGTAGCCAAAAAGGTGCCGTGGCCCAACAGTGGGAGCCTCGGGAGCTCCTCGGAGGACAGAAACTTTGTTGGCTGTGACAAGAAGTGCGGCTGAGTTAGAGATGAGTCTCTGTTGGTCTTTGGGCAAATGGAGGAGACTTTTATGTTTGCTAATATCAAATTAAATCTGGAAGGTAGATTTGGATCAACTTTGCTTTTTTTGGTTTGCAAAAGAACAGGTGATGAATGCAGATCAGATATGGAGAAAGGGAGGTATTTCTCAAGGATTTACTTTATTTTCTGCCTCTTTTAGCTGAATTCCTGATACTGTTGCAGTTTCACTGATTTAGTGTTTTCACGCTACAGGATTCTTACCGAAATCAGCTTTGGCAAGATAAATCAACAGAGTTGAGTCATTAATCCTATTGTCAACCACAAAAGGTATTGAATAAATAAAATGAAACTGCTACGTGAAGAGCAAAGAACATTTTAAGAGTATTTTTTTTTTGTTGTTACAAACCTAGCAGGAAAGGCTCAGAGCAGGGCCACCTCATACCCGAGGAAAACACTTGTCAGGTTCAAATAAAATATCAGCACGTCTTCACAAAAACATATAGCTCTTAAATTTATATTGTTGGTGAATAAAGTCTGTAACAACACTATATAGACTGATACAGAATTTTCCATGGTTACTCCTGTATTTTCTCCAAGACTCTTCATTCTGTAATTGTTCCATTCAACTGCTATACTTGGCCAAAAAACCTAATAGTTTTGTAAACTCAATGTCTTAGTTAATGCACTTTTGATAAATACCTATAGTTTCAGTCCTGTAATAAATTAATGGAAGTTTAAAGGCACCTATAGATTAGTAAGAGTGAATGCAATGTGGTTTATGCAATAGTAGTAAAGCCAGATAATTCCTGCAGCATGAACTAAATGCTATGATCTGTGTAGGGGTTGTGCATGTTGTGTATTTAAAAGAAAAAAATCATTTTGTTTCATGGAATGTGAGAGTAATTAATGAAGTCTTTCTAAATTGCATTTCCAAACCACATTGATTAGTGATATATTTGAGGTGTCTAGTGTTGGCTCATCACAACATGCCTGATGTTTCCAGTTCATAGTTGGTGATTTTAGAAAAATCCCTCATTGGAAGGATTCTTCTAAGGCAAAAGAAAATGACATTTAGACTGCAAACCTTTCCCCTGCTTTTTCAGTGATGTTGGAAGGCTCACTGCTAACATGTACTGTGGTTTGTGGCTTGGGTTTCAGTGCATTTTTGTGCTGCTTTATTTTTTTTTCTTAGTAGCCTTTCATGATTCTAGAAAACTGTATATGGATTTTTGATACTGGTGTAGGGCACAGGGATAAGAATGGATGCTGTCCATTGCTTCAGAAGGTAAATAAGTGGAATTTCATCAAATACACTAGACATAAGTTTTTAACAAGAATTGGAAGGTTTTGTCTATGAGAACGTGATGTTTCTCTAGCAAACGAGAGGTGGATGTTCCTTGGCTTGGATTAATTGGTTGTACCCACAGTTATGTGTCCTTGCATCTTAAAGTTACAAGAAAGTGTCTTAGTGAACCAGGGTTTTATTTACTTAGTCTTTATGAGGAAGATTTAAAAGTTACTTCTCAAGTTATTGTGAGTTACTTCTAGGAGTTTGGGAGGAATTGTAGGAAAATTGTGCTCATGAAGAGGGTGTGAGCCTGGAGAATGAAAGCAGAATCTAATGCTCAGGTTTCCAATGAGATCTACATGTGTTTACTCTTTCCTTTGTCGCACTATTTACTTAAATCATGGCTTCATTCTCAAGGTATGCATTACAAAGACTCTTTTGATATTTTCTAAATCTGCTGTTCTTAAAGTTCAATATTAAAATTTATTTCCTAAATTAAATTGCATTTGCAGAAGGTTTGATAAGAAAACTGCTCTCTATTTTTAGTGAAAATGTAAATACATAAAAAAAATCTTTTTATTAAGTATAACTCATATCCTTTCTTTCTCAGTTCTCATCACATCAGTGACTTGCCTGCCAGCAATCCCCTATACATTACTATGTGGTTTATAATGATTCTATGATATTTTCCTTCGCTTAGACTGACAAATGCCCCTTTTAAGATATGGAGGATTCAAATGAAGCATGAAACAAAAATGAAACAAAGAAACCTTTTGCCCTGGCTCCCCTTTTGGCCCCTTTTTCTCTATCTTTTATCTCCTAGATGGCTGTTGCAGTTGAGAACAATTGATATAGGAAAGGTGCAGGCTATACTCAATGATGAGAGACTTTGCTTGTAGTGTTAGGAGAAAGGAACATGGAAGTTAGTGTTTTTTGGCTTAAAATGAGAATTAAAACAACCTATAGTGAATTCTTACCATTTTTGACTGTGTCCTCTTTTGTGTGAAAGAAACCTTTAGATGTGGTAACACAGACAGTGGGTGTAAGTTGCACAGCAGTGCAACGTGAGGACTGTTGCTGTAACTGCTATTGAAGTTGTGATTAAAAAAAAAAAAGAATTAAATCCTAGTAGGTAGTGCTTTTTCATGCATTGAGTATGTAGCAATAAGACAGCTGTTGTAGTGGGTCTGTTTATAACATGCAATTATAGTTAGCTTAATCAGTTATACTTGTAATCTCAGTTACAAAATTAAGTTGATCTGATAAGATTGGTTTTTCAAAAGCAAGCTGACTGGCATTAATTATCAGTGTGGCTTTCTAAATGACTGCTGCTCATATCAGCCTTTCCAATATTTTATTTAAATCGAAACTGTGCTCACTGGGCTACAATTTTCCATGTTGCATATGCTTATGAAATTCTTAAACTATTATTCTTTCCTAAACATTAGAAATGTCATCAGGCAGCCTGCTGCACAGACAAATCATTGTCTATTGCATAAATAACTGTTATTCTGTTAATGATATGAACGTTGTAAAAATGTGTAACAGTTTTTTCTTAATGGCCTACATGACTTACGATAGAACAGAAAACACCATCTTACTCTCATTAGATAACATGGAAATCTTTCCCCCTGAACTGTGATGGACAAGAAATTGCCCTCATTTACAATTAGATGTAGTCATCAAGTAAGGCTTTATTTTAGAAGTCCCCAACCTAACCTACCTGGCTTTCTGCTTTTTATTTATTAATTTCTTAGTTCTTCCTGTCAACTGGCTACATCTTCCTATTGGCTATTGCTATCAGCACCCCGGTGTGTTAAAATGCTTATTCTAACTTCTCACTTATGTGGTTGTTATTTTAAAAAGAGTTCAGAGAGTTAAAAACATAGACTCTCTAAGTCACCTGGACTTACAGAAATGTGCAAATTCTTCAAACTCTAGCTGAAAGATCTTGGTATTGACAGGCTTTTCTTTTAGGTTCCATTTAAAAAAAATCATTTGTTTTAATAGAGCGTATTACTATATTTCTTTCCTTTGTTCACTGTCCAACCCTTTACAATAATTTCCCAGCTATGTCATGGCTGGGTCAGCTAAGACATTTGGG
This sequence comes from Nothoprocta perdicaria, assembly GCF_003342845.1. NCBI lineage: Eukaryota > Metazoa > Chordata > Aves > Tinamiformes > Tinamidae > Nothoprocta > Nothoprocta perdicaria. The sequence continues at coordinate 1,412,149 of NW_020454093.1, read as the reverse complement.
GCTGCATTTAGAACAATTTGGACTCATCTGAAAAACGTGCTGATAGCAGCTTCAAGTCCTGTATGTTATTGGAGCTGCAAATGATCTGCAATTTGAAAATCCAATAACATGGCAGAAATCTTCTCTGCTTTATTTTTTTTATTATGTCATGATGCTATAATAGCTCAACAAAACTTGGTACCACTGTGGCGGTGTGATCAGTAACTTGATGAGCTTTTGTACATTGCGTGAAAATTGCTGAGTTTTTTCTTTATTTTGTTTTGTTTCCCTCCAGAAAAATTTTTAAAAAATAAATGCTGAGCTGCTTAAGACTTTCACATGAGCACAGAATGTGTAGTATGGCTGGAATCGGAGCAGATTTCACCTTTTGGGAACTGTCTCAATCCCTTCTCAGTGTACAAGCAAATTTATTTGTGTTTTTCCATCGTAGCCATCTCTCACAGTAGCTCTGCTAATTAGCACAATGTCAGCTTGACTCCCGCGCTCTCTCTCTATACACACACACATTTATATATTTGAGGTATATAATGTGTGATTGTAAAATGAAATACTGTGGCATATACTTCATAAAGTATGCTTATTATTTCCGAGTCTCTGGCACTATTAAGGTAGGTACAGGCTAGGATGGCTTAGTGGCTGCACTAAGGACCCAGTGGCTTACAAACGGAGATGTAGAACAAGGTGGATGAAAACCCACCTGTGGTGTGAGACCTGATGATTTCTTTCACAGAAATGCAGCATTCCTGTGTTAGCAGGCATGCTGATAAGATCTATTAGCTGTTTTATCTATATAAACTGTCAGCCCATTTGAGAGCCAGCAGAGCTCAAATAACTGGAAAAAAAAACAAGACAAAACAACCCCACCTGTGTTTGCCACATCTGTAATCAGTGCATTTTGACCTAGGAGGAAGTGTACCCTACTTAATGAGGTTTTAGTACTATTGGCAATTTTGGTAGGTATCTCTTCTGCCTTATTATATTTTACTAGCTTCTTAAAAATCCTCAGTATTTCAAAACTGCTACTTAGTTGCCTTTTTTGTTTTTTCTCCGCTTTCCCTAAAGAGATGGCATTTCCTTCTGGGGTTGGTAGTGTAATGGCTTATTTGTTTAAATATATTCCTTCAAGATTAAAAGGGGAAGAAAAATCACCTGCAGGACAGATTTTCTGCCATAGCTTATATGAAGAGCCCTGTGTTAGGATATAGTTCTTGGTGCAAACTGGTGGCCCGGTCTCAGCAATTAGTTGCACAAGTCCCTTAATGAGCAGCCACAGTTGGAAAGAACAAGTGCACCTAGGTGTTAATTATTCAGTGAGAGAGATGTGATGGAGTAAAGCCTGTTGTGGAAGTAAGTTTCTGTCTTTCTGCTGTTTTGGGGTTAGCAATCTTTGCTGGGAATCTCATCCTTTCTGAAGCTGCCTTGCTCTGAGGGAGCCCCTAAGGCAGGTGCCGGAGCAGAGCCAGGCACACAGCTCTGCCCCCTCTGCCCAGCTCCCCTGCTTAATTTGCACATACTTAATCTGAGGAGCTGCTGAGGTCCTCTCTGTCACGGCATCCTGCACACAGAAATGGGGCAAATTTAAGCAGAAAGGGGAAGAAAAAGAAATGGCAGTCAGCTGGATGATACCAGGAGTGCAGGCCAGGCTAGTTAGTCCTCAGTAACGTGCTGATGTTGTGGTCTGCTAGAAGGAGAGCTGGAAGCTCAGCATGCAATTTGTGCTGGTTGGAATGGGGAACATCTATTGTGCCCTTGGAAGAGGGGAAAAAATGACAACAAAAAATCTGTGCAAAAAGCACAGATTCTGGAATGATTATCAACCCTGATTATGATATCACTCTTGCAAAGAAAATGCAAAATATAGCAGAAAATAAATATAGCAGAAGATAAACAATGGCTTCAGGAGTTGCTCAAAAAGCTAGCAGCTTAAAAACAGCTCAGTGTAACAATATAGAAAAAGAAAATCCGTTCAAATTGGAAACAAAGAAGAGGTGCGACACCTAAAAATCTTATAACTTCAGTTTTGAATTTGCAGGAGAAGTCTGTTATCAGAAGCGACTGCATTTCTAATATGGTTCTATTTAAAAGGTTTTAAAGAAGGTTATAGGGAAGAAAAAAGAAAGCAAAAGAAACCCTGCTACTCAGCTTGACCTCAGCTCGGTGTGTTAGCAGTGCACATGGTAGGAGGCCTTCTTGGTAACGAGAAGCAGCTGTTACTGCCCTCAGCACATAGTCTACAAAGCTTCTCAGTGGAAGTGAATAACTATTTATTATCCCTTTTCTTGCAAAACTTTTAGGACTAAACAGTAGGCTCATAAGCTTGCCAGAAATAGCACCTCATTTTCCATTCAATAAGGTCAGAACAAGCCATTGAAAACTGATGATCACCTACTTTAGGAAACAAGAAATGCATAAAATATCTGATGCAAGGCAACCACACATAGATATCTCACTGTCCTGTACTGCAAAGAGGGTAACTACTTGTACCCAATTGCCACTTGCTGTTGGAATTTTTTTGTAAATGATGTTGCTGTTGAATTTACCATTTGGTAAGTGGTACATCTCCTAATCTTGAAATTCTGCAAAGAAATGGCAGAGGAAAAAAATGAAAAGATGATAGACAAAACTGGCTCTCAGAGTCAAGACCAAGGGTTCATTTCAGCAAAGTCATAGACATACTTCCTCGGTTTTCCCTTTTCCTTGATAATGTAACTGAGACTTTATAATGTCTTGATAAAGGTTTAATAATGTTTAATAATGATATGAAACATTAGTCTGATGTTTGATCCACAAGCATTATACTCTGCCATTTGTAGTCTGTATCAAAATTGGGTCGACACGTGGGACTTTCCCATTATGGGTTGTAGCGCTCTCTTCAGAGAGTCACCTTGAAGCAATAGTTTGCCTTGTTCTGTCAGGCCAGGCTTCTTCAACCCAGGTGTAAAAAGGATGAAAACTGGTAAAATAACTGCTGATATCATTGCATGAAGATTATGCTGTCCTGACTTACAAATATTACAAATATTGCTCCAGATGAGCATAACAGTGCACTGCAATAGGGTCTAAGAGTCCTTAGCACACTGCAAATTACAGTCAGAAAGCAATGAGGTTTATATTGCTCATGTGCTGTTAAAATCCTCAGAAATATGCAAATGTCATTTTCAACATTTCATAAATTTTGCCTGAGTTAATGGTCACATTTGGGGAAAAAAAAATGAGACAGGAAATACCCTTAATGTGACCGATTCTCTATTCTATTATTGTTGAGTGTTCATTGGAGTCCAGTATACAGAGCTATATCAGCTGTAAATTTATTATCCAGTGCTGACTACTTTTAGAGGCAAGTTGTGGACAGTGTGACTCGCTGAGGAAGAGTACAAAGGCACTAGGTGGGAAGCCAAGTAAGAGGGGGGGATTTGCATCCTTTCCTGACAATGAAGCCGTCAGTTATAAGGCTTTAAAATTAGAGATGTGGGTTAAAATCACGATTATCCATTGCAATATTTGCTGCTTCTGACAAAAGAACATAGGTAGAGAAAATAGATTCCTCAAAGCAATTCTGTTGTTGTTTTCCTTCTAAAGTAAAGGAGAAAACTCACTGAAATGTAAGTATATTTCTGTACCTAACGCAGAGTAAACTTGAAAACATCTGCCTTGCGTAGCAATGTTCAAATACTCTTTGTGAGCAGTAGGGACAAAGTCTCAGATACAAGAGAATCTGGTAAGTCAGGTCTGCAGGTTTAAATAGAAAAATTTTAAAAAGACAACCTGCTCTGCAGACTCCTTATTTATCTTTGTTTTTGTTTTTGCTTTCTAGATTGCTGTTGACTTTGCACATCCTAAATCTGAAATAAATACTTAATGTATTTAAATAGTGGAGGGTTTTTTTGTTTTGTTGTGGATTATAATTATTATGAGATTTTGGTACAACGAGTTTGTTTCCACAGTAGTTACCACAGAAACATGACCCAACTCTAACCTTAAATACTGTAGAATAAGTATGAAAATCCTTAAAGACAGAGCAGTACTTTCCATTTAATAGTTCTGAGAAAATTGGAAGCATATGCTTAAGCTGGGCCACTTCTCTTTTTGTTTATCTGATAAAATTTAAATGAGAACAGGTCAGGCCTTATTAGGTCTTGCAACAGTTAAAGGATTCCTATATATATCCATATGCTTTTGTTTTCATATTTCTACAGTTACCTAGCTTAGTAAGAAGAAATCCCTCTGTGCGTAGGTGGTATCTCTACCTGCACCACTGAATTTCTGCTGGTTTTAGCAGAGCTGCTCTAGACTTAGCTCAGTGTAAGTGGGAGGAGAAATGGGTCCAAGTGCTTCAGAAGACACCAGGGTGTCCCTGGAGCTGGGTGTCACTAGCAGGAGCGCCCTGCGCCTCTCCCACGTAGGGCTCCAGCAGCTTTCCTAATGGAGCTGACTCATCCTGTGCCCCTGTTGGGCAAAGCACTGTCAAACCCTAAGGGGAATAAGGCGCCTTTTCAATTGTTATAGCTTTGTTTTGTTATAGTTACCTTCTATGTTAGGTTGAACTCTGTCGGTATTTCATTATTAATGAAGTAAGGTTTTATTCCGAGCTTTGGTGGGTTTTAATGATAAGCATTCTAGGGTATGAACAGGCTGTGTAGCTCCTCGGGGACTCCAGGGTCTCGTTAAGCTCTCTAAGGAGCATCAATTAGTGAAATAACAATTTGTGAAGCTGTTTAAGGGAGATGCCCATCCTCTTGTGGAAGCTCAGGCGAGCAGCGAGTGTTCCCGCTGCGAGAGCCACGTAGGGCTGTGGCCTTGGCCATGTCACGGCTGCTTCAGAAGCTGCTAACGGGAAAACCCTCTCCCTTTACTTGATCTCAATCCAGGTCGTTAATATAGAAGAAAAACACACCTGGACTGTGAGACGGGCCCTACTGTTATTAGCAATGTGTGGAAAAGGGGCTGTTTCTAATGAATGCTCAACAACTACCTTGACAAAAGTGCAAGAAGGAGCAAAGCCACGCACAAGTATTTGGTATGGGCAGATATTTTAGCTGTTGTTCTTGAGCTGCGTGTGCACAAGGGATTGGGTCCCCGCAGCTGCAGCGCAGTGCCCCAGGGCGAGTTTCAGCACTCAGTGGTTTGCCCCTCTCTGAGCTCATGGGGACCCTCCGTCCTCTCTAGTGAGAGGAGCTGGTGCCTCCAGTGCTAGAAGCTCATCACTTGTACACACAGCCCCAGTTACTCTGTGTGTGTGTGTGTGTGTGTAACTCACCTTAGCTGCTAGGGAGTTGCTGGCATCTCCTGAAAGTTTCAAAGTTCTGGGTGTAGGTGTCATGCTATGTGGAGTTGTCTTTATTCCTAATTTTATTTTTTTTGTGCCGGTTTAGAGACTATAGCACTAGGGCTACAAACTTTACACTTTTGTGCAATTTTCAGATGGCAAACTGATGGAATGAGTTAATAGATCTTTTCTTTTGACATGTGTCTGCTCTTAGAAAATGTTCTTTAGACAACTTTTTTTAAGTAGTGGGGGGAACATTTTGAAATCAGGTCTGGAGTTCTGGGCAAGATGCTGCATCCAGGAGTTTTGTCTGAGGGCACCACTACCTGCTCTTCTTGTGTGAATATAATAGATTTGCTGCTCTGTCTCCTGTTAGTCTGTCCACTAGTAGAAAGCAATAGAATTGCCTGATGTTGCAGATATGCAGTAGTCCAATACAGGTAATGTTTTCCAAGCAGGAGTGGTGTACAGAAAACCTGTTTTCTGTAGATTCTCCTTCAGCTGTTTTGGCACCACAGAGCAATGCACCAAACCTGCTCTGTGGGCCGGGAGCTGAGTGCCGTGCGAGGGGACGGGGCGCATGTGCTCCGCTCTCAGAGACTGTCAAAGTCACTACTGAGAGCTGAAGTTCTCTAAGGCTCTATCTTGTATGTGTGTTCTTTTTGTTAGTGGTATGTGGTTTCTTTGGCCAGTATTTATTTTTTAGATTTTGTTTATTTTTATTTTATTTCTGAGCTCTTAACTTTTCAGAGGAGACTTGACTGGCAGAACAGCTCAGTGAGCTGAGTCCCAAATCCCTCACACCGATGTCTGCTTTTCAGGTATCAAACAGACGCATGTTTAAAGAACAGAGCCCTTCAGGCTGGAAAAATAAACATTCAGATGAGACCCTTTTCCCTCTGCTACCACAGCCCTAACTCGTAGACAAATGAAAACCTGATGAAGGATATATGACAGGGTCTACTCCACTCCCCCTCAATGACCTCAATCTATCATGAACACAACTGGCCTCTATCATGGCAAGCAACCCAGGCAACTGTCAGTGGTGTCAATAAATCATCGTGGTCCTGAAGTTATGAACTCCCCACAAACGTTGCTATAACTCTTGATGTTCAAGTAGTCACATGCCTTGGGGTTGCAAAAGATTTGAACAAGGTTCACTCATGTTGCTGTTACGCTCTGCAGATCAAAAAGAAACCTTCTCTGCTCCAGAGGAAGGACCAGGAGCAAGTTTATTGTTGCTTTGCTCGCGGGGCAAAATGCCTCCTTTGTTCCCTTGCCTGTAACAAGCCCCTGCCATCCCGAGCAGCGTATGACAGATGCCTTTCATTCGTAGAGGAACAGAAGGTGTGCTGAAAAAAGCGGCGCTTGTGCTTCCTCTGAGGTGGTTGTCGTTCAACAGTGGCTGCTCGGACTCTGTGCTACAGGCAGCTTCCAGCCTGCTGGGCACGAGTGCTCGTGTCGGGGACAGTTTGGGGTAGTTCCTGTCCTCTTGGATATTCCGTCTCATCTTTCTCTTCCGTGTTATCTGCCGTGCAACAAGGCAATTTGCAGAAATGGTGAGGTTTTTTTCTTGCAGTTCTGCTACTGATTCCCTGTGTTCTGTGTAGAGAGGATGCACGTAGCAGTAGAGTAGCTTCATTCTCAGATTTCTCCAGTGTCAATACGAGGCCAGTCTGGTCAAGCACAGCTCTATTTAGTGCAATTGGGCCCAGAAAGTGTCCTGTGAAGAGGTGCAAGCAAAGTTCCTGGTACAATACGGCTTCACGTGATGGCACAGAGCCACGCAGCCTCACTTGGAGCAGTGGAAGGCCAGGAACAGAACGCTCTCCTCTTCCGTCATTCCAAACAGCAGCTGTTGCATCACAGATTCCCTTTTTTAAAATTTTTTTGCAGTGGAATGATATAGCTGTTACTTCTGCACTAAGAAAACAGGTGCCTGTGGCTGATACTGCTGATCAATTTCTTAATTTTTCCTCTGCTTTTCTATTTCAGAAGCTTTATGCTCAAAGACAGCCCATCTTTTGATATCCCAGCCCTGTGTGCTGACTGTCAGTTTGGTCTTTATACTTCCTTTGAAATCACAGATATGTTTCCTCTAAGAAAGCAAAGGCTTCACATCAATCAGTTAAATGCAATATTGCTTTGACTGAGTAAAGTATATGTTTGTTGGCACATCGCAGAATAAAAAGGCTAAAAAAAAGTTTTATTTTTACTAAGTGGGACTTTTTGGATCCTCTTTAAACACCTACGTTTTGTTAGAATCAGGAACTTACCTGCATTTTTAAAATGTGCTTTGAAATGCATTAGAAATAGGGTTGGGGATGAAAAATGAGTCCAAACTTGTAGGGAGGAGCCTTTCTTAAATCAACTGGTATAGTACTAAAAACAAACAAGCTCGAGGGGCAAAAAAATCCTTTTTTGGTTCTAGTCTGAAGGTCACGTACCAAGTACGAAATGCAGGAAAGATGCTCTGAATCTGACTTGATTTCAGTAATCGTTCTCCCATTTGAGAGGAGAGCTGCAACATCAGGGAATTTAGGTAGCAAAAAATCTAGTCAAATATTCCTTCTGGATGATCTTCTATGATATGGTGGTGAAATTATTGCACACAGAAGCTAGTGTGTAGTCCCTTGGTTTAAATATGTAATGAGTGTGTTATTTTTTTTAAGTCATCTTCCTCTACTTGAAAAGAAAACACTTTTCTCATGTCCCGTCCTGCAACAAAGATGTTATCAAACAGACTAAAAAAACCCAAATACAGAGATAACAAAATGTCATCTGTTCTGCTTCAAGACTCAGAGTTCCCCTTCTTCATGTTTTGTCTGTTTTTCTCACTTTGACTTTTGATTAATCATCGTAACTCTCCAAATATCTTGTCTTTAATCTCCTAGAAGGCCCATACTGGGATGGATGTACACATTTAACCAGAGGCCCTTAGTGTCCATGGGCATCTACAAATTAAATGTGTAAAACGCAGCAGGGTCAGGCACGTAGTGACAGCTGTGGCTGAAGTCTCCAATTGCTTTGCCCCCAACACATGGTTCTGTGTGTAAAAGCTGTGCCTTGCCAGCAATGGAGCCCCAATGAAGCTGGGATGCTCCAATATTCTGGTAGTTTTGGTGTGGGCCTTGTCAGGGATGCAAAGACTGATGGATTTCCCTGGGGTTGTGAGGCAAGTTGGTCCATAAAAGGCCTTGCTGTAGGTGAAAGAAACCATTTCCCCCAGCACCCGTCTTGTCCTATTCTTGTCCTGCTACTACTGGATAAAATAGTTAATTTTTACGCCTCTTGTTATTCAGATCCTATTCCATATGTCCTCATTAACCCTGTCTTATTCTTGGTAAAGATTTCTGTTAACACCTTCTTTTCAGTATTTCTTGCATGCTGAATAAACAGTCTCATGCACAAGGTCTCATTAACACGCAAATGCCTAAGTTACGCTTGCGGTTGAACTTCATTAGTATGGAAAGATGCTTTTCCCGATGGGAGCTCAGTTGGACAAGACTGTGTATAATTGCATGATTTTAGTGACAGCTTAATATCAGATGGATGAATATTGCAGCATTCACTCTGGCATGTTTGCTTTAGAGGAAAATGAGTTTTCTTTGAGCTCGTTTGTGTGACTTGTCATGTTAGGAAATTGCAAACAATTTTCAGTTCAACATAAAAGAATTAAGTTCATACTTTAAAATCTAAAAGATTTTTAATTTATTAACACAAATAAGGATAAATTGATTAATATTGCAGTTTTATTATTCAAATTTCTTTTCCATGTGTGTTGTTTATCATAAATTATTTGCTTGGTTGTGGGAAATATAAATCATCAATATGTATTACCTTTATTGTAGCTGATAGATGTTTACATTGCCATATTCATTTTGATTTGTTGTAAATAAATATTCATTTTAATCTGTGGAAGTTACAAAGAAAGTCTTGGTTTCAGCAGTGTTCTCGGTGATCAATCTACCAATGACCACATATATTCATGGGAAGTTAGGAAATGAGTGGTGTGCTAAATTAAGAGTTCAGTAAAAGTGGTTTTTGTTTCATAGCCATGATTTTTAACTTGCAACATGGAGCTGGACAGCAAGGTGAAAACACTGAAGCTTTAATTATACCTGCGTAAAGCTTATTTGAAAGGAGAGGTGGGGCTGGATGGCAGTTGTGGTTCTGTGTTAGGTATATTGAGTTGTGTTGACTATGGGAGTGGAGTCTGTTATGTTTCCTGGCCTTGTCGAGCTGAAGAACCACGTTCCCATAACTTCCTGTAGAGCTGCCTGAGAAAGCTTGTGTTTTTAGAAGTGTTTCTCTCAAATCAGGAGAAATAAAAAGAAGAGCAAAAAATGTGAGGAAGGAATTCTTCCTTCTTTGTGAGGAAGAATTTCTGAGGAAAAAATGGAGTGCCAGTGTGGAGAGCCACTCTCTTCCAGCTGCCCAATGGACAGGTCAGTGGGGCAGGCTGCTTAGGGGAGCTTGGGGCTTTCCCCAAGGAAAGGGGACAGAGGACCAGACTGTGGTTTGAGTGGTCGTGGCTTGCTCCCAGGATTCGAACCCCTGACAATTACGTTGCACAGACAGCAGGCTGCAGGTTATCACTAGCACCATCGCTGATAAGGCCTTCCTTGAAGGTTGCACAAACTATTCAAGTGTGGACAGCTACTATCATCCTATGATGATGATAGTGTAACAACTATAGCAACCCTAGACATTTTTGTTCCTATAGTCTCTTTTGGCTTGTTACCTTGTAACAAGCTTCATAGCTTAATTATTGTTTTGTGTAAAATAATCCTTTTCAGCCTGTATTAACTGCAATTCGGTCATTGAATAGCCTCTTGTTTTGTATACTGGGAAAGCAGAAAAAAAAAAAGAAAAAAAGACTTAATTTTTGGAAGTTTTGAGGGTTTGTTGGAGTCTCAGTTTTTGAAAAATGACTATCAGTTCTTCTGAGTGTTCTCTGTAAATAAATAATGTGAAGTATTTCCAGTTTCTTTGCTTATGGAAGTCTTTTCATGTTGTTGCACCATTCTTTTGAGACCCTTCTATTGTTACTGCATCTCTTTTGCAATAGCCAGCATTGCACTGATTTAATGAGTGTCTCTATAATCCTTTTGCTGTTATTCCAAGCACATATGCTTTATATATACTTAAAACCCACATCTCTCCCTGCACAGTACAAAATGCATATTTGCACAAACCTCTCCATAATGTCATCAGAGATTTTTATGAATGGTTTGGTTCTTGTAGAAGAGATTATTTCTTACAATATGCAGATTTTTCATGTGTTTTTGTCTGCCAGGTTGATGCATAGCTGTCTACCTTTTTCAGGTCTTCTGAAATTCTTCATGCTATTCTTTCACTTCAACTAAGAGAAATAATTCTGCCTGTATTTATCATTGTTTTCCTCTTTTCCTAACCCCTTATGGCATTGCTGAATTCCTGTTTGAGATGCTCTTGAAAAGCTCTTTATTGCCAAATGTAATGGATTTGCAGCACAGCATCTATTTCTTACAGTCATTTCTGGATCTATCTTGGTGTTCCTATGAAAAAACATCTGTATCTCTTAAAACATTAAATATTTCTAACATGTGAAATTAGATAGTTGTTCTGCTCAAAGTAGTTGCTTCTTTGTTTTATACCATCCATATTCCGATTTGTCAGAACAGCGTGTGGTATATGAGACATAAGAATTGTTTTCAGAAGGTGGGAAAAGGAGAGGTTGCTTTTCAAATAAAATACCAGTGTTCTATATAGAATGAAGATAGATTTTTTTTTTTTAATAGACTTAACTGGAAGCTCAGTATGAGGATGAAAAACCATCATACCTTCAGTATGATCAGTACAGGGATTTTGTAGTAAGTTGATGTAGTGTCTCGTAGAAAGGTTTGTGTTAAACTCTGTGTGTCAGGGCCAGAAAGCTTTTGTTTGTGGGCAGAATATTTGGACTGCTAGTATAAAATAGAGTTATCTCCTTAACAGAGCATGGAAATCTGTGCTGAATGAGGAAGCCATGGGAAAAAGATTGGGGAAAGATTGCAAGAACTCCCAAATGTAATATGCTTCAGTGGGAAAAGAAGCAAAGCTGAAGAATCTTCTAGATGAAAATGGAGGAACACGAGCATGTAAAATAAAATGAAATTCCATAGCAGACAAGTTAAGAAAGATCTTGAGGGATGCGTAGTGTTTGCCGTTTGCTCCAGTGCTGTGTAAACAGTCAGTTTAGTTGAGAAAGGAGCGGGTGCCCGAGCAATGACATCGTGAGAGGTTTTGGTGCTGTCCTCTTCACCGAGTCACACCTGCCTCGGCATTGAGCTGCAGTTATTGCATCTTTTGATATATTATGTTATTTTGATACAAGCCTCTGGAGTGTCTTTCTGTGTCTTTAGACTGGGGTTGTACCTCAGGTAGTGACAATGGCATTTGTCATTACCTGGAATAAATGGTCAGAATTTGGAGGCAGAGGAAAGAGAGACAAAGAGACAGAGGGGCATATCTAAGTTCTCTACTTAATTACAAGTTCTTAATTTAAAGTTGTTTTAAAGAAGTTCCGAATGGAAAGTCTGAGTTAAACTCTAAATCTGAGTTTAATTTTTTTCTTAAAAATACAAAAATTTCACACTAAGTGGTAATTTTAAATGCAGTCAATGTCAGAATCATAGTTATTGTTTAGGAAAGGGATATTGAAACATAGTGTGCACTGAAGGTAAGATGTTGGCATTTAATGCACAATTCAATGTGCAACTTTCCAAGGATTTTAGTAGGGCCAGGATTTCATTGCTACTTTTTAGGTTTACTTCTATTTTTTTCCCCTCCTTTAACAGATAAGACTAATCAAATTTCTGGAAAAAAAGATATGGGAGAAACCAGCCTCTGAGCCTTTTCCCAATCAGGCAGCAACAGCCCCACAGGGAGTCAGCACCGGTGTGGTTCCCTACTTGTCCCTGTTCCCTACTCTAACACAGGAGCTGCTCTAAACATGCTGCATTTGCAAGTGCCCTCTCCCTGGTAACACCATTTTCTTCTTAAAAAGCTGTTCAAGAACAATTTATTGATAACAACCTTGTCTGATGCATGGATAAAGCTAGTATAGAGATAAACCAAGATTATGAAATCAGCTTTAAATTTAATCTTCTCTATTTAGAAAAAAAAAAAAAATCCTGTGTTCACCTACTGATATGGCTCAGCATCTTTTCATTCCCATCAGGCTGGGTAGGTAGTATTTAGGTAGTAAGGTTCAAATGTTTGTATATTACTTAGCATACCTCACTGAGGTCCTCACTGTGCTTTTTGATGGTGGAGGGAAGAAGAACCAAACCTTTCTAAGTTACAGGAGCACCTTATTTCTATCATTTAATGTCATAATAATTGTATAATACATTTGTTTACTCTATATAATTTGCATTTTGAAGTGAATGAAATGGCATGTTCTGTTCTTTAGAGTCATTTGGCTACTAGCAGAGTATATATAGTACCTCATAACAGACTGCAGACAGGATAATATATTTGAATTACCATTTCATTTTATTCCATCTTTAAAATGCTATTTTGCCAAGCAGGGTTTTTCTCCCTTCACTAAGTATAGTGCAAAAATTTTATTCCTTGTAAAGTTACCAAGAGCACATTAAATAGCTTTACCTTTTAATAGATTTATTTCAGCTGTACAATATGGAAATTTGTATGAATTCCATTCAGCTTAAACAGAAAGAACAACAAACGCTTAGAATATCATATGGCGCTTAATGCTAAACGCAGTTGAAGAGAGGCTGACTTGTGCACTAGGGCAGCAGCCTGTGCTGCAGTCCTGCTGCAGTTTGGGCACATCATGTTCTGGCTTCAGCCGTCTGCAAGTGCGTAAAGAGCCAAAACGAGAACTTGGCCAGGGTACCTTGGATGAGCCTCCAGCTGAATCTGGCCTTTTCCATATTTCTCTGTTACTGTAGGCTTGGAATAGTACCAACCAAGCAGTGTCCGCTTCTGTGATTCAGCATTTGCTGTGCTAAGCTCTCATCCTGCCAAGGATTTGGAGGGGATCAGCTAGACCCATCTTCAATTCCGTGTGTGCCCTGCAATCTCAGTGTGATACGTGGGAATGAGAAGGAAAAATGGACTGGAGCTGGGCTCTGCTGTGAAGAACTGAGAGGTTGATTTGCCTTTCTGTGGCCAGGCTGAGAGGTGGCAGCCCAAAGGCTTTGCAGGCTCTGCTGACCTGAACCTATTTGAATATTTCAAGTGAAATGAGAAATCTGTTTTGTCTTAGCTCAAGCAGAAACTTGTGGTGTCTGTATTAAATGTAAAAGAACAAAACAAGAAGACAAGGGAAAATTTGTATTTAAAAGTGAAAAATGCATTTTTTTCTACTAGAAAAAGAAGTATTCAAAAATTGAAATTGTTTTTTTTCCTTTGCTTTTTATTGGTGAAAAGCATAAAATAGTCAGCATTAAACCGCATAATTTAACCCAGTCCTGTATTTTCCATTGTGTGTTAGGACACAAGTCTAGGACACAAGTTTAGTCCCACTGATGCACAAATTGTACAGTAGGAAAGGGGAGACTTGGACTATGTTTTGAGTGTGATTGACAGGAAGTTCTGTTTTAAAGAACAGAGAATCTGATCTGGAGGGACACTCAGTAGCCCGGAAACAATGGAAACAACTTCAGTGATTTGAACAAAATAAGACAGTTAACAAAAATTCATCTTATGGCCTTATGTACCTTTTGACTGGACAAAGGTTTTGAACCTTTGGGCCTGTGTAATGCTTACAAAGACACGTCTGAAATTAGCCTTTTTAAATGATTTTGAAGCCAATTGAATAATAGAATGTAATCCTTTGTATCCCCAGGTTTTCATTTAATGTATCTGATTTCCACAGATGTATTCTTTATTTATGCACTGTGACCACACTGGTGGCACAATGGACACAAGTTATAGGGGAAATATGACTATTGCTACGGATATCAAGTGTCTTTAGTAGTTTACATCACTCAGGGCATTTAGCTCCTTAACTGGCTTTTAAAAACCTATATATTTAGCCCTTCCTGTTTAAGTTATTGCATTTAAGCCCTCTTATGTTGTACAGTCAAAGCAGTAAGAAAGCATAGCATATAGAAAAAAAAATATTCCAAGTTTGTTACTCTAGCGTACCTTAAAAATTCAGGTTTGTTCTTTGGTCAAGTTGGGGAGTAACGAAGAGTCATAAGTTTTTGCTTTATTGTGCTTTGTGGGCCTTTATTCAAAGTTACAACCTATATGCTTTCTCACAGGCTTTCATCCAAGCAGCTGTCTCAGGACAATTAGTCAAGTATTCATTTGGAGTATACATTATGAGGCAATTAAATAAGAGCAGCCTCTCCTCGGAGAGGAGATGGAGTGAGATTTGGGACATGAATTACCAAAATGTCATGAGAAACTCGAGTGAAGTAAGTGATGTGGTTCCAGCTTGAGTTTGCAGCCAAAGTGCAAGTTCACCGCAACTTGATAGGGCAGCAGAGCTTCAGTGACAGCCCCGTGCTCAGCCCTGGGTGCGTGTGCTGGCTAGGGAGAGGAGGGAGAAGGGAGCAAGGAGAAGAAACTGTGCTCCTAGGAATTCTGAGATGTGGGAGCTGTTCGTAAGCCAATAAAGCAGTGTTCATTAAGCCCCTGGAAAGAAAATGAGGGGGCTACTGAAACTTCCCATTAATTTTGGTGCTAGTTACAGAAAGGGTCTAAATAGCTATTTGACATTATAAGTATCCAAGTCCTGCGGTTTAGTAAAGTTGGAATAGCTTTGTTACATGCACACACTGGTGTTATGGTTAATAATCTGAAATAATTGATTTGTTTCCTGAGTTAATCAGAATTTTAATTTAGTTAGTCTTTAGTTTAAAATAAAATCTAGAATCTCAATTTACTGAGAATTCCTGTCTGACACAGAGGTGTTGTGACTCCATGTGTCATGACTCCACCTCACCATGGTTCACTCCATGGTGAGGTCTGAAGCAATGAGAAAGCAGCTGTAAAACTGATTATTAATTTCATGCTTTCCAAGCCAGCCCTATAATTTTACTAATGAGAAGGATAGGACCGACTTGTGATTTCAGGGGCTTCTCACCAGGAACAGTGTGACAAGAGGGTGGCCGCAGCAGCCACCTGAAGGTGTTGGTGTTTGAGCAGGGGAAGAGATTGCAATGGATGATGCTGCAGTTGGAGCACCCGGGCAGGCTGGTCAGCAGCTCTTGGGATATGGGGGTAGGGAACGTGCTACAACTAACACACAACTGGTGTCAAGGCCAGAGAACAGGCTGCTGCTGCAGGGGTCTGGGCAGGATTCGGGGTGTGTTGCACAGGCCTCTCGAGAGGCCTTGTTTGTTTGGGCACCAGCAGACACATATCTGTAATGTCTTTAAGTGTCTTCCAGGCTTCAGTTGGCTTGGGTCTACCTACTGTGGAGATTTAACACTTGCCTGTCAGTATTTCTCCTTATAGGCTGTCTCTGAGGTGGAATGGGCTTAAATTAAGGCATGGACAGGAAGGGTACGTTTTCAGAAGCTAGGGGTGACAGGAGAAGGGCATGGTCTGGAGAAATGGACTGAGGAAAATGCCTAGATTATGGGCTGGAGCAATTGTCTAGGAAGGTGGGGAATTATCCATGATGGTAAAGGAAATTTAGCTGACAGGAAGGTCGGGGAGGAAGGAATTCAAGTCTGCTTGTGTTGGGTTTCAGTTGTGAGCTCTGTGGGCACCAGGCGATGCCGTCAGAGGGAAGAGCTGTGGAAGAGCAGAGCTACAGCAGGCAATGGGGGACAGGACTTGAGGAAGTAGAGGGTAGTACTGTTGCCAAAGATGCCTCATCATCTAACAACCTCTCCTGGACAAATGGGGACGTGGCTCTTGTGTGAGAACAGAGGGGAGCAGGAGCAGAAGGATAACGAAGAAATCTGCTCGATTCCTGTGTGTTTTGGTTTCCTTGTATTTTTGCTTACTGAACTTGCCCTGCACGTTGGGTGCACACAGAAATGGAGGGTTCATCTGAGAAATTTGCTGGGCCAACATCCTCATGTGTTTCTGGTTCGATTGCCTCTTGGTGCCATGCAGCTGAACTAAATCTTTGTTTGTAGGCAAATACTGTGAGAAGACTGACTGCAGCCCAAATCTGAGTGCGAACATATGATTAGCTGACACTGCCAGCAGAGCCAACAAGCGGAAAAGGGAAGAATCTAATGGCCTTTATTTAATGTCTGGAAGCTGTTTTCTATAAAAACCAGCAAAGCATCAGGAGAGCAGATGCATTTAACAGGCCCTGCAAGAAACAGCTTTCCCTTGTGGAGAAGCGCCTGTGCGCTACAGCCGGAGGTAGTTCCTAATTGGCGGCTCGGAAGTGTGATCTGGTCCTGGTGTTTGCTCTGCTCGCAGCCGGGGCGGCTCCGGCAGCGGCGCAGCCGGCACATTTGCAGTGCTGCCCGCCTGAGTGAGACCCATTGCTCCCACTGTGCAGCCCCAGCGTAGCCTTCGGGCCAGCTCTTGAGCCCAGCTGAGTTGTGTTTTAAACTAGGCTTGTGCTTTTTCCCTTGGGCAAGGCAAGGACAAAGCCAGGCTTGGATAAAAGTCAAGGCTGCCCAGAGTTGCTCTTAATCCGATCCAGCGCTTGGCTGCGCACTGGTGCTCTCATGACGAGTGAAGATGACTGTGGACACTTTTCTTCTCATTATTTTGGGACAGGGTGAGGGATCAACATAAAGGACTTTATGCATTCCTAGAGACACAAGTATTTCCCATATGAAGGAATATTCTCATTCTGCTGGAACAACCACTTTGGCAACTGAGGAATGTGCAGGGGCGTGATGGAAAAAGCAATGGGCTGAAGGGCAGTGAACTGGGGTTAAGGGTTGTGGGTGCTGTGAAACTCTGCTACCTAATTCTGCACCAGGGAGTGTCTTTGCTATTTTTAATTTTTTTTTTTTTTTTTTACTTTAAAGCAGAAAAATCATCTTGATCAGGTTTTCAGAAACATTAGCTGTGGGTAGCTGCTTACCCTTGTCCTTAAGCTTAATTCAGAGAGATGGATGGAAAAAAAGATCTTACAAGCTCATGGCGCAGCTTTCTCTCCTGGTAGGTTGGGGTAAAAAGAAAAGAATCTTGGAAGCCCACAGATATTTGTATTTAGCAATTCAGTGGTTTTATCTCTGCATGAAACCAGGCAGGGGATAGGGAATGCCTTGGAAACACAGAATAAAACAGTTCTTTAAATAGTGATTCCCAACCCCCTTCCTGAAAAATTCTCATGGCAATTTAATAAGAATCAGTGGAAGAGTCTAACACCTCTGAAACTCACAGGTGTTGCTGCCTAGATCTGATCTTTGTTTATGCAATAAGGCTGAATACACAGATTCTGAGCACAAATATAGTTTATCATTGTATCAAACTAATTAAAAATGTATTTTTTATTTTTGAAGTCTCCATCTAGGAAAGCCAGTGGGATACATTGCAAAACATTTAAAGCAGTCCAGAAAGTCCATCCAGTGAACAAGCAGCCTTCAAACTAAGCCTAAAACTAATTTGCAGCGTGACAAGTTATCCAATTAATTGCACTCTCCCTTTGCTAGCAAATGAGCTTTAAAGACATCCTTTACTACTTGCTGAGTAAATTTCTGAAGTCTGTGTAGTGTGTTACTGCCCAATATTGTGACTTTCAGAGCAAACCACTGCAAAATGGGCTGTTTGTCCAGACTTTTCGTAGCAAACAGCAGAATGTCAAAAACCAGCTATAGCCAGCACTGGCTGGGCCAGGTTTCGTGGTGTGAATTCATGGTGAGAGTTAGGAGCTCTGTGCTGCAGAGCAGCTAACGTATCCCGTGTAGTGGGCAGTGTGGCAGGAAGCGGGTACGGAGGAGATGGGCAAGGACCTATTAAGAGAGCTCTGTCTTAAGGTACGGGGAGTGCTGGGACTGCATCTCCCTCCCCTGGGGTTGTGGAGGCTGCTGGAGAGGCTGCTAATTTAGATAACTTGGGTGAGATTGTAACTGCAGTGGCCTAGGCTGGATGGGATTGAAACTTGCTCTCAAAACCTAAACCCAGCTTAAATTTAGGCTGAAAGGACAGCATAACTCAAAAGCTATGTCATCTCCTATACCCATAATACCCATAATATGTAAAAGCTTTAAGTGAGTTTGAATGAAAATTCATAACCCAGTATGACTTTTGCCCATCACCAACCTATTTTCTTTTCCTGTTTAATTTTCTTTTATTTCTTAGTTACATCCTAAGAAGATGGGGTTTGGTTATACAGAATAATGCAGCACTTCCTCATGTTTTCAGATGTCAGAATTTGTGTGTAAAATGTCATAGCCTTTGGACCACATCTAATGCTTTAGTTTTGTGTTGCTTTTTCTCAGGAAATTGTCCTGTGTTATTTTTAAAGCCGTAAGATTCTTTTAAAAGTGGAAATGACCAGTCTAGAAATAGAGGAAAATGTTAATTTAACAATATACCTTGATATAACAATGAACTTTGCCGATAATGTTCCACAAACAGAGTCACTGCAGTGCCATGTTGCTAATGGTTATATTTCAGTGGCTCTTTTAACTTGACACTTACCATGAATAAGTTACATATCAATTGGATACAAGAGAGGTGGTGTAAAACTTGGGATTTTTTTAATCCCGTGTGGAAAATGGTTAGTCACCAAAAACGCAATTTGTGAAAACTGAACCTGCCACCAGAGCGAGCCATGGACTGGTAATAAATGCCAGTGATGTAGCTTCAGCCTTGACTAATCTTGTTTGTAAGGATCTAAGACTGAGTTGAAAGAGGAAAAAAAAAAACTAATGGAAGTGCCCGAGGATTATAAAACTCAGGAAAAAAAAACTGCTGATGCAAAGGAAAATATGAAATTATTTCCACATAGATCTGTAAGGACATACATACAAAGGAACTGAACAATAGTGGATGTACTTGCACATCCAGTGTGAACAGTAACAAATAATTTTAGACAAAAAATGAAAAGCTGAAAAGACTTAAAAATGGGCAGCAGCATGAAACATCTTATTGCTTCAAATCCAAGCCTCTTTCATTAATAGCCAAAATACGTCATCATATAATACTTCGCTGACATAATAGGAAATTTTGACTACACTGAATGCTCTGGTTCCTGCACAGGAGGCAGAGAGAGAAACACACACAGGCTTGAACCCACAACATCCATTTCTGCCTTCTGTATTATTATTGGATTGTTATTATAATCTGACAGGAATTTAAGAAAACACACTGTAAAGCTCCTTTACTGAGCCACATAGCCTAAACAATTAGAAGTCACCAACCAAAACCATAATGGGAATATGCTGATGGAAAAGCTTTAATGAAAGAGATTAGTTTTGTTTCAAAAACATTTGAAACCCTTTTTCTCATTGCGAATAAGATTCACCCTCCTACCTCCAGATGCTGATGTTTAACATGGAATGGGAATGTCAAGTATTAAGCATCTTGAGTGATTTAAATTGGTAGTGTGAACAGAGACTGTCTTCTACTAAAGAAGCCATGACTTAGTCAAACCTTTGTAAATATATAGATTTTACCCAACTGCTATAACCAATGTTCATAATTTCTCTTATTCAGGAAAAGAAATGATTGACGATAGCATTTTGTTTAATCTCTTGAGCCAACAGAAGACATTATTATCATTGCTTCTTTCCCCATTAATTCTGGTGAGAGCAAAGTGAGAATATCCCAGGTATAGTCTTTATTAGTCAACTTCAGGATAATTATAACTATTTTTTTGTTTGTGTAACATGAGTGGCCAGGAGTCTTCCTCATTAGCTAGATCACTTTTGTTTGGAAAGCATCCCACACGACAGAATAAAAAGATGATCCCTCCTTCCAAAAGCCTGCAGCCAGGAAACAATAGGGCTGTGTTACTTGGCAGCAGCCACTGTAATCACAGCACTTCAGGAACTGCGTTCATAGCAAGTGACTTTTATGTGATTTCCTTAGGAGGAAAGAGTGTCTGTGAAGTATTAACAATCTATCTGTCTCCATTTACACTTTTTCTGTCTTGGCCAAACACATAGCACTCAGTCAACTTCACGGTACCTTGCTTGCCTCAACTGCGAGAGCACTAACACTTGCACTCTTCTGGCTCGTTTTGATAGCTCAGAATAAGACCTTTTTTAATTCTGGAAAAGAACCCTGAGTGATGTGAAATTCCTATCTGAAGTAAAAATATTACTTTGAGAGCTGCATTAGATCCTCCTTATAACACTCAACATTTCTCTGCAACCTGTTCTCATTTAACTTGAGCCAGTATTATCTGGAGAGGAAGTCAAGCTCCTGTCTGCATAGAGGAGATGCACATGTGTGTATGTGTTCAAACTCTGTGCGCTTCCTCCCTCTCTCTCTTTGGATTTACAGCAGGCAGATTATCCATTAAAAAAGCATTAAACATTATCACTGCCAGTGGAAAGCAGCTGTTAGACCTAGCTGTGTACAAGAGAAGGGGCTGTTGGAGAGGAATTCTGATTAGTTATATGGAAAATAATTGATGGATCTAAAAAGAGAGTCCTTTTTCACTATTCCAAAGAAACTTTAACAATTCCAAAATTCACTGCATAAAAATATGTACATATGATTGTAAAATAGAGAAAATCCTATTGCTTATCTCGCCCAAAGTTGTGTCTGAGCAAATAGGGGAAAAATGCACTGCAAGCAGCTCCATCTGCATGGTGCAGTCCAGAGAATTGGGGTGTCAGCAGAGCATTTTAGGCTGTAAATATGTGCCAGTGACCTTCAATACTGATATTTGCATATGTATGGGCAAGGTCAGCTTTAGCCAGGTAAATGTTTGCTCTGCGGGGACATAAACTGGGCTGTTCACATTGACAGGTGAGAAACCTTTTGTTCAGCTCAAATGGATGAAGGCTAACTTTAAAAATGGGAAAAAAAAAAAGTTGAAATCTGGAATGCTTTCCCTATTTCCTATTCTTCCTACAGAAAATTGGAATAATGTAGGTTGCTCTTGGTACACGAAGTCAAAACTTTGGCTATTGTATTTCAGTAAGTATTCCCTTTGGTACCAAGGACACTTTGGAAAACCGCATGGGCGGGAGTATTCTCACATCAGTCTTCAGCTGACTGAATAGGCAATGTTTCCTTCTGAAAGGATAGTTCTTTGCCCAAGTTGGATAGACTAAAACTATTAAACAATAGCTTTTGTTCTCAGGTACCCAAAAAAAAAAGCTGTTAATTTACCAAATTTCCCATTGAGCCTACATGGGTAGATATACAATACACATCTTTTTTTGAGGATTTACCTGTGTGAGAAATGGCTTTTTGTTATGATATAGATCTGAATCTTGGAGTTTGAGCTCTGTGTTGGAGTAAACAAAAAAAAAAAAAAAATTCAATTTTGGATCTCTCTATCTTCATCTTGGACTTGGTTGAAAACTCCCCTGTTTTGGAACATAAATGCAGCCTTATGAGAGAAAATTTAACAGAAGAAGCACAGGATTATTGGGAAGAGCTGCCTTTGTATTTCAAGCTAAGTAGAAAGCACTATGAGTGTGTCTACATGGGTCCTGCTTTTGAACAGTAGGGAATCAAACCTATATACATTTAGCCATATTCCTGTAGAAGCAGCTAATGTCTTGTTCTTCAATAATTACATTTACTTGGGCATCTACCAGTTTGTGTTCTATTCTAAAGCTAAATTTCCCTCAAGAAACAGAAGCCTCCCCAGTTCTCAAATGTGCTTACAATTTAGCTCAATGTTATCAATAGGCTGACTCTTCAGGCTGGCTTAAGCCTTTCTTTCAACCAAGCTATCTAAAATGGTCAATTAAATGCTACAAGCTAAAAGAATTTGGGAGCTGGCCTCCAATGGGTTTTTGAACCTGAATGAATACATTTTAAAATAATTTATGAAAATGAAATACAGTTGAAAAAATACTCACCTTGTTCTCAACTATACAATTTTGTACTCTGCAGCACATGGATATTACTCTTCTCTGCTTCGCTAAAATGCTCAGCGAGTTCAAATGACTCTCAAATCTACTGAGACAGTTGAATTATTGCAAAAATCTGTCTAGGGCTGTGGCCGTATTCCTTTGACTCCCCCTCCATCCTACTGAAAAATAAACTACTGTTCTTCATGGCTTATTTTGTCTCTGTCAGGGAAACTTTCTGCTCTCCTCTCAGGAGACTTGTAGTAGAGCAATCTGATCCTGACCTTTCTACCTCTTCCTTGAATAACAGATGAAAATTGGACAGTGAAAAGTGGTGTATGCTCCATAACTTGTACGCCAGACACAATCTAATGACACTTTCCTTCTAGTAAAAACAATAGTTGCCACAAAGGTTAAGGTAAATAAGTTAGCTAATTACCTCTTAATCAAATCCAGTTATAATTTACTGTTGTCCTCTGAAACTCTGTGCCTATTAAACTACTGAGAGTGGTTGGATTAGCTTATCTCTGATAAATGCAGTGTGATTAATTTCTCCCACAGTACAGCAGCATGTAAACATCAAACAGAAATAAAATATGACCAAATAAACCCGAGTCAGACTATCACAGCAGAACTCTCCAAGGCTCTCATGTACCAGGCACTGAAATTGAATCCTTTCTTGCAGGAGATGCTGGGGGGAAAGCCATTTTTATTATTTTTGTCACAGAGACCAAGACGAGAACATGAAAAGTGAGGTGCTGCTATTCTTGTGCTGCGGCAGGTCATACTCCATGCCCATAACATGCACCTTTGTGCGTGCAAATCTTCACTATAGGCGTGTAACCCACGTGCATGCATATGAATGCAGTCATCGTTTGTCATACTAAGTTCTGAAAATGTGCCTCTGAATGCCCAAAGTGACTCATTTTTAAGCTGTCTTTTCAGAAAGTGAACTAATCTGTTTTTCAAGTGGGAGGAAATAAGCAGAGCCTAATTAAAAACCCATTTGAAATGTTTATGTGATATCTGAAACTGTATTCACTTCTTGACTTTATACTTTTTTTTAAAGCTCAAACTGGCTTAATCAAAGCATTTGCCAAATTTTGAACGAACTTGAGACAGCTTTTTAAAGAAGCTACTTTATGGTGTGGTTCTATATCAAAATAATAAGGAAGTCTCAGTTTTCAGGGGCTTTTTTGAGCCGCATGAAATGCAATAGTTGAATATATAAAAAGTGAAAATCTCTCTATATTACTGGATAGATTAATAGTCACTACTACCCTTTGATTTGCTGCCTTTGTGTCCCTCTCTGTTTGTTCTTCCATTGTCTATTTAGTGAAAATAGACCTTAAGTCTAGGATTTCATGAAGTGGTCGGATTTTTCTCAAGCTATTGCAGTCCTACCTGGTAAGGAAAGAGCCCCAGACTACAGAGCAAGGTGATTCCATCACCACCAGAGCAAGGCAAAATGCTTAAGACAAACTATGAAGCCGAGGAAATCTGCAGCTCTGAATCAAATGGGGACCATTCAGGAATTCAATAGCATTAAAGGTGGATTAAGAGGCATTTTTAGAGCTCAGGATGCACTTCAATGTGTGTAAGAGATTGTTCATACTTCTTACAACTTGGCCTCAGGTCTTTTGTTCACTGATGCATCCAGCGTGAACTCTTAAGAGTGATTCTGATATGTGAATTTGAATTTTCCCATTTGAATTCATTTTACATAGGTTGTAATTTTATCAATGTGATTGCTACATGAAGTGATGTTGTTGGGAAATGTTTTTATACCATACTGTAGTTCAGGAAAGCATGGTCTGCTGAGAGCAGAGGTCTGGGCTCAGTGTGTTAAGCTTTTGGTAGCTGCAGAGTGCTGCATGGAGCTTTTGGAATTGCCTGCCCACCAAGGTAGACCTGACTGCTGCTTCTACTTCCTTGTATAGCACACAACAGTATATATAACACAGTACAAAACTTGTGCACACACTCAAGGAGCTGCTTTTTGTTTTCCCCCTGCAGGGCTGCCATCTCTCTGGCTGAGTGATACAAATCTTTAGATGGTTTAGACAGAAGAACTGTATCTTCTCCATAGCTTGTAGGCCTCAGATCAGCAGTTATTTAAGACTTGCTTCCATTCAAGGAAGGTCCAGGCAGCTCCAGGAAAATAGGCAAGAACATAAGCTAGCTTTGGGGTGAGAACAGCTGTGGGCCTTCACTGCAATTGTAATTTGGCACCTTAAATTCATGACCCTTTAAATTCAGTGTCATGTGAACCCTGATTACTCATCCCCTGAGGGAGAGGGGGGCTATTTGAGAATCTCTCTCACTTTCAAACTGCCTCGCATCTTTGTGGCTTGAAGCCACATTAAAGTAAAAATCATTCCATCAGCTATTGCTGAGTGGCTGTTGAAAAGTGCTTGAAATAGAACTTACTCAGCAGCTTCGTATACGGCTCAATCTCTTATTTTTACAGTGTTTGTGGATTGAAACATGAATGCAATTATTCTGTCTGAGACCTATGCCTCTCCACAATTCTTTTTAATATCAGATCTCAAACTCTTTGATTGTCTGTTGTGGATTGTCAGCTGTCTCCATTCTTCCAGGATGTAGTCCTGGAATATTGTTCATGTTTCAAAAAAGCATTTATTGTGTGTTTGCTTGCCCAGACTGCCTAATATACCCAGGCTAGATGATATGCAAAATGCTGACTGTTCTAGTCATGCCTTTGTAGATCTTTTTTTCCTAATGGAAACTGACTTATTTAATGATTCTACCTTAATTTAGCTTATTTAGCTTCCCCTTTAGTCAATGTATAGAGGAAGCTGTATGTAAGGGATTATTCAGGACCTTCAAGATCTATTTTACTGTATAAATGTAAGATGTTAAGAATTGATGGTACAGGACACTGTCAAACTCTGTGTGTCTGCAGGATGGATTTCTGTGTGTAAACTGGTCATTTTAGACATTTGATAGAATGAAGGGAGAGGAAAAGGTCGTTCATTTCCTGACTGACACTGGCGAGACAAATCCTGCTGTTTTGTGTCCCCAGGACACAGTGCAATGCACACCTGCAAGGAGACAGAGGTGTGAGGTGGCTGGATGAATCCCATCTTGGAGAGCCTCTGCTTTAGTCTTAGGAGCCTCTGTGCAAATCCTAAATTACTTAGGATGAGCCAAGACAAAGTCATCCCGGACTAGAAAACTCTACCTCTATAGTGGAATCAATTCCTTTAAGCAATATTGGGTTTGTTTAAATGATAATTTGTGAGGGATATTAAGAAAGGAAGTGTTGCAAACTGCTTGCATTGAAAGGTGGAATCTTATTGAGCTAAGCAATTTTCATCTCTTTTCATTAGTGCGTAGAGA
Organism: Nothoprocta perdicaria; assembly: GCF_003342845.1. Taxonomy (NCBI): domain Eukaryota; kingdom Metazoa; phylum Chordata; class Aves; order Tinamiformes; family Tinamidae; genus Nothoprocta; species Nothoprocta perdicaria. The sequence continues at coordinate 1,386,613 of NW_020454093.1, read as the reverse complement.
GAAATTCTGTGCAGCAGAGCTAGCTCTATCTTACCGTTTTTGAAACATAATTTGTAAGATGTGAAAAGATTGTCAGCTGCCTGTGAAACTCTGGTGAATTAGGAAGCCCTAATAACTGTAAAGTGCTCGGGGAGGGCTGTGTTATGTCGCAACTATGCATTGAGAATTCCTGATTCACAGCCAGTTTGGAAGCCTACTGGCAGTGACACGAGCTCTGAAGGGTCTTTGCACATTTGAAAGAGAGTAGAATCTACTTCTAGTATCTCCTGTGAAAGCACCCATTAAAGTATAGAATTAATAACACCCACTTTTATAGGAAGGCATTTTGCTTGTAGCTTTTATGAGCAATGAGAGAAAATGCTGTAGCCCTAGCTGTGTGATACTGATCTCAGTCACTCAGTTGTCAACTGATCAAACCCACTGCATTAGTTGTGCATAGTGGTCAGTGCTCCAGAGAGAATATGGGCATTTTTCCTGTTCAGGTTCCCACCCTAGCACTGCAGAGGGATAATACTCCAAACACTTTTCTCAAGCTGATGCTTACATTTCTCATCATCATGTCCAATGCTGGCTAGCTATAGTAAAGGATAATGGAAAGTGAAAAGGTTATTTAAGCTGTCAGTTTTGTCTGACAGTTTTGTTTGTGCCAATGAAAGCTTCCTGGGTCTGGAGGCTCATCTGTCAGCATGTTGGCTTTCATAGATCCCACTCTCCCTTAGAAAACTCTCCTCCTGTATTATATGAGGAACCTGAACACTAAATCCGAAGCTGGGAGATGCCTAGAAGTGCTGAGACTAAATGGGCTTTGTGGATCCTTCACCTTTGCGAATGGCAGCTGTGCTTGATCATTTGACTTAGGATTTTAAAATCCCTTTGTAGATCTAGCCCTTAGGCACCTTTGAGAAGGTCACCAAAGGAAATGAGCTTTTTTTTTTTTTTCACCCTAAGTGTGAAATGGGGTGTAACTCTTACTGCTTTTAGTACAACTAAGATTGCGTAGCACTTTTTTATAGACTGCCAAAGGGTCTAAATATGGTCAGTAAACCAGAAGGTGTTTTAAGAGAAGCAGACATAAAGGGACTACATCTGCATGGGCTCATTGCCATCTGTATTTAAAACACAGCAGGGACTCTGACGCCTTTTGGGAAGAATGCAGCTTTTTGCACTTTATTTTTGTAATTTGAGTGCTGAGTCCCTGGAGCTGAGGAGAGATGATCCTCTTTCCTTTCCTTTTTCTTTTGCTATTTATTTATTTATTTTTACTCTGAACATTCAGGTAAATAAATAATGAAACTTTGTTCAGTGCTCCACTGAACAAAAAATTCATTCAGTGAAGAGCACGATCCTTCAGTGCTTATTTGTATTTCTAATTCATTATTTTAAAGAGGCTGAATTTTCATAACAAAATTGACTGGGAACCATTGAGAACTGTGGACTGAAAAAATGCCACATCACCACCATCTCTCTGCAGTGGCATGAGTATGTATTTTGATGTAGTTGAAGGCTCTTATAAGCAGTTTACTGCCATATACGTTTTGGGGCCTGAAACTCATGTTGTGGGTCCGGCAGAGACAATTGCATTTGTTTTGGGAAGGGAAATTATATAATAATTTATTTGTTTAAGGAAAAAGCACCCTGTGAAGTGGACTCCTGGGGAATAGCAATTTTACTGTACAGACTCCAGTCTTCAACTCTTAGAAGTTTGGGATGGTTTATAGTCTACAAATGCACTGACAAATGTGTGATTTAATGTGGAGGAAAACTAGCACAATGATCCTTTCATAGACCTCTTAAACATTATTGTTTCCTGTCTTCTGGAGGTCACTCCTGGCAACTTGAATGTAATGCTGAACCCTCCAATGGTTTTAATGTGATCTTCACATAACTACTCCCTTTAGGAGGAAGATGCACAGGTGTTAATCTACTTAAGTGTTTCAGTTGGGTTATTGTGTTAATGTAGGCTGTGAGAAAATGGTCTCTGTCGTTTGAGTTCACCAACTTGCTTTCCCTTGTTACAAAAGCGTTATGTGAGTACAGCTAAAGAGCTTTCTCCTGTAAGTTGAACTGCTCTTGAAGTTTCCAAGGAATTATTTAATGTGTTTTATTCTGGATAGCTTGGTTACGGGAGAGCAGGGCCAAAAATATAAGCTGTGAGTTTTGCCTTGAATTAAACTGATGTTTTCTGGAAGAGATTTCCTGATACCGGAACTGGAATATAGCAAAACTTTATTTTGTACTTGCACAAGGTCTCATTCGTGAGACTCCAGTGCATCCCACTTGGAATCCTTGATTATTCCGTTTCCTAGGTGGCAGAGTCCATGAGGGTCTACTTAAAGCAGTCACTTTCAGCACCATCTACATAACTCAGCTAAGGAGATGCTCTTGGTTTTTTTACTTCAAATGTTAAGTTCAGCAGGCGCGTGCCCTGCAGCTCTGCAGTGGTATGTTATGTGTGTTCATTTTTCTTTTGTGCTAGTTAAAAATGCGTTTGTCATTTAAGGGAAAGATGGTGTTTTTAACTGCTGAGGTGTAAAGTTCTCAAATCAGAGTCCTTCAGCAGAACTAATGAAACGCGCATCGCTGCGCTTTGGAGTTGGTGGAGCTCTCATCACAATTTCCAGGGCAGCACAAGGTCCTTTCCAAGTAGCCTGTGGCTGAGCGGGGCTGCTGATGGGCAAAGGCAGATGGTGGCAAGGGACACCTAGGGCACAATAGTGTGCCCTGCAGCTGGACTTGCAAACCACATCTTCTGTGAGGGTGCACCAAACTCCACTGATACCTGAAGTGCAGCGTGTTTTGAGGTGCCAGAGCAATTGTTTGAATTGCTTGCTTGCTGTTGGGCTTTTTTTCCCACCAGTTTGCCGCCTCAGAGGTTTTTCGACCTCGTATTCACCATCTGCAGTTGCACAGCCCCTCCTTCTGTAGCCTCTCCTTCTCCAACATCTGCTCGATTTGCCAGGACCTGGTTAGATAGATGAGGTGCGATTGCTGCCGAGCCCTTTGGAGCAAAGCAGCTTGTCAGGGAGGTCACGCTGTGGCTTTCAGATCCTGACCGTCCTGGCCGTTGTTATCAAGACCTGGACTTTCTACGATTGCATATCATATTGACACTACTGTTTCCTTGATTTATCTCTGTAGTTCACACTTTTCCATTTCTGTTGCTTTTCTGTGAGATACAAATGTTACTGCTAACCTAAGGGCAGAGAAGAATTAAGCAGAAAAAGATGTATTATTCTCCAAGTGTTTCAATGTGAGGTTTTTACTTTTGTGCTTTCTGCTGATTCAATGAGTTAGTCAAAAAGAATCATTTTAAAAAAAATATTTGAACAACTTGCCCTCTGCCCTATGCTCTGACTGTCTTGCCAGGAAAACATAGTGAAGCCTGACATCGAGTTCATTGATAACTCCTTGTGACTTTGAAGCTGTGTTTGTTGAAAACCCGGGAAGCCTCCTTTGGAATTGCTTTAATAAACATTTGCCTTTACGTTTTAAATTGAAGATGCAAGGATAGAGAGGTCAGAACAGGCGTTTCACAAATGTAGAAATCAATATAATTGTCAGTGGCAGCTGAAGAGACTTCCTTTTCTATACACAATCTGTGTGTAATGAAGTTAATTAAATGTGGGTGTTAATTGGAACCTCAACTAAGGCGTTAACAGCTTTTACTGTCACATGACAGTTCTAGATATGTGAGAAATAGGAATGAGTAGGGACTCATGAGCTTTGTGTGAGCTTTCAGCATTAGCTTTCCTTGTAACGCTACCCACAGTAGCAGATGTACTTTGGCAGTCCTGCTGGAAGAGGCAGTCCCGTCCTCTGCCTGCTCCTGGCAGCCTTTTCTCGCTCATTCCCAGCAGTTTTCAGCCAGTCGGGAAGGAGGAGAGAAGCTACGTTTTCAAGGAACCATAACTTTATTTTCTATTCAGTTCTTTGGTTCCTCTTACCAATCTGGCCTCGTGTTTTAGAGCCAGTGATGTGGGGACACAACGACTAGCTGGGGACTGAGGGGAGCACAGGACTAACCCCTTGTCTGCAGCCAGGCCAGGGAACCCCTTCCCTGGGGCATTAGCAACCTTTCTGTGTTAGACTGTTGAAGGGAGCTGTGTCCTGGGACCTAGCACTGTGAAAGCCATCCTGATAGTGATTATTGCTGTTATTGCTTGGCATCATCGTGATCGTGGGACCAGAAACATACTGCTCTGGGCATTGCACTGCCACAGAAAGGGAAAACAGTCTGTGCCCCAAACCAGTGTAAAATCTTGACTCTTATGACAAAAGACCACAAGTGAAAGAGAATTAAGGGAAGGAGCCATATAGGATATGCGAATAAGGAATGCAGAATTTTTTTTTTCGGGGTCAGTGTTCAGGTATTTGACAGGGAGGCAAGAATGTAAAATTACATTGCAGTAATGGAAATTAAAAAAAAAAAAAAAAGTGAATGGAGAGGGAAAGCCCTGTCTTATGTTATGCTGGACATGACACAGTCATCTGCAACAGAGGACACAGATGTCTGGTTCAAGGCACCTAATCATGACGCTAGGAGACAGGCCAGCCTGGCGGGCAGTTCAGGTAGTTGGCGTGAGCGGGGAGAGAAGATTCAGTTTTGTTGTAGCTACGTTAAGGTTGACAAGAGGTATCAGAGTAGTTGCCTTAAAAAAAAAGTCTAATTAGCCAAAGAAGGCAGTTCAGAGCAGAGAAGATCTGTCAGGAATCTGCATAGAAATGGCAGTGGGATTTGAGTGATGGATGTTCAGGGGGGAAAATAAAAGTTCCTTAATACTGAATGAGAATTTTTAATGTGGTAAATGTGTGTATGTGTGTATAAATTATATAAAATTACCATTGCAAGATTCCTCTTTTCTCAAACTATGTAAAAATGAGTGCTCTGACATTGTAGGTGCTGTGGTGAAGATGTCTTCAGGGAGAAATGGAGGTTTGTAGTCAGCTATGCTACATTTTTTTTTCTATTTTTTTTTTTTTTGGCACAAACGCTACCATGTATCTGTTATAGTCCTTGGTTTATTAAATGGGCTCTTTATACATGCAGTTTCACTGTTGTTAGGCACAGGAGAAATAGCATAACTATTTTGTCAGATGAGATAACACAATCTTTTTATTATTCCAAACAGCACTCTGTTATTACTGTGCAACCTTGGAGGTAGTTAATTTTTTGTCATGTTTTATGGAAATAGAGACAAAGTCAAAATATATTTCTAGTATTGAATTACTTTTCCATTTATCACAAATTAAAAATACTAATTACTATCTCTATTTTTACAGCCTCCTTTGATTATATTAACCTAAGAAAAGGGCAGCCAACTTTCACGATTAAATTTCAAGATAATGCTATTAAACTGAAAAGACTAACTCCATCTCTTTTCCCATCTCTTCTGCCTTTTGGCTGATTTTCTTTATTTCCTTTATAAGGTTCCCATTAGTTCATAAATTATTCCAACACAGAATCCAACCTGTATATGGGATTTTGTTTGAAATAATCTTGTATTAAAGAGCTGACTTCAGAGCTGTATATTGCCCAAGGAAAGCAGAAGAATGCAAATAATGAACTAAAATTCATAAAAAGACATAGAGAAGTAGGAGAGTCTGCTGTGAGGAATCCATTCTGGAATGGACAAGTAGAGGGATACAACCCACGGTTTTGGGAGCTGGAGCTACACCCAAGGAACATTCTGACAGGTAGAACTGGTGAGCAGTGTGCTCAACAAATTGTCCAAGGGTTGTCTCTGAACAGGGGCCTATGATACTTTCTTTGCCTGTGGGATACCTGGCCTACTATTAAGGCAGAGAGTGACTGTAGTCTTATCAGTTTGAGGATGAAGGACTCAGCCTGGAGCTGAAAAATATGATCAGATCAGAAACTCTGCTTATGTTTGGTAGGATTGGTACTAGGGATTTTTTTTTTTTCTTTTATAAAATTTTGCTGAACTATAACTATGGAAGGAACCAGTATCACTTGGAAATGCATTTCAGTCCCTGCCTCCTGGCCATTTATGTGCAACATTCTGCAAGATTGGAAGATGCCCCATAGTGCCGCTATTTGACTGTGAGGCACTTGATACTGCCACGGGTCAGAGCTCTGCGTTGATGGGAAGGTGTACAGTGGGCCTTGTGTCAGGACAGTTATGGGGCCTGGGGATAGCGTCGGGCTCAGCTGTGCTGCTGAGGGGCAGCCCTCCCTGCACTACAGTGAGCAGCCCCTCACGAGTGGGATGGGTAGCAAGCAGCCTGCAGCAGGCAAATGCTGCACTTCTCTGGGATGCTCTGGAGAGGGTAGGTCTGCCCCTTGCTACGAGGCAGGGGCTTCTAGAACCTTTTAAGTGATATGGTGACCTAAGGACTTCAGCAGCTCTCTCTTCTGCGGGAAAAGGTGGCATTTCAGCCAGCAGACATGGTTTTTGTGTCATCCCATCCATATCTAAACCATCCCACCTATATCTAAAACAAGAGACAGGCACAAGTTATTCCCAAAGGGGAATATGATGGAGGTATCCCTTGCAAAAGGGAATTTGAAGAAATAGATCTACCTGGAAATGGTTGAGTTGGAGTATCTTCTCCCAGGCATTGCCACATGGGACACTAATCCATTCTGCAAGACAAAGAACAAGCAAAGAATAAATCAAAGGAAGGGAAATGAAGGTATCGTTCAGTCCAAAGTTTCATAACTAAACAGGAGTTGGTCCTTCAGAAGCAGACATTATCCTTGCTTGGAGTTGATGATGTCTATTTTGACCTGGAAATCCGAGGCTTCAACTCTCCATCATATCACTAGCTCAGTAGAACACAGAGTTCAAATTAAGCTCTTGGTGAAGCTTTGGATCAGTGTTTATCACTTGATGACTAGATTTTCAACTGACTAGGATTCTGTCCTGCAAGTGGCTTCAAATCCCCAGTGTTTGGAAGAGTCTACTATATGCATGTGTGCACTTCTTTAATGGACATGGGTAGGAATTCCTACAGAGAAAAATTCATGGTATTGACTTAGTGGAGAAACAACTATAGGAAAAAGTAGTAAGGATCAGTGGGCTCCCAGTGTGCTGTGAGAGAAAAATGTGCAGGAAAAGGAGCGGGCTCTCCTTAGGCTTGCCAGCTCTGTAGTACTTTGCATAGCCGTGTTATTGAAGATTTGGGACTTAGTTCCTCCCCAGAAGGACCAAGCGACACCTGTGCGTGCAGAGAGGGCAAGGCTCTGTTTCATATTGCCACGTGAAATAATCCCTCTTCAAGAGAGACCAAGCTTTGGCTAGCGCACACACTCAGCACATGTTTACAAGAAAGAGGAACATTTAGTTCTTTTGCTACTCGGGCACAATGGGATCACCAAATTATATATTGTCTACTACGTATTATATCTCGAGTACTTTATCTCAGCTGCTATAAATGAAAAAGTGACTGAGAAAATGTTTACTATAGAAGAGCTAAACCAACTTGAGTGCTCAAAAAATCTAAATCTCTTCTAGTGAAGGTTCATTTATTTGGCTTACTGTCCTTTATGAAAAATATGACAAATCCGTTCTCACAGGAAAACTCTTAAACGTGGAGTTATACACAACTCTTACCTCCTGGTATCCTTCTTCCCTTGCCATGACAGAAGAAAGGAGACCTCTTTGGTCAACAATAGTTGTGTGCACTGCAAGTAACAGGCATTACGGGGGTGAGATTCTTTTCTGCTAAAGTCAGTCAGATGAATTGCACAACACAAGTGCCTATTTCCTCCTGTGGGCGATGATGAGGAGAGTCTGGGGAATGAGCTGAGGCAGAGATGACTTTTTTTGGAGATGACGGAAGCGGGATGGACACAGCCTGCTGACCCCTTGAGAGAAAGGGTGCTCCTTGCTGTGGTCATGCTGTTGACCAAAGGCTTGGCTGTGCTGCCCTTGGGGCTGCCCTCCGGATGAGATTCGCTGCCCTAACTACTTGTGTGGCTGCCCCCAAGTCGTTTCAACCAAACTGAATTAACCAAAAGAGTGTGGTAAGTTATTAGCCCAACTTCCCTTGTCTGAAATGCATTTTAAGGGGGTGCTCAGGCCGTGCAGTAACTAGAGAGGGATGTGGTGACGGGAAGCTGGGGGTGGTCGGGCCTTGCGACGTCCTCAGCAAGCGTGGCTGTTGCGGGGACAGAGCCTAGGCCTAGGCCTGGGCCGGGGCTAGCCTGGGGGCTGCAGCCGCTGCTCGTGGCCTCTCTTGGGAACGCTGCCTACCGAAGGCATGGGGAAAGAACCCAGGATGATCTACACTAAATGTTTTAAGTGATTTTACTCATATGAAAACAAGGTCAGATAGAGGGTTTTGGTGTGGTTTTCACTGTTCTGGCCTAGTGGAAAGGATAAATAATTGTTATGGATTTTGAAAGAGGAGTAGGGGAATTGGAGGAGGCAGATTCCTCCGAATGAGTGACTACGTGTGCTCGCTGGCTTCCCTGGCAGAAACTGGAAACAATCTGTCCCTCTCTAGATGTTCCAAAAACCTACTTAAAAAATCAAACACTGAAGCTGATTTTAGTTCGAAGTTTTGAAGGAGATCCAGTTCATATTTTCAAAAGGATTTGATGTCTGTATACATTTATGTGGCTTTATATTAAGTATTATCTAAAATAAAAATGGAGTGAAAGCCCTACTGAATTGATGGCAGAGTTCACTGGTTTAGCAACAGTCCTTTGTGTTGTTATACCTAAAAAGATGAGGAAACAGAAAGTAAAAACGTCTGTAACAGTATGAGTGCTCTCATAACATAATACTTTTTTACCTGAGCTGCTCCACCAAAAATTCAAGGAGAGAGTATAATGTGTGCTTTTGGGTCTCTGAGTTTTATAAGCTTCCTTCCCAGATTAGCTGGGTTCGCTTTTGTTCTTCTCATTACAGTAACTGCTGACCTGTGCGTTGCTACAATGAGCCACAAATCTTGGCGCTGAAACCTCAGTTGTTGTAAATCCAGATCCTCCTTTCACAGATATGTGCTTTACCCAAAGCATATATAATTTATTCAGCACTATCATGTTTGTTAGATGCGCCCAGAATGTGTAGACATCCTTGACTTTAAGCAGGAGGCAGTTATGTATTTGTGTACGTATGAAGCCCACTTGGCCTACAGATGTGCAAGCTGGGCCTTAAAATAAAGAACTCGGTGCCCTAAATCGTGGTTCTGTTGAAATTGCATGCAATGTTTCTACTGTTCCAGAAAAGCACATTTCTGCTTGCTTTTTACATTGTAAGTTGATGTAGCAAAACACAGAGCAGAGCATCTCTGACAGGCTGCTGCTCACACAGCCTTCTGAGTACTGGCTGCAGCACCACCCGTGATTGACCTGCCAAGGGTTCTTCTAGGGCTGGTGGTAGGAGCCAGGTCTTTGACTTTGCAGAGCACTAGAGGGCAGGCTAACCTAGATAGTTCCCTACCAAAATGAAGAATAAGAGAAATGAAGTTCCCAATTCTATTCAGAAATGTAACTTAAAAGAAAACCTCACACTGCACCCTAAGTCTTTAACAGGAATTAGGCCACTTTAGCAGCAAATACTTCTTGTTTTCATTGGAGAGCTGTATTTCCAAGGCCAAGTGATATGTGGCTGTGGGGCGAAGCAGACTTGAATCATCCAGAGCTAGGTTTGTAGGTCCCTGCAGTGCTGAGGGAACAGTCTGCACCCGCAGGCCCTTGGGGATCCCACAGAGCTGTGCTCTTCCCAGGCCTACAGCTCAGGGTTATGCTCCTGGCTCCTTCCGAGGACACGCCAAGTGCCTGCACCTCTACCCGCACCTCTACCTGTGCGTCTGGTCCCACGCTGCGGCCAGCTGAGTGGTGCCTGCAGGGTGATATACAACTAAAACTCATCCTAGGAGTTAAATATATATATATGTATATGTATATTTTTTTGTGGCACTCCTCCACTGTGTGCTTGGATACATGGTGAGCGCCTCGGTATTCCATGCTAGCTAGCAACAACTGCAGATGCACTGTGTTTCGTGGTGGCTGCTGGACCAAGGCATTGGCTTCTGTGCCAGTAATGGCCTGGCTCTGCAAGCTTTTCTAACGTGGAGCAGTATTTGCTTCTGGGCTCTTCAGCCATTAGCCCAGAGCGAGATCAGGGATCAGCAAGACGGGCTGAAGAGCTCAGCCCTCAGCTACTCTACAAGAAAGAGCTGCTAGTATTTTAGCTCTGCAGAACCCAAAGGCACTAAGAGGTCCTGATGGCCTCCTCCATGCCTTGATTTGATTAATTTTCATTGCCATTTAATGATTCACAGGCTCAGAGCTGCTCAGGGTGAAGCAGACTGGCTCAGTGGCACAGAGCCACTGACGGAGATAAAATCCTGCTGTGAATAAATCAGCTCTGGAGCTGGACGCATGCAAGGTACAGAGTTTTAATAGATACGTGTATTTTGTTTTAGCACTCTTACATTTCTTTGTCCTGTATCATTTACCATCCAGATTAGCCTACTACTCTTAATTATATGAATGATATGAATTATATGAACTTTATTATATGAATGATATGAATTATATGAACTTTAAGCCTATTAATGTAATATTTCAAGTAAGCTGTGTAAAAACAACTGCATCAGCTGTCTAGAAGGTGTCTTAGGTTGTTTTGTCCGTTTCTTGGTCTAGGGAGATTCTTTTTTATAGTGTGTTTTTCACCACTTCATACAGTATGAAAATGTCTTTTATTGAAAAATCTTTTTCAGGATACTTGATGCCAAGTTTATCCCTGGTATAACTCCAGTGTATTTCAATCAGTCTGATCTCTGGTCAGTGTAAATCCCTATAGAAGTACTCTGTAATATGATTATTACTGATTTCAAGGTATTTTTCCTGATTCTTTACAATATTCTTCACAACATATCCAAGTGCTACTCAGCATAACTAGGCTATAAAGTCCTCTTTCACTCTTCCAGTACCAAGTTGGGATAGTTTACCTGAAGGGCAAACAAAATTAATGAACAAGTATAAAGCTATTAAGAGCACATGTTTGGGAAAGTACCTTGGCCTATATTGCTTTCTCTGACACAGCAGTCATGGATTGAAGGAGATGAAAGGAATTATTAGTCCCTGCCTGTATGGCAGTCCTTAAGATTTTTCTTTCTGAGTTGAACAAATCCAGAGTTCCTAGGGTAAACAGAAATTTGGCTGACCACCAGCCAAATAAAACCTCCCCAAACACGTCGGGGTTGCGTCCTGCCTGAGCCAGCAGGCTGGAGGGAGCTGCGTGGAGCAGTGTGCTGTGAGCTGACCTTGTGCCACTGCGGCGGATGGCGCTTGCTATTGATTGCAGCAGAGCTGGGTCACACCAGCGCTGACTCCCTGCGTGTTGCAGCGTGGGTTTATAATGGAACACCCTGTGCTAATGAGAACCCGAGCCAGGCTCTGTCTCACCTTCATTTAGTCCAAAGTGAAGAGGTTGAAGTTTGATGGGGAATTTCTGTGCTCTCAGGAGTCCCAGAGCTGCTTCAGGGCTGTCCATGGCTGCTTATTACTCGGTTACCATGTTATTTTACATTGTCTGTGAGTGCCTCCTGAGAGATAGCCAGGCCACTGGAAGCGGCTTTCCTTGGTTTTAATAAGAGATGGAGAGAGGTGGAGTGTCAGCCAGTTCCCTTTCTCCACCTAAGGACATATTAAAGTTCCATTTCTTTGTCCTCCACAGAAATTTGATTATAGAATCGAGAAGGTAAAAGAACATACAGCATAGAAAGCATATGGTCAAGTCCACTAGAGGATTTGGTAATATTCTCTCTGCTTTTGAATCTGTCTTGAAACACGCGAAAGCAATATCACTGCTTCACTTGTGAGTTAGGTCTGCCCAGACCTCACTGTGCTGCACAGCTCCAGTGTGGATTGAAAAGCTGAACATGACCAGAATACACGTATTTTCTGTATTACAGACCTCCAGGGAATATTAGAAAGGAGAGTCTTTTGTCAGCTAGCTGCCCTATGGCTCTTATGTTATAACTTGTGGTAGTGTCCTGAAATTTTGTACAAACACAGTTGATCTGTATTATTTCCTTTGTGTATGGAACAGTATGTACCTTTTTTTTTTTTTTTTTTTTCTTCCCCCTTCTTTCTTCTGTCAAAGAGATACAGCTTCTACTGCCAGTGTACGTGATGGCAAGACAGGAGGTTGGAGCTACAGGCAGAGCATCTGGAGCATTCCTGTTGCCCAGACTGGGATTGAGAAGTACTTAGCTTAGGCATCTGAGGGCCACAGCAGTGGGAAGACCTGAGAATTTTATCCTAAGCAGAGCTTTAATCTGCTACCTTATGTTTTAGCCCACCTCAAAACCAACAGATCGTCTAAGCTGCTTCTCTGAACAGAAAGGCCAAGGCTGTTAGAGTTGGAGTTTTTACCCCATTGCTGGAGTCTGGCTACAGCTTGTGTATTGGTTAATATATGGTGATGTTTTGTTATGTTTTTTAAGCCATTCTGAAATTCATCTACATAACCCGACATGCAAATTTAAAGGGAGCATGTCTGCTAAAAGCCTAATTTCAACAGAACATTTAGGCATGTGCTTAACTTGACATCTTTAATGAGATTTAACCACATATTTGTGCTGCTGAATTGAGACCAAAATTACATTCATTACAGCTCTGATTTCATGAAGCAGTAGGGAGGTTGTGACCCCTGTTTTACATTGAATGAGCACAGAATTTTGTGATTATTTATTGCATGCAGCATTACACCTATGGCTAGGCAAAACTCCTGACATAGCCTAAAGCTACAAAAATAAAGGGCATTGTTTTGGGACAATGACAATTTTATTTCTTTTTTTCTTGTATAGTGTGATCTTTTTTAAAAGATTACCAGCACAAAATAGGACTGGGAGTACGCATTTGATAAAAGTGGGTTTACAGAGAAGGGTGGTATGGCACTAGCTTCTGTTGCTTGATCCCCTGCCTCAACCCAAGGAGCCCGAGTGCTCCCGGGCAGCCCTGCACCCCGACACAATAGATGCCTGCCCAAGTACAGGATCCAAAGCACAGGTAAGGCTCAGCCTTCCTATTCCCCTCTACCCTATGTCTGTCCCTGGCATTTTGAAGAGAAAGTTGATTTCGACCAATGTTTATGTCCTTTGAAAGCTCTGGCAGCAATGTAGCTATAAGAATGTTCTATAAAAGTTCTATGGATTTTATCTGACACATTTGACAGAGCAATCAGTGTGTCTTGAAATTCATTTTCTGAATTGTTCCCTTTACAGTTAATAAGTTTCCTGATCTGAATACAGTTATTGTCAGTGAAGAAACATCTCTCATCCAAGCAATTTTTAAAATGTGCACAAATTGTGTTTTACATAGGGAATTATTTTTGCTATCTGGACTCTTATTTCTCCATTTTGAAGTCAAAACTGTTATTCTTGAAGTCATAAATTAGAAGCTTTTTAATTCTATTACTTTTAGTTAAAAATATTTAAATATATTTTTTTCAATAGTGTGTGTGTGTATATATATATATGTAAAAATAGTTTATTTCCATTTTATTTGCTCTGTTTCATGAACCTTCCACACAGATAATCTAGAGATAATGGTTTTGGTATTGAATACATGTGATCATTAGAACAAGTACACATTATATAAGTAATGATTTGAAGTATATTGGGTATATAGAATATAATCTTAAATAAATTTGTAAAATGTTATTTGTATCTATAAGGACAATTTCCTTTAGGAAACACAATCTTTCAGGACAGGAGTCAATTCAGAGCTAAAACTGAGCAGGTGACTTCATATTCCCCCATACTGCTGAAATGCTGAGTGATTCAGGAGCAAATCTGGGAACCGGTGGCCTTGACACTAGGAAAAGTTACTCACACCCGGTAAAAGGCACAGAAGGATGAACCCTGCAATAAGGTCTAGTCCCAACAGGGACTTCAGTGTAGAAAATGAGTGACTGGTGATAACAAAAGTGTGTTTCTTGTGTTATGATCGATTTTTCTCTGTTTTTGTTGTGAATACATGGAAGCTGGTCAGCCAGTGAGTAAATCCATCGCGGTTTGCCATAAAAGACCAAACCTGTGGGAAATGAGTTAAACCGCAGTCCAGTTAAACCGCAGGGGCTGCCTGGGGACAGGGCTGTGCTTGGAGAGGGCAGGCTGCAAGGCACCACTTCAGACAGCTAAAGGCCTCAGAGCAGGGATTTGATTAACCAGAGCTGCAAGCTAAATGGTACTTTGCCAGCTATGATTTGAGCACTATGAAGTTTCAAGCATATAATGAGCAAGGCACTTTACATGCTTTTTATTTACATTATGACAGTGCCCAAAAGTGTCAAGAATACAGTAATTTTGAGGGCAATTTAATCTTAATCTCCATGTGCCTCAGTTTCATTGTTAGTAAGAGGTGAGTGATATTAAGACATTGCTGGAGTGTTGTAAATAGTAGAAAAGGATTTAAAAATATTTTTTCAGTAAAATTGCATTTACAAATGTCTCCTGAAGGGAAAAGCTGTTATTATGTTATAGTAGTTTTTAAGCAAAGAATCAGAATTATGTTTCATTTTTATGTTTCAGGTCAATTTTTCAATTTTAGCTGTGCAAGAAATGTCAGTGATTTTCTTTTTATACTATTTTGTAACAGAAATAATGGAAATATCAAAATTTCATGAGGGAATGGCAAATGCCAACCTTCTTCTGTCCTCTTTCTCTCCTCAGCTCCTGCTGGGGAGCAGCATGTTCCCGAGGTTCTGCTCCTTAATGAGCTGATATCCTTCGATGGAAAAGTGCCCAATTATCACTGTTATGTAAATTGTACCATATTTTAATTCATTATTTTACTGTGTTCTAGAAAAGGGCTTCAAAATGCCTCTGTTTATATATATATATATGTAATATATATATAAAAATATCTAAATATAAAATATATATATATATAGAGAGAGAGAGAGTATTTACCAGGAAGTTTCTTAGAAGAAATGCTGTTTAAATTCTTTTTTTTTTCATGCTTTACTGTTTTCAAAGGGTTTCAAATTTTTATTTCAAGCACTTAGGTTTTGAACACAGGACTCCAGCCACTCCTGGTAAAATGCACTGGTTCAGATTAAGTTACTGTCTGTAGGCCTCAGAGGCAGGAGCACCGCTGTGCTGGGAACTGCAAAACCACTCCGAGCTCCACACGGGCCCCTTAGAGCCAGCGGCAGAAATCCCGTTCACTGCCATGGGGACGGGAGTCGGGTTTTGCCCACAGGAAAGAGCCAGGCTGAGTCTAGAAGCTTTAGGCCTCGCTGCCCTCGAGCCTTGGCGAGGGAGGCGGGAACTCTCTCCAGTCACTGCTGTGCCCAATGGCGGCTCCGGGAGGCTCCTATCGATAGGCCTTGAACACAAACAAACAAACAAACACAAAACAAGGATGCAGCTCAGGCAACAGGAGTTCCTTTGTCTCTCGTTCTGGAAGTTGCCAGAGGCCCTTCCATCTCCAATTGAAAATCTGTGAAATGCCAGTGCGGTTATTGTCTCCCCATTGTGTTTCTAGGCAGAGGCAAGGGCTGGTATGTGTCAGTATCGGCAGCTCACAGTTGGACAGAGAGATGCAGACTTCATTTAGGGCTGAGTACAATTCTTCCGGGAGTTTATTATTATTATTATTGCATTATATTTATTTTTCATAGAATCAAAACTGGGACTTCCTTCTTTCGGTTCTGATTTTGGAAATATCTTCACCACAGCAGTCTTCCAAGATCATAATCTCTATAGTTTTCTTGGACTCTCAGGTTTTCAGCATGTCTCATTTTTAAGCTTGGATAATTCTGCTGAGTCAGAAAAATAAGGGGTGGACTGTTTTTGCTTCACCTTCACATCTTTCTTACATGAGGCATATAGGGCTTCTAGAAGATGAGGGAGAGGTTGAAGGCAGTTGAAGTCTTGGCCAAAGTAACACAATGCCTTTTTTTTTTTCTTCTTTTTTTTTTTCTTTTTTTTTCTTTTCTTTTTTTTTTTTCTTATTCATTTTTTTTTTTTTTTTTTTTTTTTGCTTCTCCTGAACCAATTCACTTCAGGGGAAGCAGAACAACTCTAGTGCTTAAATGGCTATGCAATGACTATTCATCAGAAAAAAATAGTCTGGATCTGAAATATACAGAAAGCAAACTTTTATTTACAGAAATGAATTTAAATCTGCAGCAGATTTGCAGGGGGAGGTAATATTAAAAGTTGCTGTCAGGAAAAAAATCAAGATTTCAAGTTAACTGGCTATATTAGTTATCTTAAGAAATGCTATTGCTCTTCCTTGGAAAGCCTGTCTTGTTTATAACCTTAGAGCATCACACTCACTAGTTAAAATGCCTGTACTGACCGTCTCTCTGTCCGTGTATACTCTTCCTCATGAATTTCTGAAATGAGCACTGGGGAGAACTAGTAAGCTCATTGTATGGTGTGTAAAATGGTTTGATGCATGTTTTAAGAGTAGACTGTAAAAAGGTAAGGCTGTAATTTATCTAATCTACTTCCCTTTGCAGGAGGCCAAAAGACATCCTTGGGCTTTTTGACTGATACATTTTGCCTGATTTATGCTGTATCATATTTCCAAGTTGAGGTTTGTAAAGCTTTAAAAGAACGGATTACTGAAAGTTTTAAAACTGTTTTTTATCACCTCTTATTCTGTCACCAGATTTCACATTTCATTAGGCTTCTTCCCATTTCAGTTCCATCATTGTTCTCAGAGTTCAAGGGAAGAGAGCCAGAGAAGACTGACGAACATAAAAGGAAAATATGAACAAAATAAGCATCTTCAGCCAAGTGTTGGTGGGAGGTGCTATGCATAATAGGGCAATCCCATGCTCCTGCAATAAAAGAATCACATGATGGAGGATAAAGAAGAGTCACAAATAATGGTGGGAAAGTCTTCTATAAAGAGCTTCAAGAACAAATATAATTACCAAATGCATTATTAACTGGGGAGAAAAACACTGACCAGCCTTTCATATGATTTAGAATGTTTACCAATAGTGCATCCCTAATTTGCCGAGCCAATAAAAGGCAAAGACTACAAAAAATGTGAGCAGAGACAGGGAGGAGACTGCGTGTTGGGCCTCAGAGGGCATTTCGGTAGCTCTGAGCAATGTTTATAATTCACTCGGGCATGATTTGCCCTTGTGCCAGGAGCAGCATCTGCTGTAGCTTTGCCAGCCTGCGCTGCCTGCAGCAGATTTTGCCCGTCTCGGTTCTACCTGCGGTGTCTACCGTGCGTGTCCTTCTCGCTCCCAGCATCACAACTGGGAGGTCCTCACAAGATGAACATGCTGCTTTCTTACACAGTCCTGCCCTAGATGTCTCGTGCAAGGAGCAATGTCCCTGTGCATGCGCTGGAGCTTCGTGTTCCTGGGCACAAGAAGCCAAGGCGAGGCTGGAGCCCTTGCCTGGCGCAGAGGGCCTGGAGACCAGAGAGCAGCCGGAGCTGCCCAGCTAAACACGGCGCGATTGCATGGTGACCGCTCTGACACGTCATCAAAACCTATGCAGAGAGGAGAGAGGAGAAGAGTTTGCTATTGACTGAATACTAAACTGTCATAACTGCAACCTTTATAAAAATAATCTTTCTGTTACTGTTGAGGGTGTCTCTTAGAGATATAGAAGAAAAACTCTGTTCAGGCTAGTCTTCAGATGACACTGCCTTCAAACTTCTAAAAGGCCGGTGCCAAAAGCCCTCCGTAGGGATTTGGCCTGTAAAAGCTCCAGGACTAATTATGTGGGACCAAGGGGCGGTTTGCAGATCCCTGAAGTGTTCCATCATGTTAAGACCTGTGTTGATATGACAAGGGCTATGTTAGTTTTCACTAGCTGGAATCAATGTTTTTATTTGTGTCATAGTTGTCACAATGATATATGAATATCTCTGGAAGTCTAAAAATACTTACATAGCAGAAATGGAAGAATATTTCTCTTTTTTTTTTTTTTTTCTTTCTTTTCGAGTGTGATGGTCTAAAATTATTCTGGTCATAACTAGAGACAAGTTAGCAAAAAAAGGAAGTGGAGTCACAGGAGAGTTAAAAGCAAGCTAAAATGGCACCTGAGACAGAAAGAGAAGGAAGATCTCATTGAAGAAATGTATAGTAAATACTGCCTCTAGTCTAGTGACTAGAAATTTGAAAGCTTTGTAGTGTACAGTTCTCCAGCTTCTTTAAAAGCTTTTGAATTTAAATTCCTTTTAAGATGTTTTTAAAAAATTAAAGGTTCTTCTTGATTTAAATATGTAAATCTTATTTAATATAGAGCCTACTAGTTCCTCAAGCTAAATCATTCTTGGTTCTGTTGCACATCCCACAGCGGAAATGTGCTTATAGATAGCTAAGTTATCACTGTAAAATGATGAGTAGACCTAGGCACTGACCATGATGTCTCCAGGAACCCCTGTCTGCAAAAGTGACTTTTTCCTGTTTGCTAGGATTACCTTACATGTCAAAAGCCCCTTGTGGTTTCCCTGGAAAAGTCTGTAGAGATCCTATCCTCTAGTCTGAAAGTCCGAGCAGTCACTAGTATTTATCTCTGAGTCTCTTATTTAGTCTTAGTGTACAATCAGGCAAGAAGAGTGAAACACACAACTTCATAAGAACTGAGACACATTGGATATTTTAGCATTAAACTTTCAATTTTCCAGCTGTGCCAAGTCAAGAAACAAGCTAGGAAAAGAAACATTTGTATAATTAAGACTTTTTTCTATTTTTTTTTTTTGGGATTTTTCAGTTGACTTTATTCTTCATCTCTCTGTCTTGAGAAGTTGCTTTGTTTTTATTTTATTTCTTTTAAATGAGCTTTCTCACCAAACAGGTTTAAGTTCTCACCGTTCTGATTATTATTAGCAAAACAGTTCTGCTTTCAAATACTAGGCCAGAAGAAGAGTTTCTTGGTTGGAAAAGGGAAATGGGAATGCAGCACTAATATTTATTTTATTTCTGTTGATGCTGTATTTTGAGTGTTGTTACACAGCACTCAAAGTGAGTGGAATTGCTATAGGGAAAGGGCAGAGAACACACTAATAACAAAAATTCTTGGACACTGCAAAATGTCATAATTACTGAGGAGTAGTAGGCAGGGAGGCGTAATCCAGAATAAGGCATTTGGGAATATAAAAGTAAAGAAACTTCTAACATAAGATGAAATGACTCATAGAGATCTATGAAATTATCAATATAACTGTGATCCCTGAGATCCTAGATAGTCTCAGCAGTATATTTACATTGTTTTATTTACATTGTTTTTCTTTCCTGTCTGTTGTGCTAGGAAATTTTTGTCATTTTGCTTATTTCTCAAAGAAAATGCCAGTTTGCATTAGCTGACAGTTAGGATGTCTGGATCTTAAATATATGGCCTTATTTAAAATGACTGTGCAGGTGAAATCCAGGGAATAGTTCTGGGAACTGACTGTAGCTTCTTGTGGGAATAACGTTAGTCACAGGTCCATGCTGTGTTCATAGGGCTCAAAGGCTGTTATTTCTTTGTGAAGCCAGAAATACGGTTTTCTGCCTTGGAGAAAGGCAGGCACTGTGGCTGTGTTCATATTAGTAAACAAAATGAACCAGAGCTTGTTTTCTGCCCCCAAGGCTAAGAAGCAAGACGCGTCTAGGTCCATACACCTGCAGCTCCTCCACGCCCTGGCACAAGACTGGGCTTTTCTGCCCTGGCTCCCAGGAGTCGTCCCAAGCTGGCATTTCCTGCAAACCCTCCGGAGCTGTTGCCAATGGGAGAGGACTGATGGCCAGAGGCTAGTCAAGCTGCTGCATGTGTGGAGAGCTGAACCACACGGATAATGCTGGCTTCTTGCTCAGGCCTTTGCTCTGCCTTGGTGTATAGAGCACTGCAGAGGTGGTTTGGAGAGCAATGGCAGTGCCTTCAGGCCCCCTGAATAGGTATAGGTAGGCAGCAGGGTTGTGTCTTATGGGAAGATGTTTTATGCTTTGTTTCATGCATCAATTGGTGCTACATTACACTTAAGTAAGGTTTGAGATTCCGTTAGATGTGCAAGAGATCAAGACCCTTCTTTTCCAGAACAATAAGCATCATCTTGAAACCCTCAGCCAAAACATTTTCAAGCCCATTAAAAAGAAAAGGGTCTTTTTTACATACACAAAGTCTTAGGCAAGAGACTGGTGTTGGTAATTTTTTTTCTTTTGCTTTATATGTTTTCTACAGGGAACAGAATTCTGAAGCTTGCAACACAAACTGGAAAGACAGTTGCAGTTTTAGACAATGAACAACAGTGGAGAGGACTGTATTCACAGAACGAGTCAGGAGGGGCAGTTTTGCCACCAGAGAAGAATTCCTCTTCACCAGCTGTGATATCATTTAACAATGACAGCTCTCCAGTTTGTAAGTGCTGCATGTGTTTTCAATGCCTTATTTGCAACTGTGTTTTTGAGATAATGATTTGGAGTCACATCCTGCTTGCTTGAGCTGCCTTTAGATTTTGTTCCTTTGACAAGACAATTGCCAAGAGTAAGGTGAATAGGCTTTTGATCTCCAAGGAAAAATTCCTTCAGACCGTGGATCCATCCTTAACTTGTACAAATGAAGGATAAGCTTGTTCTGTGGGTGGCCTGAGCAGCCACCTCTTTCTTTGAAGTGCACCATGCTGGCCACAGTTGGTGACAAGGCATGAGATGAGGCAGCAGTTTCTGTGTTCATAAACCATCCCCAATGTCTTGCTCTGAAGGCATCACAGCTACCTTGTTTAATAACATTTTACACGAACTGTTTTGGGAAGGGATTAGAGATGTTCCCATGAACTTTCTTACCCCTGGCCCTCCCCATGAAATCTAAGTCTTAGAGCAGCTAGCATATGGCTGATGAAAAGCCACTAATGTATATTCCCATCTTGCACAACTGAGATGAAGCTGGGTATTTACATGGCTTGAGGAATGCTTGGTCTTTCTCAGGGCCAAGAAAAATAAAGTTGCCAACCGCCCCCCATAATGAAAAATGAAGTGCTGCTCCCAGCCACATGTAGCAAGCCTTGCTGCATTGCTTGTTCATTTGTTTTATTTATTTTCTTCTTAAAGTTAGAAAACTTGGTCCACGTTATTTTGTTTTCAGAGCCTTTGCCCCTAAAGAGACAAAGGACTTTTATAAAAACAATATATATGGGGACATCTGTGCATAATTTTTTAAAGACCATGGTACAGGAGAAAGCAGGTTAGTTTGGGACAGGCTGGAACTACATGCTGACAGCAGGAGATGCAAAGAGGCCTATTGTCTTTGTTAAAAATAAATAAATGAAAGCTGGAAAAAATTCTTTCATTAAATTGGAAACAGCATTATCCAAGGAGCTTGCAGTATTAATTAGATCACGTAGCACTCAAATACAACATTTGCCATGATGGCATTTCATCAAGGGCTCGGGCTAGAGATAGTAGCACATGCATAATCTGATCCTTACCCTGAGGACAGGAAGATGTGGGTATGTTTGAACAAAGGATTACCATTTATGAAAGTCTCAGACAGGGGGAGGTGGAGGGATCCCCCCTTGTCAGTGAAAGGGGAAATGGTTATCACTGCAAAACACTGCTTTGCCCTGGGCTTGGCTACGGAGGGGGAAGACTCCCTGCAAAACATACAGGGATCTGCAACAAGAGTGGTTCTAGGAGTCATGATGAGCTGTGTTTGCAGAAAGGTAGACACTTCTGTATAAGACAGTTGTTTGTTCAGTCTAGAAACGCCTTTCTGATACTGATAGTATGAATTGGTTCTTGAGTAGATATGAAAATCCCCAATGCAGAAAATTAAGAATAACCATAGATTTGAGAGATTCTGATTTTTGTATGACACACATTACCTTGTGGCAGGAAAAAAAAGTGCTGAAGCAGATAGCTTTGTAGACTCAAATTATAGGAAACAAGGGTTCTGAAGAAAATAAAAGCTTTTAAAAGGTTTACATTTGGAAATGGTAAAACATTTCACTGAATGCTTAATCCACCTCTATCTGTGCAGCCATGGTGACTCAGAAGTATTTTGGTGCAGATGTGTCTTGCTTTTGTGGACTGGACGCCAAAGCTTGGTGCGTGTCCTAAAATGTGTATCTCTGAATCTGTGCTAGTACACAATGGGAAGGTAATCTGTGTTTCGTAGGAAATAGAGACCTGCACGGCAGCTGAGCACGAGAGAAATGTTCAGATCCTGTGAAAACTGTTCACGTTGGTTTTGAAAAAAAGCAAACGTTATTGAGAGAACAACCCTGCCTCTGTAGAAAGTTCCTCAACAACTCCAGTATTTGGTTGTTGCACTGGGGTGAAGTTTTATTTAATTTCTGAAAAAGTCTGTCTTTTATGCAACTTGAGATTTGCTTGCTATGTAAAATTGTTAGAATCTTCCTAAAACACGGCCTGGATATTTCTTGAGTTGTCAAAGGGGGAAGAATGGACACAACACATAACTGACCACTATTTTGCTTTCCCAAAGGATACGGTGAATTTGCCGTCACATAAGTGCTTCTAGTGAAATTGATGGTTTCCCTAGCAGGGACACTCTCATCTAGCTACTACTTGTTGCAGTCAGTGCAGGAATTACTGAAGGTCAAAAGAAACACATTAAAGGAACTATAATGCTCTGTTCTGCCTGTGTGAAAATATATCTACCACGCTCATGAGCTTTTCCCTTTTACTCTGTGTTCCTCTCTATAGGAATCTTTCTCAGAAGAGACGTTCAGGAGAACTAAATTGTTCATTGTGAGTCTTAGGACTGCAATAGGCAGAGTGCTGTACCATTAACCTTTTTTTCACACATCCCCCTGTTTTCTACTGTATTTTGAAAGTTGCCTAATGAAATTACATGAGCCAAGAGCTGTGTGTAACAGCTGTATGAGGTGACTACCCACACGTGATGTCTTAGCTCCCTGTCACAGTGAATTCGCAGTACATGAGGCAGTTCTAGTGCTTTACCCAACCATATCTCTTTGGAACGTCTTGTATTTTCTCTTGACCTTCTCATAGGTTGCTTTTTGTTGAGTTTGTAATGCTCTGATTTGCGATCCATCTGATTTTTTTATTTTTTTAATTGCTGTTCCTTGGCTCTGTTTACATCACCTAGTTTCCAACATCTTACCTAATTAGACTGTGGCTGTGAGTCTGAATTGACTAAGCCTACCCTTATCCCGTGGGAAAGCTATTATAAGATATAACTTGTAATGTAGTTAGATGTTATATATTTGTCCTTATGGATATAGTTTCAAGAGATGTGCTGTCAACATCTTGACTTGATATTTAGCAAATGAGACGGGACCTGATTACTATGTTTAAGTACATGAAGGGAGAATGTAGGGAGGAAGGGGCCAAGCTCTTCTCAGTGGTGGCCAGTGGCAGGACAAGGGGCAAGGGGTACAAGTTGCAACACAGGCAGTTCCATCTCCATGTGAGGAGGAACTTCTTCACTGGGAGGGTGACAGAGCCCTGGAACAAGCTGCCCAGGGAGGTTGTGGAGTCTCCTTCTCTGGAGGTCTTCAAAACCCACCTGGATGCTCCCCTGTGCCCCGTGCATTGGGTGTCCCTACTGGAGCAGGGGGGTTGGACCACATCATCTCTAGAGGTCCCTTCCAACCTTAACCACTCTGTGATTCTGTGAAATGTATGCATCGTGTGTATCTAGATTCAAATGCATTCCTGCAAAAGTTAACAAATGTAGACCTAATTCATCAGCTCCTTGTCTGTGAAGTCTACTAAAGGTTATTATCCTGTGGCACAAAGATAATATTCTTCAGTAGATTTTAGAAGGTTTTTAATTGTAGCATTTTACTTAAATCTTCCATAATTTACTATAAAACAATTTCTGCATTATTATTAAATCAAATGAGGGTTAGAGATCATATAATTATGCTATTCTGTATGCCAGATTAACTCAGCTGTCAAGGATGTGCTTGCTTCTAGTAGAAGGTAAAATTTGTGGTACAATATGAGCATGTCAATGACATAATTGGAAAGCAAATTTCTAGAATATATTAAATAGATTGTGCTGCTGTAAAACATGAGGGATGGGAAGTGAAGGTAATGAGTTCCAACACAGAGCAGGCGAGCCCTGTGCCTTCTGCTTGGCACTAGGATTTGTGCGTGTGGAGCAGAGGAGTAAAGGGAACAGCAAGAACCTGACATTTGTGAATGACATTCAAATTGCCCTGTTATTTCCTCTTCTCAGGAATAAACAAGCTACTTTTCTCCGTACCCAAGTTGCCATGAAAATGAAAATTATGAGCAGAGGAAAATGATAGATGCTGTGTTTCTGAAACTCCAGTTTAGTAAAAGGAGAGATGAAGGGCAATAATGACTCCTGCAGTGAGAAATATGCATACCGTTTCTCATAGGCCGCTTGTTTAAAAAGTTACTGCCATGGTTAGTGCTAAGTTTTCATTTTCACTGTGCCCAGTTATTCGTGGTAACCGGATGGGCACTCACGGGTGACCGCAGACACGCACGGGAAGCTTGTCCTGGTACGTGCAGGAGCGGTGTGAGGGGCAGGAGGGGCACATGGGGTAGGAGGGGCACACGGGGCACCAAAGCGTGGCCACCTCACGCCTGCCTGCGGTGCCCAGCGCCATCACGGAGGCACCGGCCATGTTTCTGTGGAGAGTTTAATCAGTGCCTTTCTGCGTGGCCGTTGCTCCTACAAACTGGCATGTGAACATGGGGCAAGGTGAGGGGGCGGCGGTGGCTGCCAGCAGCCGAGCCGCAGGCCCAGGCACTGCGGGGCCTGCTCTGCCCGTGTCCTCGGCCCTCAGCAAGCCTGCCGTGCTAGGCCTCACGCAGCCGCCGCCTCAGCTCGCGGCCGCCATCTCAGCTCGCGGCCGAGGTCGGCGCAGAGGGAAGCGCCACGGCCTTCCTGCGGCTCCTCCACCCAGCAGTCGGCTGCCTCCGCCTCTTCGCCCAACGCGAGTCTTTCACAACAGCGTCTGGTTGAATGAAAAGAGATAAATCACCGCTTGGGTGACACAAGAACAATAAACGGATGTCACATTTGCTGTAATAGTTAAGGCCTTAATTGCATTCCCCCTCTTAAAAGTGAGGGGACGCGGTTAAGGGATAACGGCGTGTTTATCTTTCGTTTGTCAGCAATTAGCCCGAGAAGGTGCTTGTCCTGACACTTGTCTGATCGCGGGCCAGGGAGCAAGGGAAGGTCTTTTGTCACCGTGCCTTTTCTTACTGCTGTTAATCCGCTCTCTTTGATTGATTATTGCCCATATGGGCTGTTACCAACATGGGATTATGTACAGTACTGAGCGGGGAAAGCAGAGGAGATCTGGTTTATTTCTTGCTTGATTTAAAGATGAGAGTCAAGTTAGGGGAGAGGGAGGAGTGCAGGACGTGTTGCCTTGTGAAGGTCCAGCTGCAAGCAGAGCTGTTTGCTCCGTGATTAATACGTCGGAGCCTAGTGCATCCAGCACTCACCTCCCTGCTTCAGCCATATACAACCACAAGCAAAAGGGCCACCACAAAAAGGATTACATCAGTTTTCCCTAAATTTCTTAAGTGGTCCTATTAACATGACCGAGCAGGGACCTCACAGATTAGAGGTGCTTTTCAAAGGCAGGGAAAACTGTAGGGAGGCAGGTGATGTTTTGGAGATGAAGTATTTTGAGCTCTCTCATGCTGTTAAATCATAAAGGCATGGTACCAGCTTTTTATTTCTCCCCTTTCTAAATTTCAATCTGAAAGGCCCTTACTGATGCATATTGCACTGCATGTTTTCCACTTGTTTTAATGGTTGCCTGTCTGACATAGTTGAGAATATTTATGAGTGTTAGAACAGTGGCTCTTGCATTGCCTGACGATGAGGTCCAGGTGACATCAGTGCAAATACTGCCTGGACGGGTGGAAAATCCAACCCGCACGTCATGTTGTGGGCAACCTTTGTGAAACCAGGTGAGGTAGCCAAAAGCTTGAAGTGTTTTCATCCTTTCCAGAAGCCTCTGGATCCAGGATCCTCTGGAGAGAAGTTCATGATCCCTAAGATTCAGGTTAGCTGTTTTCAAGAAAATCAAGAGATTTTCTGATTAATGTTTAGGGGAAAATTTACGATAAACAAAGACATTAACAAAATGTAGAATCCTTCTTTTGTGGTTCTGTGTGGTCACATGATAGTGCTTAGTGAATTTGTTTGATATTATTTATTTCAGGTGAGAAAAAAGAAATGTATGACATTCTTTCAGAATTTATGCTATGTATTTACCTGATATTCCTAAAACAACCTGGGTTAAAGGGTTCAGTTTTAGAAATTAGGATTGGAAAATACTGAGAATCATCCTGTTGACATCATATATAGTGTTTGCAAAGATTTCAGCTTAGTATTTCATTTTAAAATTACTTGGTGGTGTTTTATGTTAACACATGTTGGACTCTAGCTCTCGATTGCTGCTCTGAGAACTCTGAGCATTAATTCCCATCTGGTGGGTCACAGGTGAGTGAGTGGCTGAGACATGTATGAACAGTGGTCATGGGAATGACTTAGCTGGCTTTTGAAAGTGGTGTGGACTGACTAGCTAATGAGATTTCCAAGTTTAGATACACCTTATATGGATAAAACAATGTTTTCTTTAGTAATATTTGTACTGATTGCAGCAAGAAATCCAGCAGAGGTTTGTAAGCCTACTTTTCCATTAAGATAGCTACATTTATATCAGGAATTTGATAGGATAGAAATGTGCCAAGCCTCAGAAAATGCTTCTACCTTAAATAATTCAGTAGCTGAATAAAACAGAGTTGCAAGTAATTTTCAAGTGAGTTAGAGGGGCGTTTTATGTCATGACAAACTCCTAAAATAAACTCCTAATTTTTTTTTTTTCCCCAACTTGATACCACATGCTCTAGGGCTCTAGGTCCTTAGTTTCCCTAAACTTCCTTCTCTTTTAAGACCTTTTTGTGTTCTCTTCTCCCTGGAACGATTGTAGAAGCAATTTGGAAGGTTACTTTAGAAGGCAGAAAAGTGAGTTGAGTACGTAGAGTTATGCATGAAGCTGCTACCTGCGCACATGGATTTGAGATGCACGATTACTGAATAAGAGGTAGCTTAAATAAGGGGATAAGCAGGCGTAATGGGATGGGAATAATGGGAAATAAGAGTTGGAGGATTACGGATGTGTGTCAAGAGGAAAAGCTTCCTGATGTGTAGGATTGATTGTAAATCATCATTCAGAGGAGGCATTGCCCAGAATGTTCAACTTGATGCGACAGAGAAACCAGTCAAGGAATGAGTGAATCCAACAGAGCTTTTCTATCTCCTTACAGGCACCAAGAAATAGTGCTAAAAGAAAAATGAGGGGCAAACATTTTTGGATGAAGTTACTGGAAGTTCCTCCGCAGTATGCTGCTCCTGCTTCCGCAGATATCAATATCTAGCTTCAAAAAGAGGATTTATATGCAGGCCGAGGGACTGACCTCCAGTGGAGGTATGAAATGGAAAGTTTGAGGTTCTGTCCCAGGAACCATGCAGTTGAGATCCCATCATTACCATGTAGACTTTCTCAAGGAGTGGGGGCACACAGATCTCCTCAGGGAATGTCTTGACCAAAAAGTGGCTCTCTCTTTGCATTCCTTCTGGCCCCAGGAATGCTGCATTCCTCACCATGCAGCAGCCCAGTTTCAGGGGTGGTGATGTGTGGGTGGGAGTGCTTGTCCCTTGAGATAGCAAACTGCCTGGGACAGGCTCAGGGCAGGACTGATATGGGAGTTTTCTGCTGAAATCTAGGTCCTTTTCCTCTGAGGCACTAATGCAATGAACACTGTTTGTTTTAGATCTGTGCCATCCAGAAAGCGACTCAGTCATCATAGGTGTTTTAAAAATAAAGAGAATCTCTTTCTGGCTGCATTAGATGCTTTTGCTTTATATAAAAGAAAACCATGAGATCTGTGGCTGCGTCAGCGTGTGAAAGGACTGAGTCGAGCTAGTATGAAGTTTCAGCTCAACCTATGCTAGGAAATAGGACTGCCAACATAGATCGCCTTGGATTATAGATGGAGGACGGAGTGAGTTTAGCTGATGCTAGGGCTAACTGGCAGTTGAGCATGACAGGCCTTTTTTTTTTTTTTTTTTTTTTGGTAGATTTAGACCAGCTAAATTTTGCTGGGGAACTCAGGAGCATTACCATGTCTCCCCAAAGTGGGCACAGGGAATAAGGAAGACGCCCCATGGAATAAGTCTTCAGAATGCCCACATTGTAAAAAAGCACAAAGTTTGGGGTTTCAGATAAAGTTTTATCCTGAAGTTTTATTGACTGTGGAAATGACCTGTAACTTCTGCTCGATGTTATTTCTCTAACCAGTAGGGTAGCAATGGTCACTACCACTGGTAGGTAGTGACCATTGGATCTACCTCAGCAGAGAAGTCCCCATGCACCCTGGAGCGAATCCAACAGGATTCAGCCTTGGGAGCAGCCATGCTAATACCTCCCTCCTTCATGGCCTTAAGAGAATGTATAAAAGCAAACTGAAAACAAAACAAAACAAAACTATTGTAAACAAATGCCTGAACCATCTCTTCCTTAGTATCTTAGGTTAAGCATTTTAATCATTGGCATTGCACTTCCTTACAAAGGCTGCTAAGATGTTTTTTCTCATGTTTGAAACAAATGGGAGTTGTGTAGCTACAACCACACACAATGCGTTGGAAAGCTGCATGCTTAAATCTTTTGAGCTGAATTACAATGGGTTTATTAGAACAAAGAATTAAAGGCACAACTAATGCCTGAACACTGGAGACTTCTATAGCTTCACCATGCCCAATTTTTCACTTCATCTGTGTACAGCATTCATAGGGCTAAGGATAAAGCACAAGTGTAAGTACAGTGTGCTGTAGTCTAGGCCTTGCCTTTCTGCTCTGTGGTATGTTTTCAGCCACTGAAAAGGTGAGAATAGGAACGGGGAACTGTCTTTAATTAGGCAAACAACAAACAAGCAAAACCTCTCAAACCCGGTATTTCTAGCAAGGGAGCTGAAGATGATGTCAGAGACAAAAATTGCTTTTCCTGTAGAACCCTCTAGAAAGAACTCAGTTCTCCCTAATTATTATTCATAAAAAAATCAAGGCGTCTGGTAGAAAATGTTCTGAAAAGTTTTAGGAGAAGCTTAACATTTTATTACAGTGAATGCTAGGAAAAAGTTACATAGTTAAAAAAAAAAAAAGGATACCTTTATTTCAGCCCGTTGTGTTTTTTTTCAGTGTGTATTTGAAGTGGAAAAAGGTGATGAAAACTGTTTTCAAAATTCTTTTGCCCCTTCCATTTAGAGCACTCAAAACCGGATTATATGCAGTCTTTTTATTCCAATCATTAATTTTTATATGGGCCACAAACCTGAGGTCTTCACTGCATGAGAACATGTAAGATTTATTTCTCTCTGGCCTGCAAGAAAGACAAAGTTTCTTTCTCCATCCTAAACAATCTCCAGAAGCAGCTGGGCAGAGGTGCTGGGGAGGAGAGGAAGGTGGCAATAGATGTTGCCCCTGGTGTTTGCACAAAGAAGAAAAAGTATGAATGAAAATCGACACCTCATTTCAAAAGACTCTGCTGGTCAAAGAGGTTTCTTGCCCCTTGGTGTTCTATATGTGCTCATCATCACCTCTCCATCAGAGGTCAGCAGTGAAACAGTGAAACTGCTCCTCAACCCTCAGGTCACTGGAGGAACCTGGACATCCCTCCCTCGATTATTGTTTTTGATAGGAGATGTCAAAGGTTTAATCAAAACCCTCTTTGGATAGAACAGGCCAGTTTATGGATTTCATTAGAGGCACAGAGCATGAGCCAGGCTTTTTGAAATTTACAGTTTTCTGACAAATCTAACTAAACAGAGAGCAGAGGCTGATAGAATTTAAAGGTCAGCAAGAATTTTTATGACCATCCTGAGCTGGATGAACAGTTAGAATGAAAAAAAAAGATGTTAAAATGTGAATCTAGAAACAAAGAGAAACAAGAAAGTCATAATAAAAGAAAAAAATACTAATACAATGTTTGACTCTAAGGCAATCATATTTTAATGGAAGGTGCATTGTTTGCCATGTCTTGTGATGTATGAGAAGAGGACACATTCAAACGGCTGGTGCCTTATGTGTCAACCAGCTTTCTCAAACACGTTTTCTGATCTGTGCTATGGCAATCTGCAATATATTGTATCTATTGTCTCAGACCATCCTGATGAGGGATGAGAAAAGGTGAATGTACCACAAACCAGAAGCGAGAGCAAAAGCTGACCACATAGATGTCACAGTTAGGAAATAAGGCAAAAAATCTGTCTTAAATATGGACACAGGTCTTCTAAAACTTGTCTTTTTTGGCATCTCTTTAATAAAGATCACACAGCAGTCGATCTGTTATCTACATTAGGAGAAAGAATCAGTGTGAACCCACCCCAGTTCTGTGTTTTTTAGCTGGAGATAGAGCAGATCTGCAGAGATCTCCACAGCCCCTGTGATGGCTGAAGGAGTCCTGTGTACAGTGTTTTCAGAGCTGGGCTGGACAGGAAACAAGATAAGCCTTTGGGATACACAACTAATTCTCTCCCTTAGTAGGGAGAAGAACAAACTGCAGGGCTATTGTGCCAGCCCAAGGATAATAGTGTCCTTATACCTCTTCCAGAAGAATCTCAGTAAGTTTCCAAGTACTTTAGTCACTCCGTAAGAGCTTATAAAATTTTGGAAGAAAGAGAGAAAAACACAGGAAGTGCCAACTTGATGAAACTCTGTTTTGTGCATACTGGTAGGTGGGTACACCAAAACTAAGGGACCTGTTTACAAAGCACAGGGCACAACGTGTTGCTTTTAGCTATGGTCATCACTAAGAGTCAGACAGGAACATAAAGGGAGAATGTTGAGAAGGTGACGTGATATTGGTCTAGGAGGGACATGGGGACAGGCTGCCTCCCTGGTGCCCTTCTGAGGCATCATTCCTGTCAAGCTTCCCTCATGGAGGAGAGGAAAATTTACGCTGTTCTTTTGAAAGGTGAAAGGGACTTGAATTGCAGGGACTTGAATTGCAGAAGTGTGGGGACTGAGTGTAGCTGCTGGGACTGCAGCTTCCTCTCTGGGGAGCAGCTTCCCTGACGCAGAAGGGGTCTTGGTGTGCTCAGGTACCATGAGTCATGGGCAGGAAGCTTGCCTGCAGCAGAACCAGGACTCCCTGCCCAGTCGTGTTCCCACACTCTAGCGCTTTGAAAAATAATTTTGTTATGTGTTTTTCAGAAGTAAATATTAGTCAAATTCTGTCTTTTTCCTTCACTTAAGCGAACAAAAACATCACAGATACAGTCTTGGTGTATTTTTTCTGGGGGCAAAATTGGCACAGGAATCCATTCTAAACTGATATGTCAGAAAAGCCACACCAGGCAGTTTCACTTAGCAGGGCTTCCTGACATTATTCCTGGGTTTAGGTTATGGGCAGCTTTGAATTTGGATGCAAGCAAACCCAAAGCCATAAGCCATTTGAAATCGCTGAGCTCTGTCTGCTTTGTGTTTGTTTGTTTTGCTGATGCCATGGCAGAGTGTAAGCAATGAGCTGTTGTTCTGCGAGGCGGCAGCGCCCTCAGGTACCCTAACCCTTTGTCCCAAGTGCCCTGCAAAGGTTGCTGACCTCTCGCAAGCCTTGCGGGGCGCCTGCTCCAAGACTCGGGTGTGCGACCAAAGCAGGCTGTGCCACATGCCGTTCAGCAAGGTAAGGGCTTACAGAATTACTGTAGCCACAGCCAAACAAAGGAATCCCGCCTTTGAAAGACAACTGTTAATCCAGATCCTGTGAGTTAAGCCCCTGTTGGAGAAATACCTGGAGAATTCCCCGTGAGCTACATTTGGAGCTTAGAAGAGCATCTTTTGGCCTACTGTTTTTGCCACGCTTACAGGGAGGCTAAGATACTGGCTATCTGTTTTCAATTACCAAACTAAAATGCAATTAGCCACTCCAAGGGAACAAACAATGATTTCTTTAAAATTTCCTTTTTGAAATGTATAAATGTTTGTGGGAATCAAATTTCCGTGGCTAGGATGTTTTCACTTAAGGAACCCTCATATGAATTACCACTGAGAACAGGCACTTTTTTCTTTTCTTTTTTTTCTTTTTTTTTCTTTTTAATGAAGTTAGCACATTTCCAACTCTGCAGTGTATAGAATCATTTGTGTTAAGGAGAAGCAATCTTTGCTTTTATTGAAGTAATTTTTATGAGGCAGATCTTTAGACGATGTAAATGGCCCTAGTTCCGCTACAAAATGAAAGGAATACAATGGCAGCAGTTTCAGAGAGCAGAAACTGGCCGACTTTAAGTAAGTTTAAGTGTAAGTCTGAAACAGAAACTATTTTTAGCAGAATGATAAACTTGCACAATTAAATGCTTAGGATTTGAGCAGTCTGAAAATAAAAGGTTATTTGCAGATTAAAAAAAATGCCTGTGGTTATGGAACAGGCTGCAATAAACTGTTTTTAAATATTAGGAGTCTTCTGCATTGCTACCTGTGTTGGCTCTCGTTTGCACGGCACTAACTTTCTTGGCAATGGCTTTTTAGAAGGCCTTTTAAATAGGCATGAATTAGTTCTGCATGCCTTTAAAGACAGTTATGTCTTGCCAAAATGGTGTAGTATTGTGCAGAATTAGGCTTGGATGTGTCTGAGATAACATGCAATTATGCTGTTAGTGGCTTTATCCTAATGCATTTGTGCAGGGAAGCAGAGAGTAACTTGAGCAAGTTTCTGTGCCCAGTGCTTCTTTGCACATTTCCCAAAGTTTGCATTACTAAATATGAATCCTTAATATTGCGCTGCTGTATTATCTGTGCTTTGGAAGAAGGCATATTCTTACAAGATTGGAAGGATTTATTTTACATGAATTACTGAGGAACCTTAGATTTTGTTTGTTTGTTCGTTTGATTGCCAGCTTTTAATCAGATACCCCTTGGTGTTTTTACTAGAAATAGATCTGTCGGCATGTGACGTTTTGTAGAGTTGCCTGGGCTAGCGTGAACATGAGCAGCAGGAGAAGGCAGAAAGTTGTCCCTAAATACGCTGCTAAGAAGCAGGGCTGCCTTGTCTTGCGAAGAGCATCCTGCTGTCCTGTAGAGCAATAGGAGTCTGCTTTGTCCCTGTTACTGGAGTCTGTGTGCTCAGAGGTGATTTCTGGGATCGCACATTTGACACTGGGCTGTGCTCTGCACACACTCGGTTAAGTTGCCTTTGAGGAAAAGGTGCCCCTTACATACAGGGAAAAACTTTAAAAGCTCAATCCATTCATTGTATTAAAGAGCAGCAGGAAGTTGTGTCTTAAGACCTGGCTAAATCAGCACACACACACAAGATGTTGGTAGCACTGGGCCTTTTGATGCAGCTGAGCAAGTATACCAGGAGTCACTTGCTGAGAGCTGAAGTTAAACACGGGTTTCCTAGAACTAAAGCAAATGTTTCTGTCTGGGAAAGGGATGGATTTCCCTCCCTCTAATGTTTAAACTCATACTGGATGACTAATATATGTGCTCTGAGCCAGCTCAGCTAGAATCATGGCTTTGGCGGAGTAATGCCTGGGCCTGCTTCTGTAGGTGGTGTTATACATGTGGTACAAGTAACTTAAAGAAGGAAGATAGCGAAAGGGCAGGGAGTAGGGAGTCAGAGACCCTTTGACTTCCTATAAGTAATTTCTGCAACTGAGCTGAGATCCTGACATGTTTCCCAGTTCTTCTACCTCTCCCTCTGCTCTGTTGTTTTCTACCCCTTCTCCATCAACGTTATGTAACCAGGATCCCCTCCTCTGGTCCCCGCCGTGTGATCAGCTGGAATTTTTCCCTTTCAGGTGCTCTATTTTTGAAAACTCTTGCCTATGCTGCTCCAATAAAAGCTGGTGCTAACTTTACAGGAATCATACAGTTAGATATTAGGTACAGACACTGGCTTGTGGATTACTAGTGCCTCGTGCCATGATAGGTTAAACGTACATTTCCATACTGTGTGATGCAGCACAGGTATCTCCATGCGTGTTAGTTTGATAGATGTACAAATTAAAAAGCAAAACTAGAAAAATTAATATGAGCTATTACATAATCACTATTTCTTCCTTCTACATCCCCTTCTCTATGCCCTCAAATACGATTTTTTTTAAACATTAGGCATTTTCATCTACTTTAAGTTCTTAGAACTGCATCTTTAGTTGTTCTAAAGCCTGGGATCATTTCATAACTGGGATTATTTCAAGTAGCTCACACATGTCCTCCTGGATATCACAGGTTGTGAAGAAAAACTGGAAAGGTGTCAAATAATTGGACTTCAATTCCTGGCTAAATTTCAAGGTAAATAAATAAAAATTTAGCAAATGGGATTGGCTTACTCAAATTGAGGTTATTGACAATCATCTCAGTTGTTCAGATTCTGTTGCAGAGACAGATGTTATGGTCAGTCATCATATTCCAGTCACCTTTGGAAAACATCCAGACCTGCTGCTGATAGAGAGGAGGAGATGGGAATATCACCCTGTCTTTACTCGTATTTCCTGTGGTCTCCCAGGGTTATACAAACCCATCTGCACTCAGTGTGTGTGGCACCTCTACTGCAGGAATGTGACCTATATGAAGGAAGTTGACAGAAGAAGCATCTCCTAGCATTTCTTATATGCTTTGCTACTACATTGATACAAAAACCAGGGCAATTTGGTTGCTCAAGAACATGCTTGGGGATGCAGGGTGAATTTCCATGCATTCCCATGTAATCGTACTTACACTTCTGAGGAACCATTGCAGACTTTGCTGGAAAGGGGCACCCCCTCAAGCTGTCAATTTTATTTGCAAAGACAGACACCAGGGGACACATTTTCAGGTGCCTCGTGGGGCTTTAGCTGCATGAGTCCCCTCAACATCAATGGGAGTCACGCAGCCAAATCCACACGCGCTATACCGAAAATGTAGTCCCTGAGGGCCCAGTTCACAGCAGCAGAAACATCAGAAACCATTTCAGCCTCAGGTCTTTCACCTCCATGATCCATGAAGAGAGCAAAATACACTTTGTGGCTCATTAAACCTTTTCACAGCACACAAGTGAGCACACGTGGTTGGGTAATGGTTGGTGCTCTCCAATTCCTGTATGAGGAGCCAAGAAAGCCTGCTGTACTGGCGCTGTGTTCCCTGGGCGTCTAAATAGTGGACTGGGATTTTCCTTAAAGATGAAGACATATTAGTTATCTTGAAACCCCAGTGCTTTTAAAATACTTGCACCTTTCTCTACGGAAAAGCTTTTCAACTTTATATCTAACTGTTCAAGGGATCAGCAAATCCAACTTTTTTTTTTTTTTTTTTTTTTTTTTTTGCCATTTTATTTAATTTCATCATCATTTGGTGGGCTC
The DNA here is from genome assembly GCF_003342845.1 of Nothoprocta perdicaria. NCBI lineage: Eukaryota > Metazoa > Chordata > Aves > Tinamiformes > Tinamidae > Nothoprocta > Nothoprocta perdicaria. The sequence goes on along the minus strand of NW_020454093.1, from coordinate 1,351,352 downwards.
TTTAAAAGGCTTAATTGCAATTTCTACTGTCATAGAAAAGGCTAAGTTAAGTGTGAAACTGCCTTGTGAAACATGAGTCTGCTTGTCTTGTCTGATATTTATTGACTTAAATGCATATATGACTCTGTAGGCAGCAACAACCCTAAACAAATGTATGTTACTGGCAAAGAAGTATGTAAGGTCTCCAAAACTGGTACTGAAAACTAAAGACCCTTCTCACTTCCAGTTCTGGTTATCATTTTCTGCAGTTCTACATTTGCTACAGTTCAGAAAAGGGCTTCAGCATTCAAATAAAGAGTTAACATTTATTCTTTCTTGAAATATAGGACCTTTTGTAAAAAATATCTGTTTCTTTCCTCCCCATGGCAATTTTTTTGGGGTAATTCTATCGGGTAATGTTGTAATGTAATAGCTGTGTTTATCCCATATAAGAAAGTAGGGAACCAGGCTTACAGGTCATTTATAAGCTACGCTGTGTTCCTGGGTGTCTCTGTCTATTGTGTCTTGACACTATAGGGGGAAAAACTGTTATTCAGGATGTTATTCGTAGTTTTGGGGCTAGAGTGAATTATCTGAGTTTTTTAAACAGCTGGGTTTTATAAAACAGTTGTAAGATGTTCTTCTTCTTTGGGAACCTGCTGGTAAGAGAGCTATATGCTGAGACCTAGAGTTCTGGTTTGGAAAAAGTCCATGATGAAAAAAGGCATTTCCATGTGTATCTGCTTGGTCCTAGTCCAGCTCTTAATGAATAGTGATCCATATAATAAAACCCATTGCCAGAAGCAGCAGTCCCAGCGGAGTGTCTAAGGACTAAAGTGCTTCCCAGTGCCTTTGCTCGTGGAAGGCAGTGCTGAGTCAGCACACGGAGGTGCTGTGTCCCTCCAAGTGGCATCTGTTCTGCATCGCCTGACAGGGTGGCAGTTAGCAGAGCTAGGCCCTGAGTCAGATCACAAGCAGTAGCTTAACTCTGAGCTGCCTTCTCTGTCCTTTGCAATATTTGAATATTGAGGTAGCTTAGTAATTAATAATGGCAGCTCTTGCAGGTTAGAGACTTGAATTAATAGTGGGAGTGTTTATTCTTTTTCCTTTATGTTTTCATGCAGATGTAGCATTTGTGAAATTTTCGCTGAGGGAATCTAGTCTCTTGCCGTATTCACAGGGCTGGTACCGGGCTCTGGCCAGCAGGCAGCGGGTGCAGTTCTCTGTGCAGCCTCAGCCTTGACCTACAACACAACCCTGAGGGCAAGGGCAGCCAAGGCTTCATTTGGTGCTCACTTTTAGGAGCAGCTCGTGCCAGTTCTCATTCCCTGAGGCGGTGGTAACAGGTGAGAAGCAGCAAATTCATTACCAGCTGCTACATCATCAGCTCCAAGCGTGTCACATAGTGGGCTTGCTTCCTGATGCCCGTTGAGCTCTGCTGGTCACTCCTGCAGCGTCCAGGTCATACAGCATCTTGTCAGCATGTCCTGTGCTCAGTGCAGCCCCCTGGAATGACTTATTTGGGAGTGGGGTCCCTGGGGTTCTGTAGAGCCGATATCCAGGATGGTAGGCAGGCCGCGTGGCAGCGGGAGAGGAGCCAGTGACAGAGGCAGAGGGCGCGGAAACCGTCCTGCACTCATCACTTCTCTGTTTTTCAGTGGCTGTGACACAATTAATACCGTATTTCCCAGCTTTTTGTTGCTTTGTTTCAACTGCAAGTCTCAGAGGGGAAAGCCAAAGCGATTTGCCAAAGCGATTAAAATCACAAGAGTGGCAAAGATCGACACTGGCTTTGAACCGGGGGTTGAGCACAGTGATTTACTGCCGCTGCTGAAGTGGGAGCACTTGTGTGGGGCTCTGCCTGCAGCGCATGTGCCATTCGCAGCAGCGCAGAACGTGTGGTCTGGGCCTCCTGGCCGCGCTCCAAGGCTGCCTCCCACACGCAGCGCGCTCCGACAATGCCAAGCACAAAGGCCGAGCTCATCACTCGGAGGAGGAAGAGCAGCAATGATAACTCGCTATTGAGCTCATCTTCACACCGGATCCATTGCAATCTGAGGAATGCCTGGAAAAGCTGCCACACGGTGGGAAGAAGTGTGTCTGTGCAAAGCAGAGGGCACAAGCTGAGTCCCACCGGTTTGTGCCATCGCACTAATGAGCTCCCAGTCCCCAGTTTGCCCGACTGGTGGCTGTTTGAATTGATCAGCTGGGAAGGTGTTTGTGCTGCCTCATGTACACCTGGGCTTAATAAAAAAAACAGATTATGTAATGTCTATAGGTGTGTTTTGATTGCAGCTTTGATATATATTTTACCCTCTAAAAAGGAGATTTTTCTGCAGTCAAAATACTTTAGGATCTCGAAAACCCCCACAGTAAGTAAAAAGGGAGGAAAACATCCGTATTTCATTAGTGGATGCTATTGTTTTTTCTACTGAGGGGAAAAAAACACCCAAAACTTATTTATCTCGTTGTTCACTTTGTTTAGTGCTGTGCTTTAGGAGTCAAGATTAATGTATTGATTTTTCTTGGACTTCATCTTTGTAAGCCTTCTACTCATCTCAATAAGAACAAAAATCCCACTCTGATTCAATGTAGGGTTACTCCTTCTGGGACAGCAGGAACATGTTGCTGAGAAACACATGGCTCTGCACGCTGGTTTTTACATTCACGGTCTCTTTTTCCTTTAGATGCTCATTCTTGCTCTATGCCTGAAAGCAGGTACAGGGCAGCACTGGAGGCTCTCTAGGGCACTAAGTTGAAGCAACTGAGGATTAAGAGAATTCCTGTCTGTCAGACAGAAGTAGAGGAGAAGGGAAAAAGGCTCTAGAGTTAGAGGAGGGATATGGCATCTTTCCCTCTTGCTGAGAGAAAGAGAGGCGACTTCTCAGGCAACTACTAGTATTTATCATTGGCTTTTTCTTCTTGGGTACATTTTATCTTGTGTATCTAATATATCTTAAATGCTTAAGTAGTGCCTAAGGCAAGCATCTTCAAAATATTAGTGCTGAAATTTCCCTACAGAGACAACATCTTGTGACACTAATAGTTATAATTTTGCTTCATTTTTATTGAATTTGTTATTTACTTCTCTGTTTCTTCTGGGTGCAGTTTTTATCTGTTCGAGTTCTGTGGTGCCTTTGTCACATCTCAGCCATGGGATGTTGCTAACTATAACCCTAACTGTGAATACTCACCTTGGTCTGCCTATTAATATCCCAAGTATCTTGGCAGAATTGCCTTCCAGTTTTACCCTTAGTTTTTCCCCTGCCTTCTGGTTTTACCCTTAGTAGAAGATACTGAGAATGTTTTTGCATTTTCTTGGACAATATTTCTGTGGCTCTAGGCATTGGCATGGTGAGCTCTGTGAGCGACAGAGACTATAGCTCTATGTAAATATTCAGCTTAAGTGAGATATCAATGTCTACCAGGCGGCTTAACAATCTAACAGATTGTGTGACTGACAGTGATGACTGGTCTTTCACTTGCTTTCTTGCTCTTTATTGTGCATTCTTTCAGGAAAGCAAGTGCTTGCCGGAGCTGCATTTGTGTATGGTGCATACATAAAGGCACAGCTGGCTGGGAGAACCAGTAATTGCTGCCTTTGCTCCCGATGACATGCTACAAATGCATGAGTAGTGGTAGGTGCTATAATAGAAGTTGGGGAGGGGGGAGTCCTGTGCTAACCATATGTTTTTGCATGACTGTCATTTTTTCTACACCATCTACAGCTCTTCCTTTGTATTTGGTTTACGTCTTCTTAACCAGCAGTGTGGGTGCTGGGCACGGTCACAATCCCACAACTCTTTTCAGAGTTGATCAGCACATGCTGATCTCTTGTTTCCTGACATTCTACTTCTGCGGACAAGAAACTCTCAAATATGACACTTTCCAGGATGCAGAAATATATATGTTTTTTGATCATTCCTGGCAATCTTTCTTTCTGCTTCTACTGTCATTATTGCGCAGAGCATGGAGCTACTTTTGCCCTGTTTCTACTCAGTGTCTGTTCTTTTATTTTTTCCTACTTGTATTCACCCCTTAGCAAAACTGTGGTCTCTCTTGGTATCTAATCAGCACTAATATCCCTTTTCATAACTATCAGCCTAGGGACTAGAATTTAGTTTATGTTATTGTTTTCTTAATCCGCACTTTGGGAAAGAATGACTTGAGCTGAAATCCCTTATTTGTAGGAGCCAACTTATTTGCAGTATCATGTGCTGTGCAATTACCATGTGCTGTGCAAAGACGGCCAAGATAATGCAACTTGTAGGCTTTGTTTCCTCATCCAAATAGACTGGATGAGAAAGCCTCTTTCAGTATGTAGCTCTTAAAAGGAAAATAATGCAGATGTCTGAATATTGATTCTGTATCAATAGTTGCCAGCATTGGTGTGTGAATGAAAATAAAGGTGAATCCTTCCCTGAAAAACTGTTTATCACGAACAAGGGCAGAACATCCACCTAGCAAGATCGGCCTCTAGTGTTGTGCTTAAAGCACTGGGAAATGGCAATTCCGTGTTAAGCACCTTGGAGATGGAGCAAGAACTGAGCCCAGTTCTCCTTCTTTCTCAGGTGAGTGCAGGAGTTCCCCAATAGCGATCCTCCTGAGCCTGTTTTTCTGGTTCTGATATTTTTGCCAATAAATAGCAGCTGCCAATACACTTGGAGGAGCCCAGACTCCTTTGTGCAGGATGGGCATGTTCTGGGATGTTGTACAAGGCAGGAAAATGGCTTGTTCCTGGATCCCCAGCTGCTCGCCCTAGATCTTGTCTGGGCAAATATGGAGCTAGAAGTGTGATGTGTGGGTGATGACTGAGTAGGGTCTTCTCTAAATTTCAGTTTTGGGTTCACTGGCTTCCTTGTACTTTGCACTGTTTCTTTTAAAAACAATGTAAGCAACATCTTTAATTTAGACATTGTCACATTTTACAAGAGGAAAGGTAGATTTTCAGCTTCGTAAGGAATAGCAGTTGCTGTGGGACAGCTTCTCATGAGAAGAGTGGTAACGCGTGTCTTGATTGCCCTGTCAACCATTTGTACATTATGTTCAGCTAATTCTAACAACACCTGTGAAAATCCAAGTGGAATCCTTGGTCCTGTCTGTGCTCTGCCAGCACGACTGCTGCGAGCGGCACATGGGAAGCAGAAGCCTGGAACTGACAGGGCTCTCCCGTTAAAGAGCTGAGGAGTTTCTTCTTCCAAAGCACAGGCTTACAGGGAGTGAAGCAGTCACTGTGGCAGAGCTGCCTCTTTGGGAGAATGACAGGCTCTGGAGCAGACATCTTCCAGATTGGTGTCTCTTCTGCAAATGTATGAAGAGCTGGCAACCCATTTTGCTTTCTTTAGATGGGGCTGCTTTCCCTATCCCATACCATTCCCAAAATACCCATACTCTCTCAGCTCTAAATCTGTAGTGTCTAAGGAAGAGTTCGGAATGTGCTGCCTAGGGAAGACCAGGCTGATCTAACGAGCGGTTCCAAGCTTCTCCCAAGGATCAGTTTATGTCTCAGGATATATCCATGTCCTCATGGCCTGGAGCTGGAGGAGCCCCTGCACCCTGGTGATGTCTGCACTGCAGGTCTCCTCCTGACAGTAGCGTTCCAGTGTTCTTATTGCAGTGGGAAGAATTGTTTTGTTGGCTGCTGAGTCTGATAAGGGAGCGCTCCTTGCTGCAGCACAGCCCCAGCCTGGGACTGGTGAAGTGGAGCTTTGTGTATGGAGTGAGAGGAGGAAGGGGACAGGGAGGCAATTTTCATTTTAAAGCAGTCAAATGTAGTGTATTTTAGATTAATTTCCTAGCAAATATAAACTCCCCAAATCAGAAAAGATGTGAAGAAATATCAGTTTAAACTGTGTTTTCGGATGCCAGGGACAGCTGAATGCTATTGCTGCAAACAGCAAAGCAGTGTCAGAGGAGTGAAATGATAGGAGAACGGCTGGATCACTAGGGGACTGTGAAAGGTGATGGCTCAAATGGCTCAATTTTTATTTTTTTTTTCCTTAATATTCTACAACATTCATACTGTGAAATTAAGGTACTTGCAACTCCTATATATAATGGTTTAGGGATGGTTTTATGCTTTGCATTTAACCAGGATTAATCCACTTTGGCTATTTCTTTGTGCTGCTTTGTGCTTCTTGCATCGTGTCTTACAAGACTGCATCTGCGGCGTGAGGTGCATTTGCTGGAGCCTTTCCCTTGCAGTAAGTGCCTTAAGGGGCTTTTAAATGCTAAAAGTCAGGGTTTATTTCAATCGTGCAAAAAACCCACATGCATCTTTTTAAACAGGGTAAACTTAACAGCTAGGGAAGACAGAGCAGAAGCAGAGAGATTTGTAAACAGCCCTGCCATTGCCCTGTCTGTTTCTGCAGAGTCCTGGCTTCTACCCAGCGCTGTGACTTCCCGCGTGGCAGTAAATGCTGCAGCTTCGCCCGGTCTGTGGGAAGGCCCTTTGCCTGTGTGCCGAGGCCAGTCCTGTGCCCTCCTCCTCCTGCCTGCAGCCTCGGCCTCCCCAGCTGCAGCCTCTGCCCTCCTTGCGCTGCTGCTCCTGCTTGACGCAGCCTCGGGGGCCTTTTTCCACTGAGCTTGCTCGGCAGAGCCCCGGCAAGGAGCTGCCTCTTCACCTCGCGCCCGCTTACAGGGATGCACCCCAAACTCCAAAGCCACGTGTGATGGACGTGGCGTTCCTCACAGATGTTGCTCCTGGAGAGACGCTCCTGAGCACAGTGGGAATGGCTTTTCATTTGTCTAAGGCTCAGGCTATCCTGTCCTTCTGCCACAAGCTTTCAAAGCTGACATTTTTTTCCCCCTTGTTCTTCTCCCGCTATGCTTATAAAATACTGCTGAAAACTGCACTGTACATGCAAAGAGTTGAATTTTTTTCCTGCTTAATGAGAATGAGAGCTTGGTGTTTCTCCTGCACTGCTCTTCAGCCCTTCCTATGTTAGAGGTCATTCAGCCCCTTGAAAATGCCACCTTTCCTGACATATAACACAGGAGAGATTTTGTATCAGGGTTCAATCAAAGCCTGCCTGACTCAGCCCGCTTTCCTGAGGTTCTGTGCCTCAGCTACGCCAGATACCCAGCTGTGAACTGCATGTGCCCTCTCTGACCACTTCAAGCATGAAGTAACATCTTAAACCCGAGTAAAAAAGGTGCCACCCCAGGTTTGACACATCTGTGATGGGCTAAGCACAGGGAAGAGCATCTCCCTGTGCTCCGGTAACTCCAGAGTGTTAGCAAGGCTGAGACCCTTGGTCATAACTGTCCAAATGCTCTTTAATAGAGGAAGCTGGAAGTTTAATATAAAGGACTTCTTTTTTTCTCCAGATGGAGAAGAGGTCCAGGACAGTTTCATATCCCAACTCCTGTACAAAGTAACACTACTTAGTTGATAACCATATGTGGTTAAGACGTTAGCTATAGGTACCATGTGAAAGATGAAACTTCCAGTAATGTACCTTTCCCCTCTACCACTAGGTATGAGAATTAAAAAAGCAACCAGAGCAAAAATTGTCCAGCTGCCATCACTCCTCACAGCACCAAAGTTTTCCTTGGCTATTCTTTTCCTGAATAATGCTCATCTCTAATCACATTTATTTTGAGTACTTTAGAGCCACAAGGCAATATGAGCAAATGCCAAATGTAGGAATATTAAGTCCCAGACAAGCTACTTTACCAAATAGGGTAATTCTTTTTCCTTAGAAGGCTTCCCCTATTTAGTCTTCAGCTTCATAATAGATAATCCCGGAGCCCAACAGCCAAAAGGTCTTCAAGAGTGAGGCGGGCTGTAGGGAAGAGATTAGAGGGATTGCTGGGTTTTAGGAAACTCCACAGAGCTAGTTTTAGAATGAGAGAACACTTCTATATAAGTAGTTTCTTTGCAGGCAATGATACAGGAAGTGATACGCTAAATTCTAGGCCTAATTTTATTTTTGTCTAGCTTCCATATTTTGCGAGCAACATAGACATACATACATATAGCTATATTATTTATTTATTTAGCTATGATGCCATTTTAGGAATGAGGCTTTCTGAAAATCCAGGGGAAAAAGGCAAATGTCAATAAAACTGTAAGGCTGAAACTAGGTGAGCTCCAAGTTTTCTGGAGACTCTATCTCCAGTTCTGGGGAGTTCAGGTTTCTTCTTAGGTCTATAAACCTTCCAGAGTTATCAACAAAACCTCTCCAAAACCAAAGAAATAATTGATTCACCTTCAAACCTTCCCAGAATAGGAGAGGAAAACGAGGCAGCCAAAACTTGGAGAACTCTGTATTTCCCATGAGACTGAAAGCCTATCAGGCTCCTCCAGCTGTCGTGTTTGAAGCTTTTCCCCTCAATCCGCAGCGTCTCCCAGGCGTGGTGGAACAAGACATAACAGAGCTCATTAACCCAGCAATGAATACTGGGGAGTCTGTCTCCCACAGTGTCCTTTCTTACCCTTTCCTGTGTCTCGTTCCTAAAAATACCATTTTTGAAGCAGAGGTGTTTGCAGTGCGTTTGCCAGAATATGACCCCGATGAAGCAGGGACTAATTATTGAGTGACCTCAAAGTGTTGACGCTTTCCTTCCATTCCCTCATGAGAGGTGCTAGATCTTAGACGTGCAAAGTGCTGAATGTTTAGATCTGTACAAGATGTAAGAACATGGTTAACTTTAAGCACATAGGTGGCCCAGCTGACTTTGTCTGAGAGATGCCAGAAAATATCAGCCCTTATGGATGTGAGTGAGCAGTTCCGAAGTCAGGCACATTTTTGACTGTCCATAGTAAATATATTGCAAAGGTATCATTTTGACAAAATTGTTTTCAAATTAGATCAAAATCATTGAACTTGCAGCCTTTTGGGAGGCAAAAGCATGAAAATTGTCCTCCAAAACCCAGAATCTGATTGTTTTAGCAAATGGGAAAAGACACCTTCTCAGAACTCTTATGCAAGTCATTCTTGTACTTCTTTGGGAGCCCAGAATTACGTCTTATTGTGGATACCAGAACAATAACTAAGGTTACAGAGATTAGGCAGGGTGGGAAAAAGGCTCTTGAGCTGGATGCTTAGTGGATACAAACTAAAATGAATTGTCTGAAATTGAGTAGATGTCTGACTTGTCATTTAAAACCTAGACATGCCATGTCTGATGTATTTCTGCATTTTCTTTCTCTTTTTTTTTTTTTTTTTTCAGATTGGATTAGAGAAATCCAGCTTTTCCAAATGGATTTCAAATCCCTTTGGAGAAGTCTGCAAAAATGACTTCCTTTGGGAATTCTAACAGGCAGTGGGAAGATCTAGTACAACAGAAAGTTTTATTGAATATCTTGGATTGAGTCCATAATTATAAAACATTGTAGAATTTTAAGTGGAAATATTTGAGGCACGAACTATATACTTACACAGGTCTGTGCACAACTGACACAGGGCCAGAAATATGGCAATGAACACATGTATTTTTTCATTTTTGACAAGACAATATTTAATTTTGATGTTTCCTGAAGTCTAAGTTAATCTCTCTGGATGTTTGGATATCTGCGGTGACAAACGAACATATATATCCACTGTGCCTGAAAATACTTTGGAGAGTTACCACTTAGCTCAAGAGGCTGGCTGACTAATAGGAAGCTAATGAAAATTCATCCCCCTAAAAAAAGGGAAAAGAAAAATATGTCTTTTTCTCTCGCGAACTGATGTGAAGGCTGCTGCCTTCTGTATGATTCATTGCTGTGATGGTTATTATTAAAATAAGCTTACTTGGGGATGTTGAAAAATAACAATATTTTGCTTTAATTAGAGATTAAATCAAATATTGGGCCCAATTCCACAGCAACTACTTTAGGAGATGTATGAACTGAGAATCCTGGTATGGATTAACCTTCCAATATCTCTTCTCCTGTCTGAGCTGCTTTTAGCTTAAAACATGACTTTTCTTCCTTTGCTATATCTCTTCTCATATCTGTGGTGTTAGGTCAGCAGAAGCATTTATGTTCCTGAAGGTGCAGTTAGACACTTATTGGGATTCAGAAAAATGGGGCATTTTTGCTCCATTGCCCCAAAATGCCCAACCTGGGGCATTTTTTTCAATGTTGTATTTGCATAACTCAAATGCTCTGCTTTTACTGAAATTATGACTAATGAGCTAATATTAAATGCTCAAAATGTGTTCTGGATTATGGAGTCTTTAAGTGCCTTTTACAAAAGAAGGTTGTCTAACACTACTGGATGATTTAAATAAAAGAATTAGTACGATACCGATGTTTTCATGTTATACAGAGGAGATTTTGGTTGCAATCATTATTTCAAAAATGCTTCAGATTTCTTCAGATTTGCTATCATTCAGTCTGTAACACAGATTATGTTGTTGGATGGTGAGATTGTTTCTTGACCTAATCTTTAATATTCACCATAGCTCATTTGGATAAACCTAGCCTGGGCCGGTATGTAGCTCTTCAACTTGAAATCATTCCTTTCTTTCACCAGGTATGTTTTTGATTAAATCCCAGCTTTATTGTTGGTGTGTATTTCCTGTTTCCCACCTATCTAAGTTCCCACGTGTCACATAGGGACCCCCCTAATATGATGGATTTACAGAGAGACCTGTTAACATAGCAATAACTGCAGCTTCCCTCTCAGCTACTGCCTGTCAGCGCACACACTGAAGTGGTACCTGATGATTCAGGTCGTGCTACTTCTCTTTCTCCTTGCTATGCCCCCCAACAAGGCTTCTGCAGAGGCACAGCTGAGATTCTTCAGTCTGCTGGACATAAGCTGAGCTGGGGGCTGATGTCTGCTGGTTGCAGCTGTAAGTTAGTTATGTGTGGCCAGACGGGGCAGAGGGACAGTTATTTGAGAATGCTTTCGACAGGACAGTGCTGCTTGAATGAAACTTTCCTCTTTCAGCAAGAATTCCTCATTGGGGAATTTACAGCCCCGCAAAAATCACAACAAATAAACAGTAGACATCAACAGTAATAGTGAGAATAATAAAAGTCAATTGTTGGCTGGCAGAGGTCTCTGATTACTGTGCTATAGTTGGCATGAAGGAAGCTTTATTTATTATTTGGTTCTCTTGCCTTTCTTAATCCACTTGATTCACATGGATTCAAATGCAAGTCCTGTATGCCAATGTCTTTGGGTTCTGAATCTACTTTAGGGCAGGATGAAAGAGAACTTGAGACAGTAAAGATCAAACAGTTGAGTGTAAAACACAGATAAGAGTGATGTGGATAGAAATGCAAAGAGATAATAAGAAAACAATGTAATTCTGTGGTGGAGATCCATTAATTTAAACAAACCTGTGCCGGCCTTACTTTGTAGGAGCTTTGTCCCATCTCTCATTCTGCCATAGACTGAACACAGAACTGTGTCAGATTTTGGCATACTTTTCTTGTCATAAAATACCCAAATTGCTGTTTGTGTTAAGTTGCTCTGAGTTAGGTTCTTGGGTGGTAGCTGGGATAGGTATCTGGACTTCCCTGTCATACTCTCAGCTGCCATCATTTGACTTTAGATGACCTAACTGCATGCTTCTACAATCCAACTGTTACAACAGAAAAAAAGAGATTTTGGAAAAAAACAGTCTAGACTTGGAAATGCTATGTATAAACTCCTGCAGCCCACCTCCTTTTGCTCATTCGAACCCAGAAAGTGACACGTCACTTGAGAGCAAATGGGAGTGTGCTCTGAGGGGGAACCCAGCAGAAGCTGGATCCTTAATTGCATGGTAGTACTACCGTTAGAAAGGATATGATGCCAATGTCACTTCATTATTTTTCCCACTTTTTTTTTTTTTTTGGATAAATAGGTGAGTAATCCATCTGACTAGTGTCAGATGTTACCTAACACAGTAAGCAGCAGTTTTTGATGTCTGGGAGAAAGTGCAATTGCGGACTACGCCAAAGGAGTGTTACTTGAAAACCTCATCACTGCCTTCATTTATCTTTGTGTTGCTAATTATTAGATCACTGCTGGAGGGAAGCTGTAACAAGTATTCTTAGTTAAGAGGATAAATCAGTCTTGTCATGAGTTAGCAGCACTGAGTTGTTTCAGGGGTCTTCCCTGCAGCGAGTTTCAGAAACGACTGCTGTGAAAGTCTCCTGTGTCTGTTCCTCTGTGCTATGGTTGAATGGAGCAATTTAGACCGACCTAAGAAAACTGGATGTGGGGCAGTGTAACTTATCTTTGAGCAGCTAAAAGACATGAACCAGATGGAAGATTTCATCACGGTGTTACTCTGGAGATAGCCTGAACACATTCATCTGCAAAGGAAACAAAGCGAACAGGCAGCCTGATAGTACCTCACAGTTTAAAGATTGATTCTAGATGAATGACCTACTTGTTTGCAAGTATAAGGCTGCTTCTCTTGCCTGTAATAAAAGTGCAGAACATATTTCTGCAAAGGGACTCTTTGCTTGATGATATCTGGTATGTGCTTAGAGTTCAGAAAAATATTCTTCTGTGCAGCTTTGTTGCATTGTTATTAATTGGAACAAAATCCAAAGACATAATTTACAGTCAACATATAGAGCTTAGTTCTTTATCTCACTTCATAAGCAAACTGTTTGAATATGTTTATTATGTATTTAAAGTAATTTGGTGAATGATTAATGTAAGCATGTACTAGCCCGGGGCCCCTCAACTTGTTTGTTAGGGTGATTCATTTGCTGTTCATAATTTGCTGATGATGCTCTGTAATTACCACTAGCTCACCTGTTATTCCTTTATATTCCATGTCTCTGTACTCCCCAGACCATAGTTGGTAAGAAGACGCTGGCCATGCAAGCCTCTCTTTGATGGTTCTCTGACTAAACATGCCCTCATCCAGGCACTCGTGCAAGTCGGCTTCAGGGAGCTGCCCTGCTCAGACAGTGCAGCACCACAAAGTTCTCTGGGAAAACGTGTATTGTTGTCAAGAGTTTGCCGGTTGACTGGCCAGGAAAGAGCTTTCAACAGAAGGTTTGCTGAATTTTCTGTCTTGGCTTGCTCGTAGGGCAGTAAAGCTGTCGGATGCAAGAGGAATCCATTTGCTTTCAGAGGAGCGGCTTACACCCAGTAGTGCTAAACAGTGCATTACTGTCGAGGTTACCTTCTACCACACTGGAGGCAATGCCTGGTGGCTTCTGGCCTTGTGTGAGCAGGGGTCAGTGCCCCAGCTGAGGCTGCCGAGCCCATCCAAGACCTTGAGGTAAAAGCCCCTGCAAGAGACATCTGAAAGTGCCCTACCACCCCCGTGCCTTCCCCGGGGCTGGTTTTCTGCCATGGAGGCTTACAGAAAAGTCCCTGGTTCCTCAGCTCTGCCTTTGGCCGTGTGGGGAGGGGGAGGAAGCTGGTGGGGAGGTTTCAGCAAGGTCCTGGTTTTTGTTTGCCTCGCAGCTCTGTTGATGATTTTTTTTTAGGGGGAATTTTTCGTCTGTTTTAATTTGTGGAATTATATATAAAGGAAGCACATTTGAAAGTTCCCCAAATCAATTTTGCGCTCCCGATAACATTTTACCCATATTAACATAAATATCTCCACTGTTACCGAGGCTGGCAGAGGTTTAGGAGCATTGGGCCCGCTGGGCAGCCTGCCCTCAGACCAACCGCCTCGGTAGCTCGGCTCGCATTGGTGAACTTTCCTGTAAACCTTAACAGCTAATTAGAATGCATTAAAAATGACAGTGCCTGTTGATTGTAGGGCTGAAACGCAGAGATTATAGTGTCATACAACACCAGGCAATATGCGAGTCGGGCGGCCCCTTTGAACCTTCTTCACATCTGGCTGGCAGTGAATGGAGCCACTGTCGGAGCGGCTGCTGTTGTCGTACCTGGTTCCTTATATACTAATTACAAGCTCTGAAGGCAGGAGTTAGGGGAGTCTGGGGACTTGTGGCTGCGGTTCACACGGGCTGGCTACACAAAGGACACCCTGTTCCTCATTATGCTCCTACACTTAATTAGGAAGTGAGTTTGTTGATCACCGGCTGCGTTAAGAATCACTCATTTATAGCAGGGTACTTCATGATTTTTGGGAAAGTTTATTTAAATGACATCTTACACTTTGGCCATAAGGGACGTGCCTTTATTTTATCTGAGCTTAAATACAGCTCTTGTAGTCCCTCGCCCTGACAGAAAGGGAAACAGGAGCGTTTTGTTTCATGGGGCAGGCGGGGAAGAGAGGGGGAGGGAGCAGGGGAAACATTTCATTGCAGGCCTCAGTTAATTGTTTGGGGATTGACACGTTGCCGTGTGAGTGCCAGCAAGCGATTTATAGATTTGTGCCTTGAATTTAGAGTAGGCTGCCTAGGATGGTGGTGCCTCCCTGCTGCCTTCTGGAGAGCAGTTCCAGGTCACAACGTTTCACGGGCCTCACAGTTTATGGTGCCGAGGGAGGCCGAGGAGGCCTGCCGGGCACGGGGCCTTCCCGCCTGCCTGCCTCGGGCTACCTGAGCTCCTGGCCACAACAGGACCTGCTGGTATGTGGAGATGTTTCCTCATCCAGGATGTCCTCACAACCCAAGACGCTGCAGGTTCCTGGTCTCTGGTGGAGATGAGCCACAGATCCTTCCCCTTGCTCAGGGGCAGAGCTCCTGGGTCTGACACACAGTAGCGGGGGCTTCATGAAAAGGCAGAGCAGAGAAAAGCTTTGCGAGAGGAGCCGAGGCTGAGATATAATGGAAAAAACAGAGCCCCGTCTGATTTTTTCCAGAGGAGCCCAAACTGGGATTAACTAGTCATTTCTGGAAATAAATTTACTGTGATCTTTGCTCAGACTCCATGCATCATTATTGGTCAATTAATGGAGATTTACCCAGGCACGGCTTGCTATCCGCTCTGACTCCCCAACCATTTAAGATGCCTCACATCTCAAAGCTATTATGTAAATTCTCTTGGCTGTATGTCTGCAGGAAAATCAGCAAGCAGTTATGCAGGGAAGCCTATAGATATTTCTCGGAAGTCTTCTTGTAAGACAGCTTAGGTTTATTGTATGTTAAATTAGTGCAGTAGGTTCAACAAGATGGTTCGGAGATTGGAAGAGGAGGAAAATCCCACATTGGTAAAAGGAACTCATCTTTCACTGTCTCCTTCCTAAACTGAATTAAATTAGATTTCTGTCATGTTCTGTAAATTCCTTCTGACTTTTTACAATCAGCTGATGGCAAAGACGGTTTTAATCTCGTCTTTGAAATGCTTACATTTCTTCCCTCCTCCACCCAAAATAATAAAAAGGAACCGATAACAGCTTCAGACCCAGCTGAAGGCAGCTAATGGCTGATGCTGAGCTGCTGCTCCCATAATATTTTCCAGATGAGAGAATGAAAGGTTTGCCTTGCTTAGAGGAAGCCATTCATTTCACCCATAAGAAGTGCCTGGCCACTACCCAGAAATGCGAGTGAATTTCTTCTTGTTGCTGTTGTGCCTTTCAAATGGCATCTAATTCTATATTGGGGTGAGTGGAGCAAAAATGAAATTAAAAATGAAGTCAGTGCTGTTAGTGCAGATGGTTAGCATAAAAGCCATTTTGAGGAATAAAACACTATAGTAGTCATGCAAAGTTAGGTGGCTGATATGGTGCTTCACTTCATTCAAATGCATGAAGCATTTGCAGATTATCACAAGGAATTATGCATAGCTAATAATTCACTAGGAAAAAAAATAGTGGAGTATGAGATTATTTTGCAAATGTCTTGCTTTCAAAAGAATTAAGTTCAGCCTGGAGTCTATAAACATTTACACAGGCATTTAACTTTATTAAATGGCAAACAGCTGTAACTTCCTCCCCAGTTATCCGCTGTTCTTCCGTTTGAAAGAGTTCTTTTGATCTCTAGGATGCATGGAGTTTAGATCTTCCTCAGGTCTGCTGCTGACCAGCAGAAAGGAGGAAATTCAGCCCTTTGATGAAAATGGAGTTAGAGGAGGGCTCGATGCTCCAAGCGCACTTTGTGTGCTTCACTTAATAACATGTTCCATTACACCTACACAGTGTGTCCCCAGTAATAAGTGAACATGAAATATATAAAGCGATTGAAGAAACAGAGGTAAAATCATGGAGGAGTTTCAAGACAAATCTTTAGAATTTTACTCTGTCTTTATGAAATAAATGTGTAGACATAGCTGAGGGCTTACAATTTTGACTCTCTTCAGTTATTACAGTGTACAGTGTGCCACTGATTCCCAAGCTGATGCTTTCTCTCAGGAAATTCCCTGCATTCAGGATACTTTAAATGTTGGCCTATTTCAGCATGAAGACCTCCATAATTTTGCATTACTTCTGTACTGAATCAGATGTGGATGAATCAAACCAAGATCCATTAAACTGTTATGTAATCTAAAAGGCTCCTAGATGAGACTGGTCAGGTGCTGATATTTATGAACAGATACTTATCTCTTCCTTCAAAATATATTCCCCATGATCTATCAGAGGAGACAGAGTGTTGACTGACCTCCAGATAACTATCCCGTTCAGATACTTAGAGCTGTTCCCACCGTTCTCATAGCTCTGTCATGTTTACTTAACTCAGTCATCAGCCGAACCATGGGACTGCTGCGCCTGGGCTGGAGTCTTCGGTCGGCAGGGAATGCCGTGGAGACACCAGCTGCACTCTTGGCTTCTTCTGACACTGTCCACCTAGCAAAATGACTTGCCTTTCTTGCTCTTCCTGTTTCTGGGCTGTTCGTAGACTGTTTGAAGCATATATAGTGTTGAAGATGCTCTTAAATTGGTGCTGCTGCCAAGTTTTATCTAATTCATATAATTCCTTTTTGGTACACCTGGAACAAAGGTCTCAGTCACAAATGTATTTGTGTTTCAATTCTTTTGGTATTCAATTTAAAACTACCTCTTTCATATATTTCTGTTTTTAATTTGAAGACAGTATTTCTCAGTTTCCCATAGTACAGTTCATTCTCTTCTCTGTCTCTGGATAGGACTTTGAAGCGATCCTCAGGGAGTTCCCTCACAGTTAGGTGCTCTTCTGGGATTAGCCTCTCTGTCTCAGTGGAAATGACTTGCTTGCTGCTCCGAAACAAAATCCAGTGTCTAAGGCTTTATTTTTCCATGATGTGCATGTAAGAAAATACCGTACCTTCAGGTCCCGTGTGGTTACCAAAGAAGACAGTGTAGTACCGATGTGATGGTTCTCTACACGTTTTTTGATTTATGGTTCTATGACTGCCACTTCTGAGAAGAGAAGCTATAGTCTGCAAGAACGGGCAGCGCCATTTCTCACATTTCTCTTAGCCGCCCTTTAACCTTGCATGCCATTTTCAGGCCAATCTTTTTTGTTGTTTGGCATTTCTGATTCTGAATTTAAGAGAAAGCTCTGCAAAAAATGTTAGATTTAAATCCTGTGTCACAACAGATATTTCTGTTATTTGATGGCCTTTGCTATTTTCTTTATTCCGTTTGTGGACAGTGGCCTTATGCGTTCATATTGTACATGTGCTTCAGGTAGCTCCCCCTGACATATTTAAGGGGTGTGCGTCTTGCTGCCACAAAGAAAATCTCAGCATCATCCATAGAATACAACCTCCCTTCTACTGGAGAATGACCTAAAGCTGCATCTCCCTGCAAACAGAATAGGAGATGGCCAGATTTCTGAAATGGTTCAGAGTATGATTTAAGGTTGGCTTCTAATGGATGGCTGATGTGTGCGAACCTGAGACTTGAGCCCTCAGTGAAATGTACTTTCACCAGAGAAACTTTTCCTTTCCGTCTGTGCCTTGGATTTAGGTTTCTAACATTTCATTGCGTTAGTATCACCATCCAGCACTGTGTCTGGCGTAGGCATTAAAATGTCTGGGTGCACAGGTTCTGTAATCCTACAGTTGGTTTTATCTTTCATAGGCTGAGTGTGATACTTGGTGTGCTATATTTTTATTGTTACCGCTGTAATTGTATTGCAGTTACTCTTAGTAAGAGTAAGAGGCTCTTAGTCTTAGCTCTGGCTTGTTAAATAAATAGAACATATCCTTGTGTCTTGGGCCTCTGTGTCTGGAAGGGATTTAAACTTCTCATGTAGCCTGAAGATTTTGGCTGGGCTGAAACTCTCTTGAAAGATTCTGCAAATTTTAGGGTATGTGTGTATTCTAAGGAGTTTGTTTAGTTAAGTTGTGAGTTATTATAGCTCTGTGATTTGGGGTGTAGGGAGTTACGGAGGCCAGATGCATTTTAGACACTCAAGAATACAAATGGCCCAGGAATATGTCCTGTGACTGATGTAGCTGCTGCTGCAGCTCTCGTGGGGTATCGCTCCCCATTGCCTTATGTTCTGAAGTGTGGGGTGGGTTTTATAGACTGTATCATCCTGCAGAGGCACCTTGTTAAAATTCAAGACGCAGGAAAAAGAGAGAGGGCTGCTTGAACACTGCAAAATAATAGCAGAGAATATTAATCTAAGTACTCACTTGCTGTATCTTTCAGCTGTGATCTGGCCTGCTTATTTTTAACCATTAGCCAGAATTCATCTGGGAAGGCTCTTTTTATATATCTAGATCTATATCTCTATATGAATATATAGGAGGGGTTCATTATTCCTATAAATTATTCATGTATGTATATGAATACACATATGTATATGTATACAAGACTTTTTTTCTGTGGAACTTGCTTTTGGTAAATGCCATGAAGTTATTCTAAGTTGTTGCTCAGCAAGAGGAAGCAGAGAAGTGAACTCAGTCATGAAGTCTGGTGGGGAAAAAATCAGGAAGTCCACCTCCTGTCTAAACAATATTTAAACTCTTCCCACTGATAATAGTCTAAACTGATTTTAACACCCTCGTGAGATGGCGTTTAGTCAAACTGTGTTAGTGATTAGTGAACTATATATATGAGAAAGTATTTCCTGGTGTCTTAGCGGCTGCGTTTTCCTTGCTGGGGTATAACTTCTTTTCCTGTGTGTAAGGGATAGGGGTAAGAGTAACGATAACTGCCTTTTAATGGCAAACCCGTGCATTAGGGAAGGCTTTTATCTTGCTGTGTTTTGGTCTCCTCTAGGCAGCAGCACTAGTTCTCCCAGCCTCTGCAACAGGCTGCACTCTGCAGATGTTGCAGCGCTCTTGATGCCATCCTCTGCACTTTTGCTGGTTAGTTGACATCCCTCTCAAAGCGTTGTGCATAAAAAGGGACACAAAGCTCCCTCTGCACCCTTATCAGGGCAGAGCGGGTTTGGGAATTACTTCATGTGCCTGGTCCTTGGCAGGCTCTTTGCACATCCCCCGGGGTGTCTTTCACCCAGCCACGTGGCACTGTTGACTCATCTTGAGCTGGGGTCCAGGGTAATCCAGTCCCTGTCTGCACAGCTGATCCCCTGCCGGTCATGCCCTAATTACTGTTTATACAGTTGATTTTTTGTATCTAACTGTGATACTTTACTGCTTCTTTGCATTATCTTCCTATTTCATGTTGCAGAGATCCTCTAAAACTGAATCCCAGTCTTACAAGCCAGCCCATTTACAGTCTGATGTAATCTGAAAATATGACTGAGATACCCAGCTCCAGTGGTTGGCACAGATGATGACAACAAATACTGCCAAACCCCACACAGCCTGTGAGCCCCGTTATAGCCGATTGCACATAGGTTTGTCCATGAGCTGTAAAGCATTTTGATACTTGAAATGAAAAATACGCAATATATATGCCACACATATATATGTACATATATATAGAAAAAAAGTCCAGCTTATCATTAAAATTTATTTATCAAACTGTTCCTTCTCCAAAACATTTACCTGTATTTTTCTTCCCTTCCATCTCTTTTCCTTTGCTGTCCCAATGTGGAGTGCGCTTTTTTTTCCTCTGTGTTTTTGGAAGCACTGCAGAGAGAACAGGGCATTTTTTCCTGTAGCCTTTTTGTGCTGACTGGATTGTAGATAGAGAGGATGAAGAAAGTTTCAAACTTCTTAAGAAGGAATTGGAGAGACTATAGATATAGGTCATTCTTTAACAGAGGAAATATTGCATGTTATGCTGAATATGAATTTCAGTTTTCTGGGCTCCCAGTTAAGACTGTAAATGCAGTAGCCCCATTAGTTTTCCAGTCTCCCTTCTCCCGCTTGGAGCCTGATGAACTAGAACTTTGCAGGCTCCCTCTTGCCAAATGTGTGCTTGGGACAAGGGAAACACCGGAGGTTTCTAGAGCACAGCTGCACCAATAATCCGTATATAAATACATGCCGAGCCGGTTCAAGGCGTCTCAGCACCACGTGCAAAACTGAACTTTCCTGCCCCCGGACTGTGGAGCCGAGGGCTGGTGAAGGCCATGGGGAGAGCAGGGGCTGCCTGCGCCGCTGTGGAGCTGCCTGCTCCTTAGGGAACTTCCCGCGTGGCTCCCAACCGGAGCGCTCCCTGCTCGTGCTTGGCCTTCCCGCACTGGCAGCAGCCCGGGAGCCCAAGGCAGGCCCCGGAGGCGGGGTGGGCACGAGCGTTTTGCAGCCCGCCGCCCTACGCCTGCCTCTGGATGGGCTGCACAACGTGCTGCCTTGCAAGCCAAAGTTCAGGTTAAATTGCGTGAGGGTTGGTAATGTGGTAAGAGCACTTTTATTATTGTCTGCTTGCACATTTGTGTTGTTTCATTTAATATATCCCGTTCGTAGGGATGTGAGCTGTGAAAAGCGTGTTCACTTTGTTTGAGTTTCCCTGGGTTTTGTTGGCTTGGCTGAAATGAGCTTGCCTGGACTTGGCCGAGCTCTCTTGCACGTAGATATTTTTAATGTGATTAGCCCTGTGGGTAGCTGTTGTGAAAACAAACACATGGACTGTTCAAGACACCACTGAAGGCATTTGCTATCCTTAGAGGGTCGTGGGAATGCAAAGACTTAGCTGAGTGGAGAAAACTGATAATTTTTTGTTCAAAATACCTGGTCCCTTTCAAATAGCAAGGGCTCAGGTAATCAGGGTAGGAATGATTTTTCTATATGTTCCAGACTGTTTTAACAGATTCTTGACTTTCAGTAAGTGTGCCAGTAATTTCTGGCTGTGAACATTTTTAAATCTTACTATGGCAAAAAGAATGGTCAGGCTATAGACACGCCCATATTGCTTAAAGGGACTATAATAATAGGTCTTCTTCAGTTTGGATTGATGAGGAAAATATACAGCAATTACTTTATATTACGTAAAGAACCGGCATAAGAAAGGAAAGATACTTGGAGGCATTAAAACAAAGCTGCTGCCTTAACCAGAAATCATGCATCATCTTAATATGACTACTGGGCAAATGCATCGTAAGATGTATGCTTTTTGGAGGCCTTTTTAATAGCTTTCAGTAATTTCCTTCTCAGATGGAACATGCCAAAATGACGAGGCTGGAATCTGTCCTCAGTTACCGGAATGGCTCCAGATTTAACATATGTGAGCGAATAGTTTTGAACTAGCCTCTAAGCTAATGGACAGCTTCATCATTCCTGCTGAAGAGTGGCCTTATCATCAAACTTGTAATTGAAAACAATGTAATGATAAGTGAAATACATTTTAATATGAATCTGCAAATATTTAGCGTGTTCTCAAGGACTAACAGTGATCGGCAGACAATAGTTTGGAAATACTGTCCTTATTTAGTTACTGAATTGCATACTTGCTGCATTGCTTTGTGCTTTTTTGACTCCTGTATTCTTGATGGATTTCTTTTTTTCCCCAGTATCTTAAAACTTCCAGTTGCTTGAGCACTAGAGAGATGCCTCTTTAGGCTCCGTCTCTGCACTTTTTTCATCTGGCAAAAGTGACTAACGTAGGCACTAAATGGCCAAGTAAAAGATCAACGTGAAGTCTCGTGATGAAATGGCACCACAGTGGTACAAGACTGTAAAATCTTTTTTGGGCATAAGAGGAGAAAAAAAGAGGAGGGATACGTGGTGGCTTCTGAGGGACGCTCAAGCAGAGGGAGTCTGTTGTGATCTGCCCCTGGTATCAAGGAGCTATTCACTGTATTCGTAAAAGATCTGAAAATGAGGCAAGAAGTGGTATTATTAAGTGTGCTGATGATGCAGATGGTTTAGGACAGCTGAATCTAAAGCTGACTGCAAGGAGTTTGGGTTGGATTTTGTGACGGTGAGTGGCTGACTGGTTGACAGGTGAAATTCAACTTGTGGAAGAACCACCTCTCACTGTCCATAAAGCAACTGAGGACCTGAATTTACTCCTTAGCACTCAAGGAGAAAAGCTTTTGAAATGATTCTGTATGATCATCTGAATGATGCATCGTTTCTCTAAAACCTAAACTCATTGCTGCAGCCTGTTATGACAGATAAACATAAGAGTGATTTTTTTAAAAGACTGAGGTGAATTCACAGGCTGTTTAAACAACTACCCCAGGATATGTCAGTCCCTGAAATACTGCTTCTTGGACACATTGGGAGCATATACAAGGAAAGATGATGCTGAATGTTTGCTTAGCGATTTTTTTAATGTTGCTCTTTGCGCCTGTATATGTGTGTCCCTCTCCGAGGCTGCAGCTCCTTCTGCCTCAGCAAATGGGACCCAAAATGGGAGCCTGTCAGGTTTGAAATCCACTTGAATGAAGATCATCACCAAACAGACAAGTGCTAAAAATGTATAAATATCCTACTTGGTCTTCCTTTCCAGCTGAGTTACATAGCTGCACTCCAGGGAAAAGAAAAAGAGGCTGGTGTAAACTCAGGCCCTAGTAATTTTGGACTGAATCTTTTTTTCTGTTATTGGTGGTCAAGAAAATTCTGGATTTATTTGCTTTATATACATTATGCTCTTTCCTCGGAACAACTTCTGTTTGCAGTGTGTTTGAAACTTTGAGTTGGATTAGCTGCAGTGTATAAATGTGAACAAAAAGGTATTCCTTCCTTTTTTATTACATTTTACCTGCCAAATATAATATAATGTATTATAACATGACTTTTACTGGGAAAATGGTACATAATGTTTCCAAAAAAAAAAAAAAAGAGGAGGGGGTTCCCTCTCTTTTCCTTTTTCTTCTGTTAGTGGCACTTTGGAAAAGCGAGGGAAAGAGAAAATGATAATCCAGGAGCTTATGAAATCTAAACATTGGCAACATTTTCCAGTTCCTTGAAAAACAAAAACAAAAAAAAACCAAACAAACAACAAAAAAAAAAGAACAACAAAAAAAGCTACAAAATGCTGACACAGTTATTGGTTCTTATTAATGGCTGTTTTGTTGGGAAACTATTGTTCACCTCTAAAAAGGAAATAGTTAAACAAACTGCAGATGGTTGATTTTTAACATCCTCGCTTAGTTCCAACTGCCCCTAGGAGAATTGCAAATGAGGCCACTATTTACACAGACTGTCCCTTCTTGCAAAGAAATAGAAACAGCAGAGTCATGGTAGCCTTTCCTGTCTGTTCTTGTGACTTCTCAGACTGTAATTTTAGAAAATTTGTGAACCTCAAAGTGAAAAAGGACAGAGTAAGTAGACTGAGAGTGAGCCTATGGGGATGTACATCATTTTACTTTCCCCATCACGTTACAATTAGTTGAAGACCAATTTGGTCACCGTCAATGATCCTGGGTCCTGGTTTCTTCTGCAAGATCGCCCAGGTTTAGAAGACAACCTGGTGGCGTAGTTAAATTATGTGGTAGGTCTTCCACTTGTTACTGGAACCAGAACAAAATCTCAGTGAATAGTAATTTCCCCCTCCCTTGTTGAAGATGTAGTCAAGAAAATGTTCTATGAGCAAAGTATGAAGGGGAACATAGAGGTATGAAATTCTTGCCAACATGGATAATTAATTACTCAGTGTAACATTGATAATTACTCACTGTCTTGTGTTTGAAGAATGCACATGCCTTTACAGCACTGTGTTTGTAGAGGCAAGTGTATCTGTATACATAGACCTGTGCGTATAGAGGAGGCTGGATGGAAAGGAAGGAAAGAGCACACACATGTGTTTATAACGTTTTGACAGAGCAATTTAACATGAAGCTAACTCATTTTTCCTAATTTTCAGGAGCCGCTTGGCAAAGGTTCTCCAGGCAGTAAGGGCAGTATTACTAGCTCAGACTAACTTTGTCCTTTTGCAGTCCTTTCTCTTTCAGTAGGTGCTTGCATGAGGCATGATGAAATAGAGCAGAGGTTGGGAGGCTGAAGGGAAGGAGGCAGTGGCAGTGCAGGAGGAGCAAGGGGAGGGAGCAAGGGGAGCCCTAGAAGGAGAGCTGAAGACTTGAGTGGAAGGCGGAATGGCAGGTCACAGCGTGGTGCACATGTGTGGATCTAGTGACCCTGGGCACCCCTGGCCCCCAGGGGACAGTTGTCCTGCTTGGGGATGAGGTGAGAGTGCAGAAGTGGTAGGGGAGAGGCTGGAAAGTGCTGGTGCCTCCCCTCCTACACCTTTGTGGTGACCCAGTAGGAAACCCCATGTATTTCAAACTCTCTTGTGAAGTGGCAGCCAGGAAATTTTCCAGATGGACTTCTGCACTGGGTTAAAGTTTTGTCTTTATAGCAGTTTAAAATAATGGACTCTTTTAAAAGTAATTTCATAATAAACTCTAATAAAAGCTTTTTTTTTTTTTTTTCAATATAGCTGCAGACCTTTCAGGTAAGACGAGATGCAGCTTTTTTTTATTATGAGGCTGTGTTCTGAAATTAATTCCCATTAGTGTATGTAAAAATGACCTTTTGGTTTTCATCCAACAGTTTGTGAAGACACAGCTGCTTTTGGTCATCTTTATGAGCAAAAATCTAAATAATGTTTTACATCTATTAGACTAAATAGAAGAGAAATTTGGAAATGATTCAGTGATGCCAAAAAATAAGAGGATATATGCAGGAATGTAAATTATATGCAGAGATGCTGTGGTTATGAGAATAAGTAACAGCAGCTGTTAAAGTATGAGGAAACTAGCCCGGCTAGTGTGAGCTAGGCCAGCTTTCCCTGGGCAAACCCGTACCGCTTGGAGGGAATCTGAGCCAGTGAATCCATGCATGGCGCTGCAGAGCTGTGTGGCCCTGCTAGCCACTCCGGAGCAGCTGATGGGTCCGTG
>NW_020454093.1:1227855-1326249 GCF_003342845.1 Nothoprocta perdicaria | reverse complement strand
GTGGCACTGCAGAGCTGTGTGGCCCTGCTAGCCACTCCGGAGCAACACGGTCACCCGTGCAGCACATGCTGCTCCTGGGCAACCAGCTAGCAGGGCTCACTGGCTCAGCGGGTAGGAGCTTGCGAGTGCAGTTGTCCTGCTTCCTGGCTCCGGCTGGCACCCTTCCACCCTTCCTCTCAGACACCTGTGCATCCCACAGTCACATCAGTCTGCAAGGGAATGAGAAATTTTCTTTTCTTGACCCTTGTAGCTATACTGAGCACAACGGGGTCTTTGTGATCTTCTTGGTATAAAATCCTCAGGGGGCAAATTGTCAGCCTTGCCCGATGTCTCTTATGGGGCGCAGGGAGAGGGGTAACTTTCTGCCATGGCCAGGGGCTGTTCATGCTGACTATAGTCTGTAAGGAGCCACATGTTGCTGCTGCCTCAGCAGGTTGCAGAACTGGTTGGCCTCGTCCCTTCCTGAACCAGAGCACACGTGTGATAGTTGGAGCTGTGATGGTCCTGGGTAGGGTAGTGCCTTGTGTGTCTTAGACACTCGTGAGTGTTCTCCATGCTTTCTGTGGCTATAGGAACTTAGAACAGGTGTGAGGAAAAGTCAAGGCACTTGTGTTAGCCTTAAATGTCAAAGGGAGTTCTGTAATTCAATGTGGCTTTGGGGTAGTTAGGAACACAGCTCATAAAGTAGCTCATCTCCTACAGTGAGGGCTAGTAGCAGGGAAAAAATGAGCAAATTAGACTTCTCTACTGACATACTCAGGTGCATTGATCAGTCAGCTACATGCCCCATCTGACACTCTGCTTTGGCCCATGCAGTGCTTTGCTTCAAGGGAATTCAGGGGCCTTGAACAGAATTAGGCAAACCAGAAGCCCATCAGAAAGACAAATACAAAATAGAGTAGCCTAAAACCTTCTTAAGTCTAACCTCTGTACTGCAATAACAAGAACATTTTCTGGGAGGTATTATGTGATTTAAACTGATTTATCCAATTTCTAGCCTTTAATATAATTATTTTCTAAGGATGGGAGTAAAGAGGCTCATTTATTAATTCATTGTTCATTGGATTAACTTTTTTTTCTTTTAATTGACAAAAAAGATCTTCCTTGAAGACCACAAGTCAGAGACGTATACTACTTCTGCCAAAAATCTGTCTTGACTGCTTTGCCTATGGCAAGCTTTGAAGTATAAAATACTTCACAATGAATCGAGACTTTGAAAAGGATAGTAGAGACCCATTTTTTTCAGTTGTACTGTTGCATGCTTGATCTTCCTTTCATTTTTGGTGTTGCAAAATAGCATCAGCTCCACTGTCAGCAGGAGAGGGTGGAAGAGGTCAGAGTGTCTGGCTGTGTTTGTCTGAAGTGATCATTAAATTAAATCTATTGTTTATGACTTGTTTATTGCTGATGCTGATTAACCATCAATATTTGGGAGGAAATAAACAGAATTCTCACCACTCATTTGATTAGACAAAAGCAAATCAGCTGAAATGGTTCCAGCATTACAATCCCTATCTGATATATGAAGGAATGCTAAACTAAAGGTCTATTTCCTCCTTTTCAGGCACATGCAGTATTCCCAGTAACCCAATTATACGGCTTTCTTCACACTTTATCCATAAAATGCTACTAACACATCAAAAACAAGTGAATCCTTACATCCTGCAGTTTTATAGTCCATAAAGCCAACTTCACCCATTTTACCCAAAGGAGCATGCAGCCAAAGAGAGGACAAAGCCAATGAAAAAAGAAGTGTGTGTCTGTCTGGCTCTGTATATGAATTATGACTATTCAAGGGAAAAAAAAATTCGAATGATTGCCAAAAAGCCAAGTGTGTAAAGGGACAGCTGGAGTTTTATGCTGGAGTTCACAATGCATCACTGTTCAATAAAAAAGGAGTCCTTTACAACAGTAGCTCTCGCATCACATGGTACATAAGCTACCTCTGAATACAGAGCACCTTCTTCAAAGGAAATGTCATTTTCTATTGAACTTGCTATTAAAGGAACAGTAGGTGATCTAGCTGGAAATGTGTCATGGTGTGGAAAAGATCTGATTCCAGTGCTTAGAATGGTTTGATAGAGGACCTGCTAGCTGCATTGGTCCTTTCCTTTCCATCATACTGCTGATGTCTCAGTGCTTAACCTTTCTCTGTTTTTCCAGGGTAACATGTTTTAAAACGCAGGCCAAAATTTTCAGATTTGGCAAGAGCAAATAGCTATTGGTGTCCACAATGAGTGGAGGGGGATAGGTAGGAAGAAAAGGAGAGAGGCAACTTGGATCTTTGTGCAGTGGGAAAAGTGGCACTGGCCGTGGCCAATTTGTGTAGGAGACTTGAATTTTCAGGGATAGTTTGATGCCTAACCATTTTTTTTTTTAATAAAGATTACTTGAGCTCTGTTGAATGCTGAAAAGATATCCCTCTTTTGCTGTTCTCTTTACTCTGTCTGCCCAAAGAAATAATTATGGGTATAAAGTCTCCACGCTTCTTCCCTGCGGATGCTTGTCCCAATCCGGGGATACCAAAAGATGCCCTGAGATACGAGGAGGAAGAGTGTGAGATTAGAAGGCAAGACAATAAGACAGTTTAAAAGAAATAAGTGTAAGGCAGCAGGAGAATCAGACCGAAAAATGATGAATGATGATGAAAGATTACTGGGAGTACCTGTACTGGGTATTCACCAAAGTTTGAGTTTTTAGGGGAAAGCAGCAAAGATATTTGTTCGGTGTGGCCACTGTGGGTTAATCATGGGAAGAGATTTCTGCCTTTCAGTTTGGGGAGATCAAATGAGCCTGTACAAGGAAGCTCTACTTGGGTTCAGCATAAGACAAAACTACAGACCTTGTCTATAGCCTTTATTCTACAACATGTGTGCTGGTTCTAGGCACAGTAACATTTATGTTGTCACTTCATGTCTGTATTATCACTGCTGTTTATCTTTAAACACTTCACTTCTCATTCTCTCCAAACCTAAGATTGACTGTTGTGTTACAAACATTCTTGAATTTCTTGTATTCTTTCATTTTTTTTCCGATGAATGCATTGTTCCTTGACTAGTGTTATCTAATTATAGAATTTACAGAACTGATCCTTGTGGGGAAAAGCAGAACATGTAGTTTGTAGGTTATGACATCAGGCATGTGAAATCTCCTAGATGATAAGCGTCACAGCAAGGTATGATAGGGGAGCTGAAATGCAATAAGTTACAGTTTTGTGAAATGAGTCAGAGAACTGAAGAGACCCAATATTGTCTTATTTCAGGTTGTTATTTTACAGCTATGTATAATGGTCATCACAGCATCCTCAAATTCAGTGTTTGCTTCTCAAGGAAAAATGCAGTAGCGTTTAGCTGCAGGAAAAGAGGCGGCATAAATATAAGAAAGCTTCTTAGAGATGAAAAGGAACAGTCAAAATAATAAAATACTTGCAGGTGGCCAGAAGATTTTTAAAATGAACTCAGTGTAAATGTATACTGCCTTTCAACGAATAAAACAGCCAACGTTGAAGGGAAACTCCAAGGAAAATACAGTTAAACAATGGTGTAAAGGGGGCTGTTAGGTAAGTGAGGCTATCAGAGGTTAAAAAAAAAAGTCTTCAAACAGCAAAGACTATTCCCAAATGGGGGAATAGAAGGATTCATAGACAAAGGAAGTTAAATGGAAACCTCCAGCAAAACAGGCCAAAAAGGTTTTAAGGAACCACTCTTCAAGGCAAAAAAGTTAATAATAAATCCTTTTCCAAACACTTCTATCTTCCAAATAGTCTGTAAGGCCAACAGAAGATAAAAGGATAATGGAAGTGCTTGGGGAAGATAAGAGCCAGTACAAAGCTAAATTAATTTTTCTAATCAGTGCTCACCGAGGAAAAGCTTAGGGAGGGTCTCACAGCAGATGAGACACAGCAGCTCCTTCCAGTTGTGGTTTTGTGATAGGCTTAAGTGGATCTTAATCCATGTTGCTTCCAAAAGGGATAGTCCTCCTCTCACTAACCCTGGCTGTGCAGTTCCCCTCTCTCCCTTTGTGCCAATGTTAGCATCCTTGAAGTCATATTTTTTAAGTAATGCCTAGCTAAACTGTGCCATGGGTCTAGGCAATAGAAGTATAAATAGATTCCAGAAATAGCTTGTGAACTTCATAGGGGAAAAGGCTCATCCAGGGAAGGTAGAATTTCTGAAGCAGGACTCCCAGATGATGAATTCCAGCAAGGTGGGAAAGCACACAGGCAGAAACGCTGCTTAGTGCTTGCTCTTCCTTAAGTATCTTCATAGGCCACTGTTTGGGCAGCTGGTTGAACGGGTTGTTGGCCGTCATATTCTTTATGACACCAGAAGGAAAGCCAAGCAGAAGCAGAAAAGAGTCTCTCTTTCAAATTTCATTATTTTAGGCCAGTTTCAAGAGAGTTAGAGAAGTAGCACTGTTTTCTCTGATGCCCTGTTGCTGAAAACATATGCAGAATAAGTAAGGGTAAGTAAGGTGGTGATTACAGAGATCATCTTTTTCTAGTATAAAGAGTTAACAATGCAATGTTTTGATAGCATATTTATGTTTCAAGGGAAAAAAGGAAAATGTTTTATTTTTAAAAATAACACTTCAGTGTAGAAAGAAATTTTAAAATGTGTACCTTTACCTCTGTGCAAGAAGACAGGAGGGTATCACTGCACTCTCCCAGTGACTACAATTAACAAAACCTGTCTTCTTTCACTGCAAAATAAATCTTTTGATCCACACTGAGACTAAACAAAGATTTCTCTGTTTACTTTTAGAAGCACTAAGTATCAAGACACTAACACTAGGGGATAATATATTAAATAAGCTTTCTTTGTGTTAAAATCCAGCCTTTGTAAAAGACTTTGTCAACCGATCTTACTGAAATATTGCTACATTATCTTAGTTTCCTGGTGGCCAAAGTGCATTTGTAAATGTTCAGCAGTGCTTAGTTGTATTTCTAACAAAAAAGAAAGAAGTAAAAAGTCTGCATTTGGAAGCATTTTGTTACTATCAGCAGTCCCTCCACAGTTCAGGGGTTTGGATTTTTGCATCTCTTGTGTTTGGTTATTTCATATTGCAAAAGCTTTATTAAAGATTAAAAACACCCCAAGTTTAGGTAGCTTCTTCGTGATTTGCCGTTTCCATGACCAAATTTAGTGCTAAACTGGCAAATTAAGCCTGCCATACACTTCCAGTCCTGAGACTGCAGAAAGTATCAGCTGCATCCACCAGACTAAATAGTTGCATAGAAAGGAGAACATAATTAATTTCAAGTACTGGGTCTCCACAAGACACTGAGACTTATTAGAGGGCAGAATGAAAGCAGATGGGAGATTTAAACTGCATCAAGTGATTTAAAGATGCATGGATGAGCCTTTTATTACATGGGATGACTGATGATACACCAGCAACTAATGCTGACCACGCTTGTAAGAATTAATTTGAAGGCTCAATTAGAGCTAAGCTGTTACTTAGTCATAGGCTGAGAAAAAAGATCTAGTCGTTTGTCCAGGGGTATCTGAAGGTTTCAGACAGCCATCCCAAAAAGGAAACATGGTTATTCCTGGCTTTTCTGTGTTGTTTTTAGTGTGTCTGCCTCTCGTTTGGTCTTAGCATGTTTACTTTTGTTCCCTCTTAATGTAAACTGCACCACCTGCCTCCAAACGTTGAGTCAGTGTGTGTGGCTCGGCAGGGGCGTATAGGAGACTGCAGCTCTAATTCTTGAACAGTTTGATGGTTACTGTCTGCCTGCCCTGTAACCTGCATCTGGACTGAGGAGGTAGCAGCACATTGGTGCTGTGTGCTGTTGTTGTGAGGCTCGTTGCAATGGTCTTCAGAGATGGTCCCCGCTGAGCCTATAC
Source organism: Nothoprocta perdicaria (assembly GCF_003342845.1). Classification (NCBI taxonomy): domain Eukaryota; kingdom Metazoa; phylum Chordata; class Aves; order Tinamiformes; family Tinamidae; genus Nothoprocta; species Nothoprocta perdicaria. The sequence goes on along the minus strand of NW_020454093.1, from coordinate 1,320,400 downwards.
CAGGTGTCTGCACGGAGGCATTTTGTTCTTGCCTGCATCAGGTCCTGAGGGTTGAAGAGAGGAATTTACTGCATGGAACTGCGTTAGCTTGTTTTGATTAAACATGCTGCAGGAAATCCAAATTCAACAGCAATACAGCCACAGGCAAACAGCATCAGTATTTCTACCATGAATAATACAATTTTTTAATGACTTGCAATAATCAGGCAGTTTATATTGTGGACTGGGTGAAAATAAAGTGTAAAATTGGGATAATCACTGAAGAGGGTAGGAAGACTTGTTTTCTTTTGTACTGTCTGCCCATGTAAAAGATCTAGCAGCCTGTACTGGATTGTTTTCTCCTGTTGCTAAGTCAGTGTGCCGTGCTGAGGTTTCTGAGCCCATGAAATGGTGGTTACAACTGTCACCCAGTGAATCTGACATGGGTGGCTTCAAAGATTCCTTCAACTGTCTTGGCCTGAATTTTCCTTCTGGTTTGCCTCTGAGAACTCGTAAATGTTTACCACAGCAAGTGTGTCATGCCGAAGGATACATACTTGGACACCAAGTCCTGGCCAACAGCTCCAGCAAAGCGCCCTCCAGCCTTTGTGCGGCACTGGCTGCCCAGCCATCAGCTCTTCCTCCTCCCATAGTGACAGTCTGCAGTGTTGTCAGTGCTGATCTGCTTCAGGATGTTCCCAGCTGAGGCTGTGTTAGTTCATGTTTAAGCCTCAAATTTATTCCAAATGTGTGGCAGCCAAATGACGGTGACTTTTAATTAATTTGTTGCTGTTGTTGTTGTTCTAAGGGCTGAGGCCTGAGAGGCAGCCGTGTGTATGTGCTTCTGAAGGATTTCAGAGCCTCCTAGTCATCCGCAAAAACGTTGAGTTTCCTGTCATCTCTGGAAACGTATGTTCAAAATCACCCTCTAAAGCAAGATTAGAGATGGGTAGGTAGTCCTCAAGAGTCAGGATCCCAAGCACACGATGCAGAGCACGGTATCACGAGGATTAATTTCTCTGAACACCTCTTTGTGCAGGCCATTGTGCAGGCCGTTAACAGCATTGCTCTGTCTATGTCAGTCAGCCAGGTTTACATCAAGGTCCTCCGTGTTGCTCACTTGTCCTGATGTGCATAAGAGTAGGTCTTACGTGGAAAGAGGACAAGATCACCTTTGCTGTACCAGCTCTTCATTGGTTTCCTGAAGATGCTGTAGAGCTGGCACAGTCCACAGGTACCTGGAACCAGCTCTAAGGACCGTTTGGGCTGCCTGCTATAGCAACTCTGTCTTCATGGTGGTTCCCCCAATTCCCCTCCATCGGTACTTGAACAAAAGAGGCTCTACCCAGCCAAAGGGACTTTGTCAACAGACTGAGACCAGGTTTCTCATGTAGGCTGGCTCTTGCTTGGTGTCATGGTTTTTTACTGGCAGAATGATGAGTTAGGCTTTACTTCCTTTTTTTTTTTTTTTTGGTCCCTAGGAGCCTGCCCAATGAATCTATGGAAACGACTCGCTAAAGTCTTTTGTTGAAGAAGAGTTAATATGCTTAGAGCTAAGATGAGGGCATTTGAACTCATAAATTGTAAGTGTGTGCCATAATCCCTAAAGACCCTAATTATGTTTAGCGACTACGTAATCAGCGTTAAACAGAGAGGTAAACGTTAGGATGCCTCTCACTTGCACTGTGCTGTTAAATCTAATAATAGTAGAGGTTTCTTGTGGCTTGCATTCTGCTTCCATAGGGTTTGTTTTCAGAGCAGCACAACCAGTGTCAGTGCTGTGGGCCACTTGACCAGTTTTCCCTCTGTCATGATAGCCTAGTGCTGTGGTACACGAGATGTCTTGCACCCCCCTTGCTTCCTCCTGTAGTATTTTTCAGTAGAAAAGGCCTTGTTGGACTTGGAATACATCTACTTCCAGGTAATGACATTTTCTTAGCCTGCTTCATTGATCTTCTAGCCCAAAGAGAGGAAATTATTTTCATTTACAGTTTTAACATTTGAAGATGTTAAAACACTGATGTCTCGCCGTGAAGAGCAAATCTATATGAATATTATGTACTTAATTTCATTTAAGTGTTCCTAAAATGTTTAATTGATATTACTATTAGAGGGATAGAACCCACTGAATCTGTGGGCTACTTTATAATTGAAATTTGTAACAATTTGCTATTTCTTTTTGAATATCAAGAGAGCTAAGTCTATGCAATGCTGATTGCCAGCTCAATTATATTTCCATTTTCCCTTCACTTCCACAGTGAATTCCATGGAAGAAGACAAACGAGTAAGTTTTGCGCTTGCATTGTTATCTGATTATTTGTTGGTTCAGACAGGAGACACTGGGCGCAACTTCTGCTGTCTTTGGAGCAAGTTCAGGCTGTTGGATGTGTCGCGCTGCTCGGATGAGCTTACTGCCACACACAGTCGCGACGGAGCACATGCTGAATAGCGTTCACAGCTCCCCAAGAAGCTACTTACCTCCTGGAATCAGCATGAACCTGAAAGGGGATCTGGGAGTTTATTTATTCTTCTTTCTTTTCTTGGATGGCAGGGGAGAAGAGATTTCTTTCTTTTTCTCCTTTTTTTTTGAACAGTAAACAAAACAAGATATTCACGTTCACCTTAGTAAATGGGCGGATGTTGCCCTTGTTGTATAAATAAGCAGCAGTCAATGGCTGAATGTGTGGCCGTAATCAGATACGTCTATACATCAGATGTGCTCTCAGACAAAAGGAGGAGGAAAGAATAAAGGCCTGACTCTAATTCACAAGGAACTTTATGGGAGCCAGAAGAACCAGCTCTAATGGGTTATTTATGCTGCTGTTTCGAGCTCATATATGGTTGCAACATGGTTCAAATCACAGCAATATGGGTTACGCTTTTCTGAAGTCTTCAGGAATGTCTTTATACTTTCTGCCATGCACATCTCTTGCTTCTAAGGTGTTCCCTGTCCATAGCGACATAATCGGTCCCTTCTTTTACTGGGATATGCCCAAATCTAAACAATAATTACATTCTTCTGGGTTGTGCACTTCACTGGTTGTGCCAGTCATTGTCTCGTTGTTTCCTTTCTGCTTTTCCTCTCTCTGTTGTCTCCCATGCATACACTGTAAGCTCTTTTGGGGCAGAAGTTGTTTGCCTTATGCGCGGAAAACATGCAGTGTGCTGAGCTTGGGCTTCTAGATACTACAGTAATGGTAACTGTCATGGTAAGAATCCTCCCTTGCAAGCCTTAGGTCGGATCAGGATCTCACGACTGTATAGCCAAAACTTGTAGGAAATCACATGGGCAGGGAAGAGAGGTGAAAGTATTTAATCTTGAATATCACATGAATAGAAAGGGATATATTCCCCATTTTGCCCTCTGACCACTGACTCTTGAGTCTAGGCCAGTAGTGTAGATTACAAGTGGAACTTTTAATTAGCAAATTTAAATAGCAAATTTGAAGCTAAATAAATTCCCCCCCAAATAGTTGGTAGTTGGATTTTATCCATTAGATTCCTTAGCTAGCTCAAAGGATTTTCTGGCCAAGAAAAGTTTTGAAAGGACCCTCATGATTCTGAATCCAAGGACATAGAAATTAGTTCAAGAACTTCTGGCAAACATGATGGGAAAATGCAGGACAACTTGTAGGTGCAGAAAAAAGCTAGAGTCAGGACCTGTCAAACAACAGTTGTAACTTACAGAAAATAATATCTAAAATTAATGTTTCTGTCATAAAAAGTTGATATTGATAAAGAAACCAAAAAGACAGTAAGTCAAGCAACATTTTATATAAGCCAGCAAAAATAACTTAGACCTTTGTGTCCAGCTCACCATTACTCTGCCTTTTCCTGACAAGTGGTCAGGTACCCCAGAACTACCATTCATGGTCTTAGGTTTATGGAAACAGTGCCCCAGTGTACACCCGAGCGTTAGCTTCGCTCCTCATAATGCAGCCTTCCTTTGTGTGTCATGCCTAGGTAGAGATGCTAATATCTTTATCGCACCCCTGTTTTCCACGTGCAGGCCCAAAACATACACAGTTTTCAGAGTATGTTGGGGACTCTCTGCGTGGCTGGGTGAGGTGTTTGATCTGCGTGCACTATATGCCGGCTGGCGAAGAGCTACAGCTCTTCCAGAGCAGACCTGCTCTCCAACAGGGCAGCTGGAAACACAGGTGGAGAGCACATGCGTGGCTGTCTGTACCTGGCTGTCGAGACACGGGGCTCCTAGCAGTTATCCTCTGTGTTCCTAGTATCCATTGCCCTTTGGACCATCCCTTTGAAGAGCATAGCCTTCTTATATTTTGTTCTGTTTATTTATAAAATGACCTCAAAGGTTAAAAAATGCATTTTTCTGGAAACAATCTAGCTTGCAACAATTCAGTGAAAGGGAAAGGCTTTTGCTTAATGTTTAGGCTGCTCCCTCACTGGAATGTGAGACCTGCGTGCTTACGGGTTTGAAGCCACAGAACTAAACAAACCAGCTTTATATTGTCATTGCACTGCCCTCACTTGGAGTTCATATAATTTGAATCATAAATTCTTTGGGAAAGCAGGTCGGACTTGGTTCCAGTGCCACTGGATTTGGTTTAATCTGATTCTTCCCTGCCAGGTTCTCAGCAACATCAGTTTCTTCTGGCTCTCAGTAAGAACATCTGCCACTAGCACTACTGTAAGTGAACAGTATCAGGCCGTGCATGGTCTGTCCTTAGCTGTCACAGGCACGCCTCCCTTTTCTAAAACTGTGCAACTTTCTAATCTTTGTTCCACCCACTGATTGTATTGCCTATTCCTAAGCCATTAATTTCAAAGGTTAATTGCCATTAATTTCTAAGGTTTTTCTTGTCATCCACAGAACCTAAACTCAAAATCTGTTTTGAATTCCAGAGGGTAATGTCCATTACCCATGTCAGTTCATTCTTTGTGTTCTCACAACATTCTTCCTGATGTAGATAGGACCCTGATGTAGATAGGACTCTTTTCCATAAGAAATAATATTATGCAATGTTTTATCACCTCAGATGCCTAATTAATTTTATTGATTATTATTTTATTCACGTCTTTAAGATTATTGCCTCATCCAAGGTCACACTTGCTTGGTTTTCCATTAGCTGTTCATATTCCTTTGTTACGGTATTTGACAGTTTTTTATATTCCTATGGTGCTTTATGTCCTAAAGGCACTATTAGCATATTTTGTTTACTTGAGAAGTAGTTAAGGAGACTAAGTAGATAACTAATTGTTTGGAGAAATAAATTCTGTCTGAGTATGAGAAAAGGAGAGATACATAGGAAAATAGTTATTCCTCTCTCACATTTATTTTGCACTAGGAAAGCTTTAATGAAAACCCTCCATGGATGCTGGCTCCAGCTAAGATACAGTGGTTTTTGTAATCACGTAGTTTCATTAGACCAAGTCTAATTGACCATAACTTAGTCCAAGACTAAGGTCTAGTTGAATTTGTATATTAATAATATTGAATTTTAGCATATTCAAATCACTATAAAGATTTTAGAGATTGATGTTTTTTCTTTGTAAGATATGCAGTGTAGATTTTCTTTCTAAGTTCCAGCTACATGAGATAGTCCTTTGTATTTTTCTTGGTGTATGTGGTTTTTTTTGGAGAAGAGAGGTCACACATAATTGATGCCTGAGCAAGAAATAGTGGTTGTTTTTGGTGTTTTGGTTTTGTTTGGTTGCTTTATAGATGAAGAGTAAGGTCTGGAGCAATACATTTCCAGGACTTCAGGCTGACAAAACACCTGACTTTAGAGTTATTGATATATTTTGATCCATATGAAGTTTGTCACGGTGTGATATTATTACCATAAATTTTACTTTATGCGCTGAGAAAACTTTTGAGAACATCTCTATCATGTCTCTGTTGTGCGCATGGAGGAAAGTACATTTCTGAAAGTATCTGTGGTATCTCTTGATGGATGGACCGACATCTTATGGGTACAAAATGAAACACAGGAAGTTTCATAATTTCATCTCCATGTGAGGAGGAACTTCTTCACTGTGAGGGTGACAGAGCCCTGGCACAGGCTGCCCATGGAGCCTGTGGAGTCTCCTTCTCTGGAGGTCTTCCAAACTTACCTGGATGCCGCCCTGTGCCCCGTGCTCTGGGTGTCCCTGCTGGAGCAGGGGGGTTGGACTAGGTGATCTCTAGAGGTCCCTTCCAAGCTCAGCCATTCTGTGATTTTTTATGTTTTTCAAGATTTAAAGGTTTCAGTTATCAGTGATATTTTTGTTTCTTATCAATTCCAGCTCATTTATGCCTGGGTTCTTGTTTATTCCAGGCAATGAGATTTCACAGATAGCTTTTCCTGAAGTCAGTGTTGCTGTGGAATTCACAGGTTCCATCTACTTGTTAAAGCTCAGCTATCCCATCTTAAAGTTCTGCCTTTTCAGAAAAAAATTTCCCTGGGGGGAAATCTACAGATTTTGTGGAGGTGCTTCTGTAAAGACCCTTGGCTACACATTCTGGAGCCACTCCTGTGTGTAGCAAAGACAGACTCATCCTCTACCTGGCCATGCCAGTAAACCTAGGAAAAGAATCAGCTGCGTAGATATAAAAATGAAAGTATTGAATGACATTTATTCCTTTGTGCAGAGCTGCATGATAAAGGCTGATGTCCTTTGAGAACATAGTTGAGTCTTAAATGATGCCTCAGAGCAGGCTGCTCTAAAAAGGGATGGAATTAGTGGGTTTGGCTTGTGCCTAATCCTCCAAAGTATGGAGAGTCAGGAATCAAAGACACTGCACAAATAACAAATATATTCTCCAAGAAAATAATAAATGTATTCTCAAAAAAAATTACAAATAGTTTTGTTGTATGATTTCTTTTACTCAGCAGTAAAGGATCATCCCAAAAGCTTGGCTGTTATAGAGCTTTCAAGGTTCAAGGAATATAATTTTCTGTGCAATGACTTTATTAGCTTTACAGAAAGAAATTAAGAGCCACCATTTTTTTTAAATTGAGGACACTTCTTCTTTCTTAATTTCCACATTCAAAAAATAATCAGTATAATCAGGGAAGTGGCCATCTCAAATGCATCTCTTCATTTTCCTCAAAATCACAGCGTATCTCATACCTGCTATGGACCGGGCGCCGTGTGAGAAGCCCTGTCCTCACAGAGACAGGGAAGAGCTATACAGGGCATTTCCAAGAGCGGGTGTTTTGAAGCTGGTTGAATTGTCTCACTTGCTTCCTGATGTCAGGAAAACCACAGCTCATGGACTGGTATTCTGAGGTAAGCGCGAGACTGTGCAAAAGCCCTGAATAGTGATGAGGTGCAACTGTATGGATGTGGAGAGTGGGCTGAGCGGACAGAAGGGGACAAAAAGACTTTGATCAGGAGAATCATGTCAAAAAGACTCACAGTAATATAAACCAGTATGCCAGTGAGATATATGGCCTTCCTGGTTTTGCAAACCTGCTTTCTTACACTCTTTGTCTTTTGCCTTTTCAGAATGTGGGCTCATCGAGGCCCTAGCGCCGGGACAGCACCTTGCTCTATGGGAGGCTACTGTAATTTAAATTGTGCTGATGAAAAGGGCAGAAACTGGGCCAGGAGTTAGGAAATTGCATTTCATGGTCTAGCTCTAAATCATGTCAGACATGATAGCTGAGTATTCCCTGGTCTGAGCCCAGCGTAATATGTGCAGTCCTGAAAGACGAAAGCAAGAAAGCTGATATCCAAACGTATTTTTCTTTAAAACGTTAATCTAATAAAAGGTATCATTTTCATTGTTTTGTGGTGTTTAATGGATAACCACTACCATACCAGGCTGAAGGTATTAAATCTTTTCTGTTCTTCCTGCTACCTCTGTGACCACATCCAAATGCCCGGAAAAATTTATCAAGCCGGAGGCATTTTGCTGTCAGCTCCACATCCTAAAACGAGCTGAGAGCAGGCTTAATCCAGCTGTTCTCTGGGTGTTTAACTATGAAGTCTGATGGTGGTAGAACAGTTGCAGATGCGCAGTGTAATTATGTCTGTATGATCCTAATTATTTTACCAGCTGCCATTACTTTAGATTTCTCCAAGAATGACTACTTTGAGAGCAAGTTGTGGAATTGGCTGTTTTGCCTTTGTGCGATCGTGAATTTATAACTGCACCGGGGACTGCTTTGGATCCTTATCAATTCTTTCAAGATTTATAACGTATTATTTCCTCTGCAAATGGATTTTTAACATACAATTTGTTTATATTGTAATCCCACCAATTTTTGTGGAAGCAACCTTTAAAATGAAAAAGTGGCTTTGAAGTAGAAATTGAAAGCAGTTAGTTGCTATTTAAGGGGGTGGAACTGATGAAAGCGTTTCTGTAATTCCTGTGCAGAGCAGCGGTGTCTGTCTCTGTGTCAGTCAATTCTCCCAATGAAGCTCCTGTGGGAGGACGGACAGAGTCCTACAGCACCCATGGCAGAGCTACTCTAGACCCAGCAGGAGAAGTTCTGAAGTGGGGACACTGTGCAGGACAAAGCAGCCACAGGTGCTGTAGGAAGATGCACTCAGAGCCTTGCGAAGTTGCGAATGCTGCTGCTCCTGGAACAGACTGGTCCATTGGGCCGTCTTGGAAACATCTGCCAGCAGTTTTTCTGGGGGAAGGATGAAGATGAAGGTCTTGGCAATGCCCTGGCAGGTCTGCCACAGGAGTGCCTGTGCATTTGGCTGCTAACTCTCCGTGCTGCTTTGCTGGGCTTTAGTCCCCGCTCATTATCACTGCTCGCCCTACTGTCTGCTCATTAAGGGCAGGGGGAGGCATGTGGCTTGTAACTGCAGGGATGTAGTACAGGGACCAGCATTTATGAGGTATAAGTTAGTGCACTCTTGTGATTTCAATTAAGTTAGAGCATTTACTTACGCCATGTCCTATTTCAGGAAAGCCCTTAGGCTGGTGCTTAAGTCTCCCCCTGTTCAAAAGAGTATCTATATCCAGGAAGTATAGATTTCCAGCCATGAAACTCACCTGCAAATCCTGTAGTCTTTCTCTTGATTGTAAATGTGAAAAGAAAAGGATAATAGAAGTTCACCAGACACATTTCAAGACCATTCATCAAAACCCTAATAAACACAAGATGGGATAAAAGCAAATATGCACACAGAAACCCAGTAAGGATCAGACTCTTCTTTTCCTCTCTGATATACAGATCTCTCTGTCTTTCTCATAGTTGCAGAGAATAACTTTTTTTAGAAACTTTGACCATATACTCCCAAAATAGGACATCTGAAAACTCGGAAGGCAAACTAAATGAAGACACGTGTTTTCTTTTTAAAGTCCAGTGCTATGTCAGTAGTCTTATTCCTGATTTATTGACTTTGAATGGACAGGGAAGAGAGTGTTTCACTTTGCTTCTGTAACAGGAGTTTGCAGATAGTTCTCCCTAGGCCTTTTGTGACCTGAACCATTGCCCTGACCTCGCTGCAGTCGCCCTGCCTCTCGACAGCCCTTGGCGTTGTGCAGTGGGGATCACTGTTGTGGTGCCTGCAGCCCACCCTCACCTGCCATCTTCGTCACGTCAAGGCTCCCAAGGATCTCCAGATTTCAGTTTCCAGCTAAAATCATTCCATCTTAGGGCAATCAATGGATTAATGTTTTTGGCTAAGGATGTTGTTGTTTGTGTGGATAATGTGCTTTAGACAAAGCCCCGGTTTTCTGTTGGAAAAAAAAAAAATGCTGTTTGAAAAACTTTCCGCTCCAGTTTGGAGGAACGTGAAGAAATGTCCAGAGACCATCCAAAGCAGAGTGTAGAAGTCTCAGTTCAGTCTGAAATGTAACACAGTGCAAAGACACTGCAGTTGCTCAGGGTTAAGTATTTCAAGCAATTGGCAAGAAGAATGAGTAGTGCAGGTGGGAATTTAACGTTAATAACAAACATGTTAGAGTGAAAAAATGACATCCTGAGAATGAGAGCGAGATTTGTGCTACAAAGGAAGATGTCAAAGATAAGGAGAAGGAAACCAACAGAGATAGTTTTATATTTATTCTTCTAGAAAGCTTTCCAGTCGTTTTTGCTTAAAAATGCTCTCAGAAAAGGTTCTGCCATGGGATGCTGTGCTTTGGAGCTGGCTGCCGTACACAAACTGCTTTCTCTTTGGTTTTCTGAAGAAAGCAAAAAGAAAAATATCACTAACAGTCTGCAGTTGTGGGGCTCTTGCAAGTGCATTTCTTAGGCATCAATGAGCAGTTAAATAGGCTTTTTACTAGAGAGCTGGTGTTTGACTTTCAAAAGTTCAGTTGCAGTACTGATAGCTTCAGCTACAAATCCTCAAAACCACAGTTTCAAAACATGCAAGATGGTGCGTGCACTATCCACGTTTTGTGTGCTCTGATATGTTGAATAATGAACATGGCAAAAAATCTGGAAGTACAGGGTATATGTGACTAATAAGCAGTTAGATGCAGGGTGATAGTTCTAGTTCTTGACATACATCATGTTGAAATAGTTTCTCAGAACATTGCTTATTTCTGTTCCCCAAAATGCTGTTTACTGAGGGGAAAATTCAAATCCCAAAGTTGAGGAAATAAAAGCCTGAATTGTTTTTGTCTGCTCTAGCAGCCTCTGTTCCTCATTTTCCTTTCCCCTCCTTTCTCTCACTGCTCCTGTTGTTTCAGCTGTTGCTCAGCTTTCCTTTCATCTCGTCCATTCCCCTGTCATCAGCAGGGTCTGCATTCCCCTCCCCTGGCGCTGGGATGGCACTGCTGTGCTTTGCCGGGCCAAAAGGACTGCAGCATTGCCTACCTCATAAGACACTGCTCTCTTTTCAGTACTAGGAACCCCTTTTCCTAGTAGCACAAGAGCAAATTGTCAGCTCCGCAGGCATCTCCATGAGGGCATCTCAGTTGCCCCATGAGAGCCCAACTCAAACCTGGTCTCATTTTTTGCCACCCGTTCTCCCTGCCACCTCTTAAAGCAGGTGAGTGAGCCAAACACTTGGCATTTGTTCTTCCAGTTCTTCTCTCTGCTTCAGCCAACAAGAATTGCAGCAACCCACATTAGCAGCTCTGCACTACCAGTGCACTTAGCTCTGCCTCAGAAGACCCTCAGAAAAGCTGGGAGCATTCTGCCCTGCTTTGGCAAATTAGATAGCAGGAGCAGGTATTAAGCCAGTCTACCCACTGTACAGTGTATAAGGATGCCAATCATGCAGATTGGGTTTGAAAAAGGAGAAATATGTGCATACATGTATGTGGTTGCGCAGTGCTTACAAGAATGAGAAAGTGCTAAAACTGACCCTTTTTTTTTGTGGCATTTGGATAAAGTGTTCCTTTGCTTCCCTCCTTTTCTCTCACATTTTTAAAACGATCAATACAAATGTTAGCATATTCTCTTTATAAAAGCAAACAGATAAATATGAGCAGGTAAATTCTGAGTGTTCTGATGAAAAGTGGGAGATATGGGTTCAGACACTGGAAAATTTTCACTGGTAAAAGAGATGCGCATACCCTGCAACAATTATTACAGGCTATAAATTAACTATTATACATTTCTATAGATAGAAAAAATACTTATTACATACTAGAGAAATTGTGTCTGTGCTAAGGATAAAAAAAATGGCACAATTAAATGGTAGAGTATGGAGAATTTCTTCTAAAACCATGTGAGCAAAACCAAGTCTTGTTCATTGCTATATTCCATAAAAAGGTAAAAATAAAATAACACCTACAAAAAATTGATGTATTCACAATGTCGTGAATGCTGTAATAGAAAATGTGACACTGAAAAATAAACTCAAAATCAAACCCACGAATTCCCTCTTTTCTCAAGGTAGCTAGCAAACACAACAGTGGGCCTTGCATAGTGTTCCCTTCATGTCAATGTATAAAACATTTCTGCTAGGCTTTTTGGCAGATGTATGGGAGACTTCTGTGTGGGAAACCAAATAAAGAAATTGACCAAATTAAAAGTAAGGAGAAATAAATATTAGCAAAAAAAAAAAAAAAATAAAAGGAAAGACCAAGGAAAAGCTGGCTGTGAATGTGAAATGACACCTTGAATGAAGTTCCAATTTGTTCTAGTCTGTGATTTATTGATACAGTCTCTGGGCACTTGTGGTTTATTTAAACAGGAAAAGTAGTTGCTATGTACAACCACCATAGCTCCTCAGCAACCTGCAGAGTTACTGAGAGCTGCGCTGAGCTTCTGAAAACAGCATTTACCACTCTGCAATTAGAGGCTGCTGGCTGGGGCAATATCTCCTGTTGACAATTCCTACCTCTGATTCCTCTCCTGATATGCCTCATTGCTGGAAGTCAGATCATGTTGTTTGCCGAAGGACCTGGGGGGATGATTTGTGGTGTGAGGGTGAAAGGTTTCTTTGCTGTTCGCTCTCGGGAATCAGATGTGCAGTTCTTGAATAGCAGAGTAACCTGACCTGAGATTTTGAAGGATATTGTGGAAGAAATTCTGCTCTCTTAAAATCGACCGCTATTATTCAATCAAGGTAATGAACCATGGGAATTAATTCAGTAGTTGTTGACTGAAATTACTAAGCAGAGAACAATAGTTATTTCGAGCCCTTCCTATAGCAAATTAGAGAATGGTGATGTTCTTGAGAGTAACACTGAGTATCAGGGTCTTAGCTTTGTATATATACTCATGAGGGCTTATCGACTCCCTAGCAGTAAAGGAAGTTAGGATAAATTACAGACATTGACGGCGTGTGCTTTTATGCAACTTAAAATTCTATAAGAAAAAAAGAGTGGACAGTGGGTGAACTGTGGCCTTCGTGCTCCAGGATCACACAATCCACAAGGAGCAGAGAAGAGGGAGCATTTATGCAGATCCATGGCAGGAAGAAGCTGTGAATTGCTTTAAGGGTGGCCTCACTTCAGTCTGTGGGTAAAATCATCTTATCTTTCTTGAGTATCCCCATCTAGGCATAACTTAGGTATTGCAAGACCTTTGAAAATCCTTAAATTATAGATTATTCTTGATGAATTTGGCCAAAGAGCTATTTATTGTGCTGTTCTCTGTGCCTTGGAGTGTTGTGTTTGCCTTGAATAAGGCCAAGAGGAAGATAACCAAGAATCTGCCTTCTTTTTCCATACTCGGTGGCAGCATTTCTTTTTCATGAAGTCCAAGAATGAGACAGGACATTATTGTGCTAGTCCCTCAGCAAACTGAGGTATCTTTGGATTTCGTAGCTCGTCTGAGAGGGATGTGTCCCGTACCAGGTGTAGTTCTTATGACACTGCTGCACTTAACGCAGAAGGGAAGAGGAGAGAAATACTCACTCTGATGACTCCTTACTCCAGCTTGCCTATGTGGGGAAAGGGTGCCCTGTCCTGAGCATCCTCCTCCTTTTATCTGTTGAGCAATAGTTGCTTCAAATGAAAGCCACATGCTCACAGTTGCCAGCACGTGCATGCGCAAAGCAGGGAGCTCCGTGGCAGGCTGATTCAGAGCCGTCGTACGTGACTATGTGGCTCTGTGGTCTGTGCTGCACCGAGGTATTTGTACTAGCTGTGAATGTGCTGCTCAACAGCAAGGGCAGCAAATAGGTCTGAGAAGCAGGGCATAAGCCTGGGCAGAGCAGTATGGTAAAGGAGCTATACATTTTGCTGCACCTGCGATGGTTCTGTAGGCCCTCATGTCTTTACACGGCCTTGTCTTGTGCCATGCAGATGTGGCAGTGTGGAAGGACATGGTGAAATTGGTGAAATGCCCCTCCTCAATGGTGATTACTGTCATGAAAAGCGTCAAGTTTGTTTTGTCTGTATTATTATGGTGACTTTATTACAAATTATAATGTCTGTAACTGAGACTTTGTGAAAGAATCATGGCTTTTCTTTCAATAGGAGCTGTAAATAAAAAATGGATTTTTTCTTTTACTAAAAATGCACAGCAAGGACATGAATTACGAGGTGGTGCCTAACTGTAGCTCTCCAATACTCTTTTAGAAACCTCTTAGAGCTTCAAACATTTATTTGAGGCTATCATACATATCAAAGGATCTGTGGGAGACCAGGAGGCCAGCTGGAATCTTTGTGGCTATATATGTACTTCAGAACATCTATAAAATACTGTTAGATAGCTACATTTAAGCATCTGAATCTGTCCATTTTGTCACAGAAATGCCAAGGCTGGGAACCAGAATTGCAATCCTTTTATTGCAATCCATGTAATGAGAAATTGCCAGAACCCCTTGAGATGAGTGTTTAAAACTCATAGCATCTATTGATGAGGGTCCTCATTCTGATTAATCGCCTGGAATCTTGCAGCGTAACTGCCTGTAGTTACAAAAATGAAACTGTGAATGTGAGGGACCAGAGGGGAGAATATGCAAAAAAGGCAGGTGTGTCATTTCTATTACAAAATACTAGAATATTTGAGAGTAAAAAAGACTCTGTGTGTGTATATATTTACATGCATGTGTATACAGACATTATATATATTTTTTTCGAATTAATTTTCTAATATAAAATTATGAAAATCTATTAGTGCTCATTTGTTAATGCAAACATTCATGTTACATGTTTTGTAATATGAAATAATGATTAATATAATTGCAAGACTGTACCATTGCATATGCATATTTTCTAGTATGAAATAATGAACTCTAATTTGTAACAATTACATGGTTGTAATGTTATGCATTTTTCACATATAAATGCATATTCAAATCAGAAAAAAACATGTGGAGTAAGACAATGAGAATTAGAAAGATCCTGTGAGAGCCGACTCTGTGGTTTTATCTTACAGTGAAACGAATTCTTTTTTGAGATGTGCTTATACATACACACTATATACTTATAAATACAGCCACATATATACATATATATTTACTTAAATGTGTATAAATATAAGAAGTTCCAGCGAGGCAGACCCCGAAGTGACTGGCAGGAAGAAGAAAGGTGGGGGACCCATTCCTGCGCCGTGTGTACATCAGGGTGATGCTGAGCAGGGGCTGCCTGGCACACACGGGAGCCGTGTGATGAAGTGCAGCGCTCAGAAGAGCTACCACTCGCCACCTAAAAGGCAAGCAAGCCCCGGTGCATCCCTACAGGAAAAAAACCCCTGAGGTCAGAGGAGACTGTGCTTAGTTTGTGTGTATGTGTAGCAATGAGTCCTGTGCAGGGTATGGGGTAGGAGCGGGAAGCCGGGTGCCTCTGTCTGTTTTGGAATATTCCTGGCTTGCCAGTCTATAGGGCTCTCAGCAGTGTCTTGTATGGCAAGATGTAGGTTTCAAATAGCTCTTCATGGGTCCCGCTACCATACTTGGCTAGGAGCAATTATTCTGTAAGGCCTTCCCACGTTAACAGACTGTTCCGTTTACAGCTTCTTCTGCAAATGTTTCTGACTGTGTTTTAGGCTCTGCCTTTTTGTGCAAGGGAATCTATTCTTTCCTTCTGATGTAGCATGGTGTGGCAATTGTGGTCTTGAGCATTCACTTTTTCAGTGATAGGCTCAGAAGTAAATTTGTTCTATTATTTCCTCTCCAGGCCTTCCTGAGCCTTGACATTTCCCAATAAATTATTTCAAAGAAATTCTGCATGTAGTATTTCCGTTTTTTTCCTTGAACATTATGTTTTTTGGACTTTCGATTGTTCTTTTTCCTCTGTTCGTTTCTCTTTCCAGTCGAGTAACTTCTTGAAGGTCTGTGCCAATACAATGGACACAAAACTCCATCTAAAGAATAGATAAACCCATAGAGAAACAGAATTATGTTATTTGCTTTTCAGGCTGAAGCCTTTTTCAGATGTCTTAGGATAGGGTTAACCATGTTTTCAACATGTTAAACTTGTGAACTACTATTCATTCCCAAACCCTTTTCACTCTAACCGGTTACCCTCTGTATATATTTGTTCAGCTGATTATTCCTTCCCAAGGAAAGTGCAGCTCTTGGCCTTATATTTTCTTTCAATATATCAAATTCATTCTGAACATAATCTTTTTCAACAGCAGGTACTTGCACATTATTGTCTGTAAATTTTGTATGCATACTTTATTCCTTTATCAGTTTTGTTAAATAAAATATTGGCAACCAGACTAATGAGGTATTGACGTATAATACCTCGCCTGAGACATTCTTCCAGTTTAACAGGAAGAGTTGATGGCTCCTTTCAGAGATTGGTGTCTCAGCCAGTTTTCAAGCAGTCCCTAGTATTTTCTTTCAGGGTTTGCTTATAAGCATGTTGTAGAAGCCATGTCAAAAGTTATAAATAAATCCTGATAATTGTTATGCTTTTTCTAAGAAAAACAAGCTTGGTAGAATCATCATGAAGAATAGTCTAATTTGACTTTGTTTCTTCTAGCCAAATCAATGTAGCCTCTTCAATAATTTATTTCTTGCTTCTGCAGTTACATATACTGTGACTATCTGTTCTGGTTTGTTTCCAGAAACTATGGCTAAGCTGATTAGCCTCTCTTTCCTTAACTTATCCTCTTTGCTTTTTAGAGTTGTATTTGCTCTTTCTATCTTTTCTGGTGCTTCACTGGTAAATGGTGAGTTTTCTGAGAGATTCTGCAAGTTCCTCAGCTGATCCCCTAAGCTACCTGGTAAGTTCAGCAGACCCAGCCTGCTTGAAATGATGGAATTAGCTATATACCTTCCTACCTGAATTCTTCTTACTGGAATGCAGTGTCTCACCTTGCTGTCCTGTAGGTTAATTATGATAGCCATCTGATCACAGAGTACTTTTTTTATTCAAGATTGTTAAAGAAAAAGCTGTAAATTCATCTTATTTAATGTGTCCAGTCAGTGAGTTCATATCCATAATTAAGAGAAAGCAGATCATTTCAGTGCACAGTGCCAAGAGACAGCAGAAAGGAACCTGCCCTTTAAAAATTATCCATTTGAAACAAGCCTATTAAAAACTAATTCTGTCATACTTAGTGATTTCTTGGGGCCTTATTAGATGTAATTAATGCTTTTCTATTAGCCTGTCAGGATGCTATTTGGTTTTCTACTTAGCTATTTAAGCTACATATAAGAGAGACCAATGTTAGCAATCCACTTTGTCCTGGCACACAAACAGTGACTCACAGATAAGCCTGTATAAGAAGAGCTTGATAAGAGAATTTAGCAGGGCATTGTTCTTTAAAAAACATTGTAAGAGGAACTTAAAAGACATTCTCATCTTAGGTTAATATTAATTGGAAATTTGATAACATCACCGAGGGGCACAGAGGAAATTCAAAAGACAAAAGTTTAAGCTAAATATTTAGGTGCTTATTGCCAACCCAGCTGTTAGAAAACAATCTTGACAATATACATATAAAATCTATGACACAGGAAGATAAGTCAAAGCAGATGGAGTTTCAGGTTTTTTTTAATAGTAAAGCCTATGGAGTTTTTACCTGCAGATGAATAAATGAATGACCTCCATGACAAAACATCACACAAATTTATTTGTCAAATTCAGACGCAAGATGAAATGAGAGGCTAGCAGAAGCTAGATATGAGGAACTCAATGCTGCTGCCATCTCTTATACATGAGTCTTACGAAACAGAGATTCTCCACCTGGGTACGTTGCAGGAGGGGATGCATTTGCATGGTTCCAAAACTCCTGCAGAGGGAGTGGGGAAAAAACCCTGTAAAGAGGCTACTGTATCTCACCAGCAGAAAATGACATAATTGGTGCACTGAATGGTGCCATTGTGTTTCTGAAGCTTGATCCCATCAAAGGATAACACCAGCTGCAACAAGCTTCTGCGCTGTATCTGCCAAGTGTTTCGACACGTATTGGTCTAAGATGGTAGGAAAGGCAAAAATCTGGAGTGTGTTCAGCTACACAAGTTTTCCAAGATATGCTTCAAAGTATTACTGCAGTCTGTTTCCAATATCATCATGTATTGATGTATTGATGACATCGTAAAACTTGATGTATTTCATAAAGTTATTTTTCACTGTCTTACTGTACATAAAATCCCCTTGGAAATGTTTCTACATTGATTTCATCCTTTGATTTTTAACTAGACACTGTCAATGTCACAAGGAAGTTTCACTCCTAGTAGCAAGAAACTGATGCTCTAAGTTTGGTGGTATAAGCAGGCCATGGGCAATATATGTAGTTTTTTTTGATGTGATGAGAGAGAGAACAACAAGAATAAGTCATAAGAATAAGGCATAATCATGAGAGTAATTTGAGGTCTATAAAACAAATTTTACATTGAGAAATTTAAGGAGGTTCATCCATTCGACTCATCAAAGAGAAACATAAAAGGTAATTTGCCTGCAGCCTATAATTAAGGTCTTTAAGCCCTTTTGTAAGCATTCATGTGCATAACAATATCCCATAGTTGAGAAGATAGAACATGTTAAAGTGAAAAGAATATCTAGAATTTAAGCAGAGACGAATTTTTTGTGATGACTGATTTACACCATTAGAATGGCTTATCGTGTGTTTTGGAAGATTCTCTGTCACTTTGCATGTTAACCTTAAAGTGGATATTTTCTGAAAGATATTTGCTTGGCCTAACCACCTCTTACTATTGGTTTCAGTCACAAAAGCTTTGTGTGCCCATGTGTATTGCTGATTATAGGAGAGACAGAATGCTAGTGAAGTATTCAACTATTGAACTTTTTTTTGCACTCAAAACTTAAAAATGCATAGGATGGCTCCCTGACCTTGAAAACTGGGTTACACAATTGAGCATCCCACCCCTATCTGCAGCAATGCATGAGCTAAATAGAAGATATTCAAAAATCTTGTGTTGTGAGGGCTACAGCTGACATACAGACACATAGGATTGCTAGGGGCTATTATCAAGAGTACTTATCTTGTCAGTTAATATCCTTTTGATCATTTCATTGTATTGAAGCCACAAACATCTGTGGCTCTTGAACAAGCATCAAAAGATATCCAAGGACCAAGGACAGTCTGTTACCAGTGTCTAGAATCAATTGTCTATTGAAGTCCAAAATTCTGTCAGGCTGTTTAATTAAGAGGATGAATTTTTGGCGATTTCGCTGTTTTACATGTATTATCATACATGGCTATAGTAAAAACATTCTGTTAGACTTACATGCATTGTCTGCTTTAGTGTGACTGCCTGATCTTTATGTATAACATTTTCTCAGTTCCAAAGTGCTTATTTAGGGTACTGACAGCTTTCTGCAATTCACTGTCTTAAAATTCTTGCCAAACGAGGAATTGGTTGAGGAGATCATTACTAGAGCTACCTGAAATATCTGTGATGTTCAAGATGATGTGTGTTTGCTAGGCTGTGTTAGCACGGGGTCTCACTCAACACCTCTGACAATATAAAGTGAATAAACTGGAAGTTCAAAAATATTACTTCCAGCTTTTCCCTTTTTCCTTTTTTTGCTCCATATCAAGAGTAAACATTTTTTTTCCCCCAACAAATGTCTGTTTCTTTTCTTCCTGCACTTGTTTTCTGGGGCTTTTGAGGGTCATTCCAGAACCACAGGAAACATGGAGGAAGGAATCCAGGCAGCTTCTCTAGGGTTGTTCTCTGTTACTAATTTAATGAAGACTCCAGCAAATAGGACTGGTGAGGTAACCTTGAGAAATAGCGTGGTAAAGACATCTGATATCTATTCTGAACACTCGCAGGAGGCTTTTAACCTATTCCCAGAGTAATCCAATCTGAGAAGTCATTCCATTGACTGAGCTACACATTCTGTTGACCTTGTAAACAGGCTTTTTTTTTTTTTTTTTCTGTAGCACTTGTGGGTTTTGTGGTCGTCCTCTTTTTATTTGAAAGTGTTGGAACGCATTAAAGTCCTTCTCTGTCTTGACATCTAATTCCCATTGGAAACAGGATCTAGTAAACTATTACTGACCTGTCCTGTAAGGAGGACTGCAAAGACAGTGTAATATACCAAGGAAAGATCATGTGGCAAGTAGGCAATAGTGAGAGAAGTAGACCCACAAGTCACTGAATCGAAGTAGAGAATGAGGTTGTTCTGTTTGATCTGGTTTGTGACACTGCTCATTTCTTCAGATAGGGCAGAGACTGCAGAAAGGAACCATGTAACCACATTAGCCAATGACCTGTCTTTGTTCTTCCAAGTATGTCATTCGGGGCACTGAACAGGTAGTGCTTTTGAGCCAAAGACTCTGAAATATAATTTAGATATAATAGATATATAATATATAGAAATATAATTTAGATATAATAGATTTAATCTGAGACTGAGACTAAATGTTTACCAAGGCCAATTACTTTTGATATGCTTCTCTGTTTCCCATAAATGGGCAGAGAACAAACTTATGTGTCCTTAAGAATGTATTTTTGCAGTGATATCCTTCCTATTAATGCAGTGTTATCCTTCCTGTACCTAGCTCAGAAAGTGTGCGTTCTTCCTGGAGACAGAGAAGTCTCCTTCTGTGGAGGTCTTCAAAACCCACCTGGATGCCACCCTGTGCTCTAGGTGTCCCTGCTGGAGCAGGGGGTTCGACTAGATGATCTCTAGAGGTCCCTTCCAACCTTAATCATTCTGTGATTCTGTGATTCTATTAAAAATGATTGTTAAATAATGTTTGGCTGTCTGGTAGACCTTTGCTGTATATTTGTTATTTTATTTTTACAGTTGCAGTTTAACCATCTCACAGTGACCTTCATAGTTTTAGTCATTTCACTGCCTATTTGCACATCAGAAAGCACGTCCCTGATGAATTCCCGTGAGAGGATTCCAAGGCAAGTTAACACAGCTTTGATAGTGATATTTTCTTTTGTTCTTCTGAATGTCTGGAGAGTATGTCCCCTATGTCCAGTGGACTTGCTGGACATGCTTTTTGAACTGATATCTTGACAGGGAGGTTTGTGTTCAAGTACTTTCATCTCAGGTTGCATTCATCAACAAGAATTTATCAAATATAATTTGTTGTAGGTGGCTTAAACATGCTTTTTCCTCTCTTTCTTTGCCTGTGTCTTTATGGAATCTTTTTTTTTTTTATTTTGTATGTTATGAATAATTATACGCATACTTATATTGTGTGACATACAATGCATGTATTATTAATCAATTAATTTATTTATTTTTAACCTTTGAGACACGAGACAAGAGGAAATGGCCACAAACTAAAGCACTGAAAGTTCCACAGGAACTTAAGGAAAAATAACTTGCCAGTGAGGGTGATAGAGCACTGGAACAGATTGCCGAGAGAGGTTGTGGAATCTCCTTCTCTGGAGATCTTCAAAATTCACTTGGAAGCCACCCTGTGCCATGTGCTCTAGGGGACCTTGTGTGTGTAGGGGGGTTGGACTAGATGATCTTTAGAGGTCCCTTCCAACCTTTATGATTCTGTGATTCCATGATTACCTCAAGAGAACTGATTAACAAGAAATTAACTTCAGCCAATGATGCTCTAAGTCATGGAATAGGGATGTTGAGATATATTAAGAATTATTTTGGGTCAGCAGCGTATTCTTCAGAGTATCCAAAGACTAGCAGACTGTAGTCTGTTATCTGAAGAACTTCTCCATGAGGCAAGGTTGAATGGAGAACATCTGAATGCTGAAGGCTCAAGAGGTCTGTCACATCAGGAAAAAAGATCTCCCTTGGTATAAAGGTCTTGGTGTCTCAATTTTGGGTCCTAAATTTGAATGAATTCTCTGTATACATTGTCTTTTCTTTCTTCCAGTGAGGAGGAGTGAAAAATAGTAGCCTTTTTTATTAAGGAAGTTCTATTCACTCTTATGGGATTGGGGTCATTTTTAGCTGTTTGGACCAACGTTGTTACTTGTTAGTTACTTCAGTTTTGAGGAACTAATCATTCTAATCATCCTGAATGGTGTGAAAAGTCAACTCCTGGCACTAGAAAAATATTACAAGTGACATTCTTCATTTTCAGTGATCTTTTGTGTGCGACTTCTTACTGCTGCTTTCAAAATTCCTTAGTACTTACCTTCTGCTTTGATACGTCTGTGACCCTGGAACCCATTTGAAGTCTTAGCAATAAATCTGAATACCAAAGCTGTGTAAGAGGAAGAGGTAGCAGCTGAAAATGCATTCTGTAATCTCTAGCATCCTCTTCTACCTACTTTTATTATAAAAGGCATATTTTGCTCAGTGAAACGGATTCTTATTGGTGACTGTGAATCTCAGCAGAACAGAAAGGAAATCTTGGTTTTACTTGATTTTTGCTCACCTCAAACCCTAATCTGGAAAAGTACTGGTAGGATATGTTGGCGCTATTTATAAAATGAAAAGTCATACTGACTTAAATATGTTTGATGAATGTCAGTGCCACAGAGAGATATAGGGAAATAATAAGATTTACTTTGAAGTTATACTATAATAAAGGTATATGATTTTTAATTTTTCAATAATAAAATAGTAGTCTAAGCAGGGTAGTAATATACAATTAGAATGACAGAGAGAAAAGATATACCCAGTTTTATTAGTTCTATAAAGATAAGTGAAATTGTTACGATTTCTGTATAGCAAAGACAAATGAAATGGATAGTTACTCACTACCTTTGCCCAAATGCACTACAGGAAATTTAAAGGACTCTATGGGTGGCATTTTTGTGCATGTGCCAGTTCTTAAATTAAATGATTCTGTCCAAGATAATTCATCGAGCTAGGGTGAAACACACTGGAGATTTAATTAATAGTCATTCTAATTATGTTTTGTACAGTATGAATCCCATGCTAATATTGCCTGACAGGATTTTAATGAAGGCCAGAAGACTGCATATTCTAATTAGACTATATGTAAATGAGAGATGAGAAAATGGAGGTAATGGAGGTAATAACAGCCCATAAGATTAAACATGGTTTATTAGGAACTGTAGGAACTATCATTGTCATCTGTGCCGACGAGCAGGGTGATTTGGTGGTGGGCACCTTGCAGAACTCTGTGTCGAGCTGTCAGTTCTAGCAGCTGAACAGGGTGATTGCTTCCCTCCTTTTCTTCTGCTGCTCATCCTACTGATCACTGCACAACTGCTACCCCAGCATGTGTTATTCCTCCACTGATCCTGAATCAAACTATTCCATATTTTTTTTCCACCAGCAGCTGGGAGTATGGTTCACCATGCCAGCGGGCTTTCAGGTATGTTTAGCAAGTGGTCCCTCAGCAGAAATTATCCTGCTGACTTAAGTAATTGTCATACTATTTAGATTGTGCTTAGCTGATCTGAAAGATAATCTCTTTGGTTCTGCCTAAGCAGAAATCAGAGGTGTTTCTACGGTGCAGAGCCCAGACAAGGTCACAGGTTTGCCTGCTCTGACCAGCTGAGCTAACAGGAAGCTATGCTGAGCTGTAGAAACACTAGTGCTAATTTCTGGTGTGAAAGAAGCAAAGACATATTAATAACCATATCCTCCTTTCCTTCCCACTTTTCTCATACTGACAGAAATTCACCTAGTGTTGAGTTCAAAGTTACTCTGGTCAGGCATTTTTGAGGGGCTTATTTAGAGGAGCATATGAATTTTTATAGCTCCTGGATGGAAGTTTATCTATTAGTATACATCTTAGATGTGTGCTCTAGCAGACCAATTTGTTAAGATTTATATTGCGTCTACTAAAAGGCCAGTTGCAAGAAAGTAGATGTTACATCTATTAGACATCTGCATAGTGTTACCTAGGTCACACCATGGAGAATCTACAGGGTTTTATCTCCAGAAGTTATACTATGTTTATTTATGTGCTTATTTATGGATAAAACAATATTTTATCCCAAATGTCAAAGAATGAAAGTGGAGCAGAAAGCTCCTATTTCCTGTGGAGACCCTTTTGTCAGTAACCGCAGTTAAGCCCTGAGAAGCAGTACCTGAGTAGCAGTACCTTAGACTTGTTATCTGTGGAAGCCTCCTTGTTAGTTCATGAATAGTGGTTGCAGTACATGGCATAGGCAGTGACAAAGAATCACTAACAGCCATCTCACTGCCCGCATCAGCAAATATGTCAAAAACTGGAGGTCAGGAGGTTGAAATGCCATCAACCCTATGATGGCCCTTGCTAATGATTTGCATACTGCTGATGGGAAGAATTACTGCCTTCTGCAGCACAGCTATCAGTTCCAAATTAAAAAGCTTTCTCTTTCTGCAGCTCTGAAAAAAAAATGGAATCCTTACCCTGGGTTTGGAACCTACAAGCACATCGTGGTCTGTATCTCAACTGCTATTGTTTCATCTACAATTGAGTTAGCTGAAGGTCGAGGATAAGAGGCAGTGGTTTAATAGAGCCCGTGGCGGCAGATGGGACTGATTACAGGTACGTGCTGGGCAGGCCAGGACGTGAGTCACTGCTGTGTTTACATGAGTGAAACTGGAGTATCGAGAGCAACGTTCACAGAAATATCAAATAGATAAATCACGGACCTCAGATGATACTGACTAGAAATTTGTGGACTGCACAATTGTTCTATTGTTAAAAACGTGAGTTAAATGTATTTTAAGACTAAGTGACAAGCACGCAGTTATTGTACCATATGTGGCCATGTTAGATAAGCACTCCTATAGTCCCTGTTGAAGGAATGTGAAATCTAAGGTGCAGTTTATTTTGAGATTAAAAGGTCATTTCTGCATCAAAACTGAGTAATTGATTCATGCGGGACAGACATTCACCTTTCCATCCAGAACTGCCAAATAGACCCTCCCCATCTGAGGGACACAAGCTTCAGTCTTTGAGGTAAAATAGTGGCAGCAGTGGAAATCGAGTGTGAAATTAAGTTGCAGAAGGTCAAACAGAATTCTCATTTCAATCATAACAGACAAGTTTTATGGTCCAAGAAACAGGACCTTAAAGGCCTTTAGCTACACTTTTAAGAGGCAGACAACACTCTAAGTGTGTTTCATTTTACCAGATTCTAAACAGTGTAATGAAAACAGCCCTTATTAAAACAAGGCACTTGAAGCATGTTGTCAAAAACCATATGAATCAAAGTATAAGGCTTCATGGATATATATATATATATATATATCTCTTAAATTCACTTCAGCTGAAGTAGAGTAAGAATGTATACAAAATAAAATAGTGAATGGAGAAATTTGACGTGTTATTACATTACTGGCCAAGTGGAAGCTAACAGGGGGTGATGACCAGTATGGGAAATGATGTATTTTTACAAATAATTCTTTGGAGGTTGTTGAATTAATGTGTTCTTTTGCCAAGGGGTGCTCTGTGGATTGTTATAAGAAACATATTTTTTCGGTTACTATACCTCTCAAAGGGACTATTACTTATCACACATACGTAAAGCATCTGTCTACATAAAATGACAACTCTCCTTGGCATAAAATCCTTCATTGTGTAGAAGGGTACCTATTTTAGAGGATTTGTGCAAGATATCAGCAAATATATTTGTCTAAAGGAAAATGAAGAGTTGATAGCAAGTTTGGATACCATTACTTGGAGTGCTACTTTGGTGAGAAGAAGGTGATTTTCAGGTTGTGGTGGGTTGGAGTGAAGATGTATCTTATCCAGTATCCTCTCTCCAACAATAGCCAAAATCCACATAGAGCACCATGGGCAAAGTCCACTGACTCTTTGGATGCCTTTTTGGGAACAGTGCACTCTGCCAAGGATGTTTTGCTTTGATTCCTCTGCTGGTTCCCTGCTTTAACCATTTGATCCTCATCCCTAATTTATTTTTGTTTCTTGTCCTCTGAAGACACGATTAACCTCTGTTCTCACAGAGAGCTCCTGGTGTCCGCAGAGAGAACTGGGCCCCATAGCAGATGTCCAAGGAAAAAAAATAACAATAAAAAGACAACACATAGTGATACCGACCCCAATGCTCTCCCAGCCTTTCTGGGACAGCACGGCCTCTCCTCACAGCGCAGATGTGGCCCAGGTTTGGCCCCTCTCTGCACATGCCAGCTGCTTCCTGGCTCTGGGCTGGCTGCCTCACCTTGTGCTGCAGCAGTTGGGCCTCCCGCCAGCCCCTCCCAGGACTGCGGAGCTGCCACTGGAGATAATCCCTTCCCTTTCATAGCACCTGAGCTTGCCCCACGCTGTCTCCTGCTCTGGCACCCAGCCCTCGCACACCAAGACAAATATCCATTGTTTGCTCCTGCCGTTATTTTATTGTCTTCTTGAAATAATTTCTGCCTCTGCATTCTTCCTGGCTATTGCAGTGAAAAACATCCAATGGGTAGGTATTTACACATGGAAATAGGGCTTCTGCTCATTTCTAAAGCAAATACAGGAATTAACTCCATCCCAAATTTCCTCATGTGTCACCTGCCATTTCAGTTTTCTGTTCATAAAAAAGGGCTCTTAAACCAGTGCCATTTCACATCCCTCCTTTAACAACTAGTGACCATAATCCTTCCAATAGGACTTCCTTATCTATTTATTTATTTATTTACTGGAGCTAGTGGAGTTAGCTGGTGTAATGCTAATTGCTCTCTGGCCCCAGTTAATTTTCTTTATTAAGCAGGGTCTGACACACACAGCTATTCAGAGCCATTTCAAATGACTTCCCTGCCCCTGTTTGAATGGCTCCCTGATCTGTGCCAGTGTGGAAGAGAAGTCACAGCAAATAGGAGAAAGGAGTGAGCAAGTGGCCAGCATGTCTGCCTGTAGGATGCACACCACCTTTGTTTAATTGATTTATCTGTGCTATTGAAATGTCCTCAATAGATAGTTGGCATTAATTAATGGGGTATAACCAGGATAATGATGCATCCTTTTGTTCCAGATGCTATGGAGAGCAAGGGACCTGATAATCTCCACGCAGCAAACGCTTACCTTTCTATGTTAGTTACTAAATTCTCAGTGTATGGATAACTTCTCTCAGTTAAGTGTAAATATTCATCTAGAAGAGGCAGAAGAGACCCAAGATCTGGATAATTATTTGGAATGCTGAAGAAAATGAAAGATTTACGATGTCAAATAAATATGGCCCTAATATTTTCAATTTTGACAAAATAGTGAAATAAAAATACATTTTTTTGTCCTATGTTTTGACCTGCTCTAGAAATAATCAAATAAAGAAATAAAGAGACTTAAAATGAAGTTTGCAATACAATAAAATTTGCCTGAACTCAACATCTAAGAAAGCCTAAGAAATCCCAACATGTGTGAAATAACACTAGTGACAGTAAAATGCCGCATTGCAGGAAGAACAGAGCTGCTGAAAGTTTTGTGAGAATTTGACTGGATTCACTTGTAATTCCCACACTCTGATTCGAGCTAGAATGTGGTCTTTGACAACTAAAACAATCCAAGAGAATAAATAGAATCTCTCACTGGAAGAGATGGACTTGACCATGGATATTTTAATGAGGGGTCACGCTTCTATACCAGAGATAATAATCCCCTTTCATGGGTGAGATATCTTTTATTCCATCATGAAAGCTACACTTGAGTATTACATTAGTTCACATTTAGTTATGGGATCTGAGTGTGCAATACTGCTTTGTCGTCCCCTGAGCTGTGCCTGGACTCACAATGTGAATGTCACACTGGGAATGGGTGACTTGACATTGACAAGTGATTTTTTGGCTTTTAGATAAAACCTTCTCAACATGACAGGGCTATCACACTATGAGGCAATTGTGCTCTTCAACTGTATGCCTTACATTGTAAGACACACCACAGATAAAATACTGTGCAGGGCAAAGATCGAAAGAATGATGCTTTCTCTGAGGCACTAATAATCTTTTAATTTCTGCACTGTGAATTTATATAATTTAATCACTCATAAATTAACAGATTTATGAATCATTTAGGGTAGTTTACTTGTTATACATCACTGTATATATTGAGAATGTCATGAGAATAATAAATGTAATTATTCATAATGTTATACTGCACAAGCTTTCGCAGGCAATTTAAACACCATTAAAATCAGAATAATGTAAGTGGATTTTCATGGGCTTTGCATCAGGCCTGTGTTACAATACTTAAGGTGTTTTAGTCCTCACTTTGCCTTCTTCTGTTATAGGTGCTCCAGATGAAAATCTGTATAGTGAGAAGTAATTTCACCCAGAGGTTTACCCAGATGCAAGCACCATATTCATAAACCCACCGTGTGATTTATTGGACCACAGAACTCATTAATCTTAATCCAGTTAGAGATACCAGAATTCCAATCCACTATGCAACCAGCTGGTCTATAAAGCGGTAAGCATGAGCAGAGAGGAATATGTACTGATTCTAATATTTTTAGCAGAAACAATGAAGTCAGAGATGAATGCGTTCCTTTATCAGGTCTGATTCTTTTTTCATTTTGAAAAAAAATGGCTGCATACAGTGGTTGGAAAGGCCTGCAGCTGTAATTTGGTCCCAAATTGTTCCTACATTTGTTGGCTCCATGGATACCAGAGAATTTCTTACTGATTTAGCTTGGTGAATCAGATCTAACCTTAACCCTAACCCTAAATTGTGTCTGGTATCAAACACATGTTAATGCCATGAGCCAAAGGTGTAAAGCATATTCTCTGGAATTATTCTAGTTTCATAAACGTGGAAAGGAGAGAACATCTATATATATAGTTTGTTAGTGTGGATTTGTAACTTTAAGAGTTAGGGGGTGCAAATATGAAATGGCAGAGATTGGTAGCTGGAATGAAGAGCAAAAAAAGAGAAATTCTAATGCAAATGAAATACTCATTGTAGAATTTGATTTATTGTATTTACAGTGTCTAATTCTCCTAATATCATTATTCTAGGATCACTTCTCTATAATAGTAGGCAAATCTGGTTTAAAATTAGTATTACTTACGGGCCATTCATCCATGCTGCCAGTTTGGAGAATTTTCTGGCTTTTGAAAGTGCTCTTATTTCCTTTTGATTGGGAATGTCATAATTGAATTTTGGGGACAAAAAGATTCGAATTAATAACAGCAAAGCAATTAGAACACAATTAGAACAGGTTAAAAGACCTATTCTTCACAATATCCCTGCAAATTATATCTGGGACGTTTCTTGTAAAATCTGTTTCATGAGACTTAAAACTCATGTTGAATAATGAATCAGGTGTTAAATGCACCTCTATGCAATTATCTTAAAAAGAATTAGAAGAATCAGTGAAATTATGGTTATTTCCTCTTCATAAGGAGTACAATGAGTTATTCCTCTTTCTTACATATATTTCAATGCTGATCCACTTTACTGTAAAAATCCTAGTGATATCTACTTCTGAAATCTATAGAAACTTTTCTTTTAAACAGTCCTTTCATGTGAAAATACTTGCACCAGGGTAATGATAGGTATGAACAGCGTATTTTGGACAGCAGCCTCATCTGTATATAACTGATATATCTCAGGGAAATGCTTTGTAGTGCTCCAGTGAAACTGCAGATATAGTTGTTTGAAAGTGATTATTTCAAGGATTTAAATGTGCACTGTGAATTAGGAACTAGGCAACAGAACTCCTCAAGGTGCTCTGGGTGGGAGTCTTGTTCTCATGTCCTGGGGCTTTACTTTTGTCTACAGTACCAAGTAATGGCCATCACTGAAGCCAATCTCCAGCCCACAGGCAGGCCTTGTTCTTGGTTTCTACATGTGTAAAACAAGTTAAACTATGATTTTTTTTTCCAAAGCTCACCTTTTATTTTATATTTATACTCTGTTCTGGGTCCCAAGGCAATTTGAAATTTTCTCCTAATTTTCTTTGTTGTCTTGGCATCTTCATAACATGCTGACAATGCAAAAATGATGTAGTATTCTACGCTAAATGATGACTTCTAGGAGTAAACCATGATCCCTGGACCAAATGGTGCAGAGCCCATGGACCTGCTCTATGTTGTACCTTCAAGTCTTCCTGCAATGGAGTTTGGAATGAGTTGGTTAACAGCAGGCTAGGCCTCAGAAATGATGTGTCTGATGTGGGTAACCAGGGGACCGAGGCCAATGAGGTTTGCAGAGCTCTGCAGCGTGCAGCAAGGCTGCTAACATCATGCTTTGGCATCCTAAATCACGCCTATGTAGAACAGCAGCTTAAACATGCACTGTGCCTGCTTAATCAATATATTTATACAAATAAATATGTTATTTATAATATATATATACTCTTATATATAAATAAGCAAATATAATGCAAAGAAGATGAATAGGGCCCCAGATCTTTAGATGGTTTTGCTTTAGATGAAAACTTAGAGAATCCCCAATAGGAATTAAGCATATCAAGTCAAGTGTATTAGCAGCCAATATACCTCTTAGTGTACTTGCAATACTTGCATACAATATGAACATACACTTGTAAAATGTACTGGCGGGCAAACCATGCATTACCATGTACAGAAACAAAAATGTCTCTGCTATGTATGGCACACTATTGCAAGCAGTGGGAGAATGGGGGACAAT
The DNA here is from genome assembly GCF_003342845.1 of Nothoprocta perdicaria. Classification (NCBI taxonomy): domain Eukaryota; kingdom Metazoa; phylum Chordata; class Aves; order Tinamiformes; family Tinamidae; genus Nothoprocta; species Nothoprocta perdicaria. The sequence goes on along the minus strand of NW_020454093.1, from coordinate 1,290,245 downwards.
TCTTTCCTTGTTAGCACAAAATGGCATCTTTCCAGATAAAAAGGTATTGTAGTAGTGTGTTCTCTTCACAGTGTTGTCATGGGTGACCTTTGGCACCTCCTAAATATGAGAAAATTTCTCATAATCCTGGGACTGTGGTTAAAATGCATAGGCACGTTAACGGTTCATTCTCGATGAGGTTAAAAAAAGCATTAAATAGGAGCTCTGTGCAACATATGGATGATTTTGTCTGAACTTGGGCTGCTGCACGGTCGCAAGTAAATGGTGCAGCCTGTCTCCCACGCGCTTGCCAGCGCCCGGAGCGTTATCAGCTGCCCTGAGGTCTGGCCACTGCCGAGTTACTAATCAGTTTCTTTTATTAGATTTATTACGAATGTATGAGGGCCTTTCATGTGAAAGCACAGGTTCCTGTGGTTTTCTATTAGGGTTGGAAGGGGTCTCGAGAAGGCAGATTTGGCCTAAAATAGTGGTATCGTGTAACAGCATTTCGTGTGGTGGGAAGCGGGGAGCATCGCTGGCTAAATCCGAGCTCTGCAGTGAGGTCTCCAGGCCAGAGGGGACCAGGGTCTGACCTCACAGGTTTTACATTGCACCCACATTCTCCCAAATAGTGCAACTTGGGCTGAGCTAGAAATTTTCGGGCAGCTTGCTAACATAAAACCCTGATCTGGTGTGTATTGTGGATGAGAGAGAGAAGCCAGCTAAGATATCCCCAAAGCTCCTTCTGATTGAAAATGAGAATTTTGTTTTTCCAAAAGAAGGAACTCAGGGATTGAGTGACCCTTCATACCGTGGGGGAATATAAAAAAAGGCACCAAACGTCCCTGCCGCTTGGATTTTGGGGGAAATTCCTTCCAAATCTAGCAGCTCGCCCAACTCCATGCCTGGATCCTGCTGTGTAAAGGCAGGTGGAGCCAGGGGTTGAGGCGAGGTGGCCCCACGCCTGTGGGGCAGTGAGCCTCGTGACCTCCCACCCTGAGGCTGGCTGGTGTTAATGCACGCCTCTTACATCTCTTCTGGCTGCTTTCAGGGTGAGTGAGGTTAGCTGGGGTATCAGGTAGCCTTTCCACAGGTAGTGGTACACACCAAGTGAATACTGCAGAAGATTCATTTCGATAAGCTAAATACCCTGGTACCCTTAAGCTTCACATGGAAAGGGGTTTCCCTGCTCGTAGCCCTTTTGGGAAAATTGGTTAATTTTTCTTTTCTGAAATATGAACAAGAAAGTGGGCTGTCATATTTTAATGGCATTTTCATGAGCAATTTATTATGAGTGGAATCTTTACATCTTTTTTTTTTTTTTTTTTTTTTTGCGAGAGATACACAAACAAAACAAAACAAAAGAAAATAGTCCTTGGTGAACCTTTTGGGGAAAAAAAAGGTCAGAAGAAAATGTAATTAAAAACATTGCAACTTTAAATGAAACTCTGAGATTGAATTTGATTGAATGAAATTGTATTTTCATTCAAAATTGACTGCAAAATAAAAGCATTTTAAATAATTCTCAAAAAGCCCGAAAAACTTCATCTCATTTGACCCTTCGTTTTGCTATTAAAAACATCCCATTTATTCTGTGATTTTTCATGTATATTTTGGGGCTTGGTTTTGCCTAAACCAAAACGATTTCCTGGTAGCTCTGCTCTGGTCCCGCTTTGTGCTTCGGCAGCTGTCCGGAAAAGCCCCGGACAGCAGCTAGGTGGCATTGCTATTGTTCTTACTGCTTCGGCTTGCCATGGCTTTGTTATCCGAGGATTGCCTTAGCTCTGTTGTATAGACTGATGCTCAGAGCTCATTTTGAGACAGTTATTTATGATATCTCATAATGTTTGCTCTGAATCTCTGCTTTCTAAGAAAATCTTTTGTTTCCTTGGAACAGCCTTTATGTTCTGTTCCCAGATGCCCCTTTTATTTTTATTTGCATTGTTTACAAACATGATCATGAGGCTGTTAATGAAATGTTTCCACTAAAGCTTTTCTGTCTTTTTTATTGTCATCTCAACACTGAACCTGGATACAAAGTATTGTAATTAGCTAATTTTTGGCTAACCTGAGGATAATAATGCTCAATAATAAATAATCCCTCTTTCTATGTAGCACATGAACTCTATGCCTTCATACTTTTAAAATTAATTTTATCCCCGCGAAGGACGAGTGATGATAGGCAGTTTAATAGCTTCATGTTGCTAGCTTTATTTAAATATATACCTTCAATATAATCTTGAAACTGAAGTGATCAAAATGCATGTGTACCTCTTCCTTTCTTTCAGGCATCAGTTTCCCCTTGCTAAGAGCTGCTGGCCCAACAGCTGAGTCTCACTGCAGAGACAGAGAGTTCCCTTGCTGCTGCAACCCCAGGAGAAAATTAACTGATAATTACTGAAAATTCACACTGCCCTTGCCTTGTATCCAAAAATCTTCCTTGGATACACCAAAAAAAATCGCCCTCCCAAAAAAAAAGTAAAGCTGTGTATGAGTGTCATGTGATAGTCCCTGGTGTGAATATATCACATCCTTTAGCAAGGGTCCATAGAGAAAGCCCTTTTGGAGAGGTAAAAAGGTGATAAAAGGGTGAGTCAGTTTTGGGCTAACAGAAGCTTGTCAAACCTGAAAACGTGGCCTTATCTCCAAGCAGGGGTAAGGATAGATGACTGGGAAATGCCTGTGGCCCTCTGCATTGCAACAGACCCGCTGCCTTTTTGCATTAATATGTAATAAAAGGATTGGTGGTATCTGGAGGCATGTGTGGCTGTTTTGTAGGTGTCTTCATGTGCAATGAATGGACAAAAGCATTCTTGAGCTCAAAGTAGTGTTTTAGTAGAAGGGCTGAGGTGGGTGCAAGAGCTATAGTAATTCAGTCTGTCCTCAGCTGGTCTTAACTTGAACAGTGAGCATAGTTCATACTTGTAATGAGGTTACAGCAAGCCCCATCACCCAAAAGCATGAGACAAGGTGCAGAGGAGCAGTTCATGGGCTGTGGAGCTCTCAGATCTCTTTCTGTGGCCCCTGCTAGCTCACAACAGTCCTGACTTGCCTCATTCGCTGAAGGACCCATGGAGACGGTTCTCCCTGTTGCGATGCTCACACGGACAGCCAAATGCCCAGCAGAGGTGAATGATGAGAGAGAAGTGCTGCGTGTCACCTCTGGTGCTGATGCCAGCAGAAGAAGCTCCAAGAGCCCAAGGTAAGCTTGCAACGGCGACCACCTCTGCACTCCCTCCCACCTCTCAGGGCTTTAGGCCAGAGGAGAGGAGAGCACAGGTCCTTTCCAAGTGGTTTTTGACTCTCTTCTGGGTTTTGATCGCTATTCTGTACCACCGCAGCATTTGGCTCAAGCCTTTTGCGAAAGGAACACTTAGTCCCTGCTAAATTCCCCTTCTCCTCCTCTCTCCCTGTGTTCCCAGCTGTGCCATGCCTTTTGCCTTGCACTGCAAAGCTCTTGTGCAGCCCTCGCCGGACACCAGTGCTGCACAGCGTACTTGACACGGCGCTCTTAGCAAAGCGCATGTTTGTAAATTGTGCTCTTGCAGGAGCTTCTCCAGACATTACAGTGGTCGGCTGAATGGAGCGCAGTGCAAACGGCCGCTTCGGGGGTCACTGCCTTCTCCCTCCCCTCCTGCTGCTTGCACAAACAGTGCGGAATTGTTTCCAGGAAACAGCAGGCAAGTAAAAAGCTATTACCACAATAAACACAGAAACACGGGCTCTTCCTATGAACCACTCATTTGGGTTCGTAGCAGTGTTGTATCCACTTAAGAGCGAATCATCTCGGTTGGCAAAAATACCTCTCTACCTTCAGGTCAAACCTCAGAATATTTTAACACAAACGGGATTTGCTCCTCAGAGAAAGAATTAATGCCATTGATCTCTGAATTGTCTGCATGATGTTTTGTAGGTGTCCCTACCCCTGCCACACTTCTGCCTAGGAGAGGACATCCTCTGGGACCAGGGGACCAGGACACTGCCCTGCACTACAGCAGAGAAGCTCTTGCTACCTCACCCTAAGGCCACTGCCAACAGCTTCCAGATCCACAGGGCACGGGAAAACTCTCCTCTTCTTGTGCTCTAGGAAAATCATCCAGTTCAGAATGTTGCCTTGTACTAACCACATCTATCAATATTAGTTGATTTGTTAAAAATAACTTGCAATTTTCCAATAAAGCAACCATAAGCAAGGAGCAAAATTACCTCCAGAATTCCCCTGCTAGAAAGAAGGTTTGCAGATGTCACTCTTAAGTCTACCTTCCTTATCTCTTTTGTCCATAAAATGACATATGCACCACTTCTACAGACTTGCACTATGCCTCAAAAGAGATTATGGGACTTTAATGTTGGTTTGGTATTTTGTTCTCTTCAGTTCCGTTTTGTTCTCCTCAGCGTGAATCAGGAAAATCAATGAATATATTTACTAACTAGATAGCACTGAATGCAGTGATTAGATATGCACAGCAGATAGAACTTATGTTAAGTTCAGGAAGAAGTACTAATGCTAAAGCAAACATCAAGCTCTTTATTTTAGAAGAGGAAAGAAAGAAATAAAATTTGGTACTGTAAGACCAGCACCAACTAGGATTCAGCTTTTCTGTACTGTCAAAGCGAAAAGACAACTAGGTCTCTGAAAGATACTGACTTTGTCTAAGTTGCAACAGGTAAGTCAGCTTGTGTTATGACATCTGGTCAGATTCTGCAAATCTGGCAGTGGACTTGGGGTACATTTAAATTCTGTATTGTGCTCTAGAGCCACAGCAATAATGTGCCAGAGGTTTGTTTACTCCTCTTACATCTCCTACCATAGAGCATCAACGCTATGAAAGCTATGGCAGAGAGAGCTGTTGAAGAGGGTGTCCTTCCACTGAAGTGGGAAAGCTGGTGAACAAACCAGAAGAACCTGAAAGAGACCTTTGATATTGTTAAGGCTAAACATCTTTCTTCTTAAGGATGGAAAATATTCCTTTATGCTCAAACTAAAAGATACTGGAGGACTCATCAGAGTCTACAGTAATAGCAAAAATGATGAAACTTAGGTATTAGATTTACAGAAAGGAACCATTCAAAGCAAAACAACAAAAAAAAGTTGAGCTTATTTGGATGTGCTCCTGGAAATGAATTTTGAGCCAAAATAGATGTAGTGTACTAAGTACACAGCACGTACAATACAAACTTAAGAGCTCACACTTCAGTAAAAAACAGTATGTCCCCTTAAAAACCACCACAAATCTAATCTAAAAATGACATAATCTGAATTTAAAAAGTAAGTCAACAAGTATATGTATTACTTGTGTATCCAGCTATGTTCTCTTTTTTTTTCCCCCAGAAAAAAAAGAAGTCCACTTAACAAATATGCATTGTCAGATTCTGCGAAATACTTATCAGAATATACAGACTTTCCTGATATTTTATATTTTCTACAGATCAAAGATACCATCTACGTCAAAAGAATTCTCACATCCAACATGACTGCAAGGTGAGAAACAGAAGTGACAACTCTTTGATCCTTTTTTAATCTTTTAAAAATCCTTCTTATGTCTGTTATAGCTTGCAATTTACTGTTTTCTTCTATCAGTAGCATTATTTTGGCACTCAGTATGAGACTGCATTTCAGAAGTTTATTGTGTACCGGTTTGAAAAAACAAGTCTTATGTCATTTTCAAATATATTATTCTTGTTAAACCAGTTTCAATTTGTCATTTAGATTCTATTTAGCAAAACTAGTCTTCTGTAATATAAGTTGTACCATTGTTATTGAATACTTTTCAACGTTTTGATAAAATTATGGTTTTGATTTGCATTAAATTAAAAGAAGAAAAAGGTTTGTGTTTTTGTTCTCTTTCTTTCAGGCAATATATACGGAAAATATTTTATTTTTCAGGCCAAATCTCAAGCTATGAAAATCCCCACAAATGCAATTGACAGGCCAAAGTAAGTCATATTATATACTAAAACTTATAGAACCACAATCTACAGTTATGATGTCTGTGAATTTTTTATGATCTCTCTCTGTTTCATAGATAAGGTAGGATTATATAGGGGTATGGTTTTCAGAAACAGCTGAATAATTCAGGAGAGCAAATCCCATCGAAAGGAAGTGGTTCTCCAATAAAGATTCTGAAAACCCGTAAGAAAGAATTCATTAGGTTAAGGATCTTCTGGGCTATTACAAAATTTTGAACTTGAGATTGCAGTACTTTGAAACAAAGAAGACAAATGAGCAGTCTGAGGGAATACCTTCTCCTGATGGTGTGCTTGGGAGTGTGGATTCTGAGGAAATATAATCTTGGCTTGGCTGCTTGCCTGTGTTTGATAGCTGCACTGATAACACTGAGTAGTAACACTTGGGAAATGCTCTGATTTAGTGAAATCAAAATACCTCCCAGGACTACAACTTCAGGCTAGTAGTAAAGGGAAATTGTTCTTTTGTAGTAGAGGGGAGGAAAGGGACGAGTAAAAAGTATAGGATCCATGAAAAAGAGGAGAAATATGAGAAGACAGAAAATGACTGTTAAGTGCAGAAAAGAAGGGGATGGGATGGGACAGCCTGGGATTGGGGGCTGGGGAGCAGTTCTGCGGAAAAGGTCCCTTGGGTCCTGGTAGGCCTTGAGCTGAGTATGAGCCTGCAGGGTGCTCTGGCAACAGCATCCGTGGCTCTTTCAGCAGGAGCACAGCCAGCAGATCAGGGAAGGGACTGTCTCCTTCAAACTGGCTCATATTAGACCTGATCTAGGTACTGCATCCAGTGTTGAGCCCCCCAGACACAGGAAAGACATTGATAAACTGGAATGAGGTTCAAGTGCCAGTCTCCTGATTTTACCATCCTACATCTACCCTAACTACACACCCAGTTTCCCTTCCAAGGTATGCCACGTGTCTGTTAGATTAGGTTCTCATTTCATTTACATATGTTTTTGTCAAAACAGCCCAGAACTGCCTGGGCAGCAACAAAGTCTGTGTGAAAGGACACTGAATGAAACCACAGCTGAAAATGCCTTGTGGGAATTTTTTATCTGAGTAGCTGGGATTTTAAGAGTTCAGTAACTGAGTGAGAGATCTTTATCTCTACACCTTGCAGAATAAAAATTTTCCCAGACCAGTGTCATTTGTGTTAAACACTAACTTCCACAGCTTGAAACTCTCATGGAAGTTACACAAGCACACTGACAGCAGATTAGTCTGCACCCTCCTTACATCAAATATAATTGCTGGCGGTTGTAATTTAACTGGAGTGTGCTGTGTCTGTAATTTCATCAGATACTTAAAAATACATTATAGCAATCAGTTTTGTACTTGCCCATGAATTTCCAGGACATTTGGAACAACATTTCCAGCTGTATGGCTAGCAAACAAAAAGCTCTCATCTCAGAAGAGCTGCCACGTACAGTATAGGCTGGGCAGCAGTAAACAACAGCATGTGGAAATCCTGCCTTTTTAAAAAAATTTTCCTGGACATGTCAGTAAAAGAAAAAGGAAAAAAAAATAGATTTTGTTAGCCACTCTGGTGTGTAAAGCAACACTATGTACATGATATATGGCAGGAGAGACAGACAGTTCTTTATTTGTGTGCTGCAAAGCATTTGCTGGGAACACTACTGTTTTCTATTAGTATCGGGGTTTCTACCTCTGTGCCGATTCACTTCACTAAAACTGACAGAAGGAGAAGGATGGAGGAGTGACCTGCCTTACTTTTAATGGTGGATTACGCATTTTCACAAAGGGCCTAATGCAAGTTCCTTTGTCTAAGGTGAATTGAAAGGCTTTTACCCTCTTTGATGGCAGTTGTATTGGTCCTAAGAGGAATAAAAGTCTTGTGAAAAGCTGCTGCTGCCGCTTTATTTAGAGAAGTAATTAATAGCAAGGTTAGAGGGAGATCAAAGGGTTATGGTGGGTAATTAGAAAAGTTGGGGAAATTGCTTTTTTAAAACAAAACCAGTCCAAAAAAAAAAAAAAAAAGGAAAAAAAGAAAGCTGCATGTCACTGTCCTCTCAAATTAAAGCTTTTGCAAAATAAACTAAAAAAAAAGATTGCAATTTGTTTCTCCTTGCTATTTCAGCAAGTCATGGTGAAACGCAGTTATGCCAATAAGAAGCAGTAAGTGCGACCTAGACAGATGACTGACTGCTTGCGTTTTCATTAGGAGAGCAATAGTGAGAGCCCATTTCACTGCAGGCAGAGAATTAGAGGATTAGGTTCATTTGCTGCACTTTTACTTCAGCCTCCATGTGGTCCCCATCTGGAGCAGGAGGCAGAGGAGAGCTTGACAGCACATGGGCTCCAGCTCGTTGCCACTAGCACGGAGCTCCCCTTCCAGCACGGTGCCGCTCAGGCCCCACGCAGTGACGGGGACGTGCCCAGCTCTGCCCAGCCCGGCAGCCCCTCTGCACAGGCTCCCTTCTCACCGAGGGCATTTTTTCTCTCCTCAGGCTTCCTGTTTTTCATGCACAGGTTTCCTGCACATGCTAAAGGTACAAGGAGAAATATTTGCCAGCAGGACCGATGCTTTCCTTTGTACACCGTTCTTGCAGTTTGGATGCTGCATGGCAGGTAATTTCCTACCGGAGGGAGGCCTGTGATGGCAATGAGGCTGCCACTGGGGACTACAAGAAGCAGTGGTCGCAGCGTCCCTTCCCCAGCACCCTGGTGCCACGCAGAGGCCCCTCTCTGTCAGGACACAAGGGGCTGGGGTGGGTACCACCAGTGGGTTCCCACGGTCACCTCCCTGGGCAGAGACCCTGGAACGGAAATTACAGCTGCCCTGTGATGGCAGAGACTCCGCATGGGGATTAACAGCCCAAACACCAGCTGCCATTGAGCAAGGGCCTCACGGCCAAAGGAAGGACCATTGTCCTGCAGCAGGAAGCGGGATGAATGCAGCACAGTGTATGGAGATACTGTGGGGTCCAGCTAATAGGCAAGTTCTGGGGATGAGGCACAGTCAATCACGTGGGATTAGCCACATGGGATGTAGGAAAGACAACAGATGGCATGAAAAAGAAAAAAAAAAAAAAAAAAAAAAAAAAAAAAACTCTTCTTTCTTTCTTTCTAAAGGAGATCACACTTGTGGGAAACATGCCAAAGTTTTCCAGAATCTCAAAGCCCAAGTGCAGTAAGGAGATATTACATTTCCATGATTCAGAAAGCAAGTATTTTCATGCAATAAGGATCAATCTGTTTCAATAGCAGTGGAGCCCCAGCTGCAGAGGACCCCCCATGCTTGCTTTACAAGGTAACTTTGAAGTGCAGAGAGATGTAACATCAACAGGCAAGGGTGTCATTTCCCTGCTCCTACAACTGTGACAGTGGAAATGCTGTTGCCAGGGTGGTTTCACTTGCCCATTTCCCATTTCCCACCAGGACCAGGTAGCACACACAGCAGGGCAGGTGAAATCCAGTCAGGATCCAGTGTCTTGCAGCTCATTCGTTTCAGCCACTTGTTTGTTCTCCCTTTTTTTTTTAAATATTCTCAGTTAATGAAATTAAGTGTATGAAATGAAGAGTTTGTTGCTGTGGTATTGCCTGGTCTCCCTGTCTATCTAGGCAGGTTCAGACTGGAGAAACAACCAAGAAAAGCCCCAAATCTGTACAAAAAGGTGCCACTAGTGCTGTAGGTGGCACTCTTTGATCTGACTGAGCCAGAGACCAACATCCAGCCTCTGTCAGCAATCACAGTGCAGTTGGAGGTGCTGTCTTCCTGCAGAGACATAAAGCAGAGGTTCAGGCAAACTGCCATCATTAGAAAGTGTCACAGTACTTTCCCTGCAACAGTGGGACTGTTAGCTCCTGTGATCAAGCCAAATTTTGAGTAATTTACATGCTACCTACCTAGGCTTCTGCCTGTGGTTTCAGCTAGATAAGGCATTTTGCGTTCCCGGCCACTGCCATGTTCTGCGATGCTGCTGTGTGTTACGACACAGCTGTTGCATTGCACCTCGAGGTGGCCGTACAGCAGCTGTTGACAAAGTGATTCTACATTTATAACATGTGTAAGCGTGTTGGTAAAGTTAACCATGTTAACCAGAGAAAACCATGTTGAGCTCTTTCTGGATTAAAAGCAAGACATGTGTGCAAATGTGTCCTAATTAACTGTTTTGCACAACTCCTCCTAAATGTACATTTGTAGAACAATTAGCCTTAATGGAAGCTGCAAGCATGGATCCAGAAAACACTGTTAATTCTTTAAAGACATAAGAGCTGCATCAGTTAAAGATATTAATAGCAAATGGTTCTATTCATATGATCTTATCAAAGGAAGCTTCAACTACATTGTTCATACAGCGACTTCAAAGACTTCGGCATTGGTTCATGTACTACCGACTCACCCTCACTAAAAGATGAACTGTGAGTAAACACTAAAAGAGAGAAAATAAGATAAGGCACATGGGAGTTTTTACAAAGAGAGAACACATTTCCCTCTTCTCAGAGCCCTACATGGGTTTAAGTGTCTGACCGTGAGCCCCCAATTATGTTATTGTTGAAGTGCCTTTGAAGCACTATGCTAGCTCTTATACTCCAAGGAGTCACAGGAAAGGATGTTGTCGTTGTTTTTATGCAGTTCACCAGTTCTTAATGGACTTCATATGGTCCCTGATTTTTCAAAGCAGCCCTTCCTTATCACAATGACAGCATGGTGCTCTCATCTTCTGTGAACATTTTTAATAAAAGATTTATCATTTCTCCCTCTCTAAGCATATACAAGCATAAATCACTCCTGCAAAGGAATGTGAAGCAGCATCCTTAGTTAATTATAAGTTCAAGCAGCAAAAGTATAAGAATAAAAACTAACCTCAGATCAAGTACACTAATGCCTGTCCTGGTGTATTAGGTCAGGAACAAACAGAATCCAAACCTTTTACTAGGGGAAGAGGGAAAATCTTCAAGGACTTCATGGAAGCATCAGCAGCTGACTGCAGTATGGCCATAATATTGTTTGCTTGTGAAGTTTATTCAGCCTCACTGTGTGAGGCCATCAGAGAATATGTCAGCAGCAGAGCTTGTGCTGATTATTGGAGTACCTGATTTTTGATAATCCCGGAGGAGGACAGAGGCTGAAAGTAGAACAGAGATGTTAAACAATATAGGCTGGTCTCTGGAAAGCAAAATCTGTTCCCTTCAGTCATTTTTTTAAGTTCTGTACATGACTTAAGGCATGAATTGATTACTAAATTTGACTTCAATGTGACTTGGAAAAAATAAAGTCATGAATAGTCCTTGACAATTTCAAAGTATTTTATTGTTCATCTAATCCTGTTGTGAAAGTGACAAAGCGACAGTCTTTCCTGCAGCTGTGTGTGTGACATGAGCCAATGACTCTCTTGGCTTCTTGCTGCTAGGCTTAAAAAAGAAAAAAAGGAAAGGAAAGAAAAAAAAAAAGGCTTATTTTCTTGTTATCAGGCTCTTCCTCTAGAAGTAGCTACTCACTTTGTTTGAGCTAGAGCAGCTTCCGCAATTCAGAGGCTGAAATCTTCATGTGAACCTCGTGGTGCAGCTGGGAAGGTTTCACACCTGCACACACTGATGGCATTGTACACAGAAGGTAGCAAAGCTTGTTAGACGTGGCAGTGAATATGCTTAGGATGAAAATTAGAGTGTTACGTCTGAGTAAGTCTTGGGTAGGGAACAAATGTATTAAAATAAGGATTCTTCGCTTGGGTGTTTTTTGTTGTTTCACAAAGCAGAGCATCTGGCAGTTGGGGGTTGTAGCCACACAAAGTTGTCACAATATGTTTAAGTACCATTTAAATATAAAATAATGCAATTAGAAAATATAAGTGTCTAGTATCTCATCAAGAAGAACAATGAAAAAGTTATGAGACAAGTGCAAATTCATCTTAAGAAGCTGAAAAGCAAGTTAGTCATGTTCACGAAATCTGAATGTCACGGGCTGCCTTTGTTCTGTACCAATCCATTTAAAACTAAGTTTTGCATCATCAACAAACACTGGGTTTTTACACTTCCAAACTAGCCCCGGACTCCAAAATACTGAGTAAACAGGTTTATCACAAGGATGATATGTCAGGATTCTGGCTCAAAACAGCTGTGTCGTTTTGATGGCCCAGGTGTCTCCACTAACTGCACACAGCTTGGTGCTCCAGACAGGGCTTGAGCAGGTGAACCAAGTTGCTTTTGAAGCACCTAAACCAGCAGCTCAGCTACAGTTGTGCTCCCAGTGGCACCAGCTTCCATTAGACTAGCAGCTGGTCCTTGAGGCAGCTTTCAGGCCTGGGTCAGATGGTAACTTTGGTCTGGGAAGCGAGGCTAAACTTTTGCCTGAAGTAGTACCCCAGATGCCCAGCATGTGTTTCTGTTGTTGATCTAAGGACCTAGTGCTTTGACCTACTGATCTGCTGTTATGGAGCTAAGGTAGAGATCCTGTGTAGATATTGAAGAACAGGTCCTGGCTATGTCATCCCTGGGAGCATAAGAGGAGGGCAAAGACATTCTGAAGGACGTAGAGCAGGTAAGACTTTTAACAGTCTGCTAAGAAGGGTCCCAGTTGCCTCAGACTGGGTGTAATCCCTCCGCACAAACCTGAGAACAGACCAATGAATCTGCTAAGGTGCTAAGATCCCCTGAGAAACCTGAATGTTTCTCAACACATTCCCTAGGTAGGAGCATTTACTATTTATCCTTGAGCTTTGGCCATGGTGTGCCTGGGAGCAGTGCCTGCTGCCAACAGTGCTGGCCTTCCTCACCCAGGCAGTGTGCTGGGTGTCCCAGGCACCTGAGAGGTACTGTGTTTTCTCAGCCTGTTCAAGCAGATTTTGTTTCAGCCTGTGTTCTCCCACATGTAAAAGTGCTATCTGTCTGAGAAAGCTTGATATATACATGGTATTATAAGGTATTTTATCTTCTTTAAGTCTTTTGTTTCACTGTTTGATTTCTCAAAACTTGTTAAAGGGGTCCTATCTGGAGCTGTCTGTGTAGAGAAACAGTGATTTCCTGATTTGCAGCCAACTTGGCTGCCTGCCCGTTTCTAAGTAGAGAGACTAAAGTGGATCTTTCAAACTTAAATTTAAATACTATTTTAGTTGTGTAGGAATGAGCTCACTTCCTCAGTTAATAACTACCAGGGATGCTGGTTTACATTGCTCAGTTGAAGCAAGAATAAAGATTATAGACCTTATTGGCTGCACAAATTTATGAGAATTTTCAATTTCATTCTGTTGTAATCTTTTTAAAAGAGACAATGACCTGTGGCAAGTGTACTATTTTTTTTTTCAGGTGGAGAGAATATATATTGGTAATTTACACTTGAAGGAGAAAGAAATGTAAATGACATTGCGTGTATTGTTAGACACTGAGTGATTTCTTTTCTTTATATTGTTTGTCAGATGATGTGTCTCTGTCTTATTCCTCCAGGATTGCAGCTGAAACAGGAATATGGGGAGATAATTATTGTTATGTCTTTGCTAAGTTTATGTGGTCATCTATTCCAGTTAGGAGACTAAGAAGCAAAGTAGAGCTATCCAGGCAGAGCATCCAGGCAAAGATAACTTTAAAGGAACTGACTCACATACCTCCATGCAGCATTGTGTTCTATCACTTAAACATACTGTTTCTTACACTGAACTTATGGCTAGTTGTTGTATCGCATCACTTTAAAGCTAGGGCAGAAATGTTAGATTTTTAAGCCATTGTGCTGTTTTAAAAATTTGTTTTTTGTGTGTAATTACTTTTTAAAGATGGAATTTTTACAGAGTTGTTTGCTAATTTCATCCACATAAAACACAAAGCATGTTTGTATGGCAGGTTTTCAGCTAGTGTTGGATTCTTCTTTCCTCTCGGTACAATCCAATGAAATACCAAAAAGCCCACTTGCACAGAAAAGGAGACTCAATACATAGGACGAACGAAACACTTCAGAACTCAAAAAAAAAAAAAAAATTATAATATGAATTTTACCTATTGGTAAAACTGTCCTCATTCATCACTTATTAAACATCCTTCTGTCTCTTCTCTGTTGTGACCTACCCCTATCTCTACAGGATAGTGTATTTTATTTGCAATTTGCAGAGAAGATGTAATAGCAGCAAAGAGAAGGCAGCCTGCCTCCTACCAGCATTTCCCTGTGTCTCACCTTCATTAAAGCATGGTTTCCCCCTGGCTAAGCAGGCCTGTGAAGCTCAGTTTGCCTTTAGAGGGAACTTTAAAGCTAAGGGCCTTGTGAATTGGATAAGTGTTGCATTACAGTGCCTTGCAGGTCTTGATAGAGCCCTTATCTGCTTTAAACTTCAATAACAGGCTCAGAAAAATTCAAATGCTCTTAGCAGGCAAGAATTCCCTTTCTATGCACAGCTTCAGATTTCTAAGACATGAAAAAAGCCTCTTTTTTCATTGATATTGCTAATAGCAGGGCTAACGCAGCCGTAGCAAAATAAAGCCCCATCCTTCCAGCCTCAGCTGTCGTGAGGAGGCCTCACTCATGCAGATACGGTACCGATAGAGAAGGCCTGGCTTGTGTGAGCAGGGCTTGCTTGCTGGAGTAGCAGTTAGGCCCTAGAGCATCATTTCACTCAGGACAGGAACAGCTGAAACGTTTTGAAATTGTTTGGACTGTGTGTGCCAGCAACCTAAATCAAAAAGGGTTTCTTTTACACAAAGTTGCAGTTTTCTCCCTCCTCCCAGAGTGATAATTACAAATGTAGTTAATCTGGCTCAGACTGTGTTGGGAGATAGCTATAACTCATTTTGGCAATGTGGCTTTGCCAGCCATTTATAAACAGTGTGAGAAAGAGCTCAGCTCTGCTCATGTCCTCTGAGAAACATTGTCTAGATTGCTGGCCAGAGTAGTGTAAACGTATCGATGTTATACATGCTGCTTGCAACTTAAAGGAAGCAACTGCTTCCAAAGCTTTGGGGAGCCAGTCCCTAGCAGAAAGATATGCTGCGTTGCTTCATTCCCTGTGAAATACTATTTCTTATCTTAACTCTGATGTGTTCATAGTTAGTCTTCTACCCAGTGTTACATCCTTGGGGAATGCTGGGCTCTCTAAAGTTTCATTCAAGTCTTCTGAATCAGGGAAGGGGAATCCGGGCAAGGCTCTGCATTAGTAAAACTATTTATCTTAAGTTGGTAAAACACGCTAAAAAGTGGTTCATAATACTGGTTTACAGCTACTTGTAAGAGTCTTGTAAGCACCAGTTCTGTAAACAGTCCCATAGAAGTAAGTAGGAGCTCCCTGAAAACAAGATTGTGAGCTTCAGTCCTTGGATGAAATCTTGACTGTCAGCAAGTTGAGAGCTCTGCCACTGACTTCCTGTGGGAAAGGCCGTGTGCCTGTTGTTTAACATTGGTTTCATCTGACATCAGCATGTGTCCAGTGAGTGCAAATGGACTTTTCTTGCCTGCGTTTTCCGTAAGTGCCTATTTAGTTCTGTCTGGAGGATACAAGAGTTGCGCTAGGTTATTGCTGGCACTAGCCAACACTACCTGTCAGGCCAACCTTTATGAACCTGTTCTCATCTGCTGTGGTACAGACATTTCATATAGCTACACTATTCAAAAGGTCCTTGAAAGTTCAGAAGTTCTATTTTTATTAGCTGTTAAAGTTCCAGTAAGTGAGAAATGTATCCGTTTGGAGATAACACAAATATAGCACACTAGTGAGCGGTTAACAGGATTTTTACAATACCTGAAAAATGTCAGAGCAAAACCTTTTGCAGTGCTTACTAAATCACAAATAATTTCTTTTTCCCTCCCAGAAATTGGGACTGATCCTGCGAACACTTACCAGAGCCCAGCAGGACTCTTGAGTGTTTGCTTAGTGCAAGCCTAAGGAGACTACTGCATGCAAAAGTATCATTCCTGTGCTTAGAAGTTAACCAGCAGCCTGAGTGCTTTGCTGGAGAAGGGCCAGAGCAACCAGCATCTTGGAGAATTAAGCTCGCAAGCTCAGTAGTAAGAAATTGAAGGGACAGGCCTATAATTTGTAAAACTAAACCCTGAAAGAAGTCTAAACAAGTCTTCTGTGGCCATTTTGTGTCCCTTTTAAATAAATTCTTGAATAAATGACCAGACAGTGCAATTTGATAGGGTGAAACTGAGCAACCATTATGTTCCCAGATGAATAACTTACACAAGTACCTTCACTGAAGCTGAAGAGACTATTTAAGTGAGCAGAGATTTAATAGATTGACTAAAGACCTCCTGCATTTTCTCTTTAGTGAAAGATAAATGCTTAACAGCTTAGGTCTGAGAGGGTTTTCTTGAATCGCTGGGTACATCTATACTGGTGTGTGAGCTGAGATCAGGAGTGAGATTCAGAAGAAAATTATCCAGTTGTTTCCAATTCCTATGCCTTGGATCAAGGAGTGTTCTTGGTGTGTGTGAGATGGATTTCTCTGGGATGACAGAAAACTTGAGAATGTGTTCAAGCAGCATATTAATGCAGCCCAGCCACAAATGGGCAACCAGTCCACAAGACCACACTTGAGCTAGTTTGAAAGAAGATAATTGAAATGCCTGAAATGTATAGACTGGAGATACCAGATCTTCAGCATTGTCAGTTTTGCCCCATGGGTATATTATATTGTTCCTCACTCCTTGCTAACGTAAGCACAGCCAAGGAGTCCAGCCCCCTGCTACTGAAAGGCATTTAGGGCACATAAATCTTTTCATAAGAGCAGTGACACACAGACTTCTAGGAAGGGCGTTTTGCTGCTTTAGATCTCATGGCTTGCCTCGATCTCAGAGATCCTATAGGATTTTGGCATATTTTTATCAAACTTAGTTCAGTTTTTAGCTCCCTTTAGGCCTAGCCTTCCAGTGTTCTTAGTCCCACCTTACCTCATCATTGATTTTAAATTAAAATATTTTCACAAAGTATTACTTTGGCCCTTTTTTCCTGAAGTGAATCCTTTTATCTGAATTTATTATTAATATATAGCACAAGCATTTTCCTTTGTTAGTATTGGATCTTGCATGGAGTACATACCTATTACTTGAATGCAAGGGTAACTAACAAAAAATACTATATTGATTATTGCCATGTGATTCCAAGGAACACAATGCTTAAAATAGATCTTTTTGGGCTTTGGCACTTGTGCCTTCTCTGTCAATGCTCAAGTGAATCTCTTCATCAACCACTCCATTATAATAGGCCTTCATCTTTCACAGTATCTTTCACCAAAATTAATACTAAGAATATGACTTAGAGACAGCTCAGCCCTTAAATTCTGCTAGTTTCCTTTTTTCTTTCCTAGAAAGGAGAGAGATATATATTTATATCTGTAGCAGAATATTCTTTGGGGTACAAAGAGTAGTACCAGAAAAAGATTAATATGTTATTGCCTTACATACCTCCTGAAGCAGATGTGCTATTTTACAAACTCTAGACTTGGAGAGGAAAAGACCGAATTGTGAGTGCTGTCTGTAGTGGCCTTACCTGGTATCTCCCATGTCACAAGGGCTTGCTGAAGTCGCCCCATGCATGTGGAAGCAGCAAGACTGCTGAGCAATGTGTCTTTCAACTCATCCTTGAAACCCAAAGGCCTTGTGCAGTGTGTGACTCTCCCGGCTGTCCCTGTCACCCTGGACTCAGTCTGCCACTGTCTCTGCCTCCTCCTGGAGAAGGAGGGCAGAATAACAACAGGACGATACAGCCAGATAATCACTGTCTACGTCCCTCTCAGGGACCTTGGAGGCAAGTGGCAAACAGGTCGCTCTCCAAGGCCTCCATAGGGACTGGAGCTGAAAAGTACCATCTAAATAGTTAACAAAAGTACAGGCTCTAAGTACAGCTTGTGGCAATTTATAATTGCCACTTCCACATGGCACTAAATGCTAATGCAAAAAATACTGAGGGCTCCTTTCTAATACATTTTAAGGCAAAATTGGAAACATATTTTTGTGTAACAAGTCACTAGGCATAACTTCTTGGGGAATAATGGTCAGTGTTTTATGGGATTGCTTGTTAAAGTTGTTTCTAAATGGGAAGGACCCCAGGGAAGCTGGCATGAACAGTAAACATTCAAAGGAATAATTTGTGGTGACAAGCAATTCCTTCAGTATTTATTTAACATTTAAAATTTGTCTGAATGGAAAAGGAGGCCAAAGACTGCCTAGGTCTCTGCTGTGCTCCTGACTGCCTTCTCTGTTCATCATGGGTTTCTCCAGGTTAAGGAACCCCTTGGGATGCTGGCAGGAGATAGCCCAGCTGATTCCTGGAAGCCATAAACACAATCTGCTTTGCTTATTGTCCTGCGTGGTTAACTGTGCTCACGCTGAACGCATAACACACACCGTGTTTTGGGTCGTTTCCCTTTCTCTAGCGAGATGCTTAGGAACCCAGTTTGTTTCGTAAACACTTCATGAACTACGTACTCCAAGCACAGCAATGCCATCAAGATGCAGGACAGCCTGCTGCCCTTGAGAGGGTGTTTCTGCTCGGAAGGAAGCACTAGGAAAAGCAGCTGCCCCATCCTGGTTCCAGCACTGAGACTGTACCCTTGCAGGTCAGCCCCAGAGCAGTGTAAGAAGCTTGTAGCAAAACAAACCCTTAATCAAACCTGTTTAAACCTATGCTTTTATACTGAGCTCCTCAATTAATTTTATCATGAGGGCTTTAAGCCTGTTGATGAATTTTATATCCTTCCTCCTTTCTAAACTCTGCCCCGTTCTCCCCATCTCTCATAAAACAGCTTAGGATTTCCAATTTGGTAACTGTGCAAAGAAGGAAGACTTTAGTAGTGTCTTTCAAATATATGGTATTTCTTCTGCCACTGCCAAACAGGAATTGACAGGAACAGAAAATATACATGACCAATATTATTTCTTTTCTGAATACACCCACAGACTGATTGATGGTGACAGTCCTTATAGAAACTCAGAGCATTGAATGGGTAAATTTTAATCAAATTAAGATAAATAAAAACCAGACATAGAATGGAAGGAAAATACAAAAAAGTTTCTTCAAGGCCAAGCAAGATCCATTTTTGAATTCATAATTAATAGTTAGGGAAGAGTTTGTTCAGTGTTCCCCAAGATGTATAAACTCAAGAAAATAAATCCAAATAAACTGCTATGTTTTAATAACACTGACAGAGCTTGACATCTTGGAGCTTAACTAGCACAGGCTTTTTTTCTTTTTTTTTCCTTTTTTTTTTTTTTTTTTTTTAAAAAAAAAACACTTTTCACAGGGCTGGTTTCTTCCTGATTACTTGACTATTTTCTCAATGTTTAATCTTCATAAATACAACTAGTGTTAACATGTATAAGAGTTTGGGTTTTGCATGTTGTTTGTTTTTTTAGGAATAAAAATATTGCAGTCTTTTTACAATTAGTGCTTTCTACCTGGGAAAGAGAAAAGAATTTGGTATTTGCATTGTATTTCTAATTGTTAGACCTTCTGAACTCAAACTTCAAGTTACTTGCAAGTCAAGTCAGCTTCTGAGCATGTGATTGCATGTCATCTTGGTCAGGACAAAACAACACATACACACAGAGAAAAAGTCAAGATGTCTTGTATCTTGTAGATGTCTCATGTTTAAATTGAGCAGTATGAAGTTGGAGTTTATTAAAGATGCAGGTAAAATTCCCACTACACTGATTTCAAAATTCTTCTTGGCTTTCAGGAGACAGAATTTCTTTCTCAGATTGCTTGACTTTGTCAATGAAGTAAAAACTGTGAAAAATGGTATGAATGTATGGATTATGTGTATGCTGAGAAACACCAAAGTTCCATTAGAGTTACAAATACAGGATACTTATAATTTTGTTCATAATGTCAAAGAAATGGTAAAGATATTCTCAATTATTGGGTAGATAGGGAAAATGGACAAAGGAAGAAAGAGGGACGTGTTCAGGTGTGCAGCCTTATCTAAGTTACTGTTATACTGGTTTTGCGTGAGCACTGTAGGAAGTCCCCTAGCAAGGATTTGGCTAACTAGAGGGCAGGCCAGCAGACTGGAAGGCCATCCTTGTACTGCTGAATCTGTCCCTTTTCAGGCCCATTGGAAACATTAATCATTCACATCACTGTGCAAAGCGTGCAGGTATCCATTATAACCACACACACTGTCATATGTTTTTGCTTCCTCTCAGCACAGGGCTTGTGGCAGCCCTCCAATATCCTCTTTGTGTGTTATTGTACTGCTTTTCCCCCATAGCCGAGTGTGAGGTTCTTTCTCCTTTGAAACGATTTCCCATGCCATTCGTAGACCTTGGTCATGTTCCAAGTCTTCCCTAATCAATCTAGCATTGTAGGATGTCAGCTCTCATTTTCTTTCCGATGAGCTTATGTGACTATACATTTTATATTTGTGGCATAACAGTCTTCTTTCTGTTTCTGACTCTTGTTCATTAGTTTCTTTCTTCCCCGAGAGATTTTCTTCTCTTACTCTTTGGCCTCTTACTGAATCATCACCACCTCCTTCTTCCTCTATCATGTAGCTGTGAGAATATTTTCAAGCAAGGGCAAACCAGCAAAATGTCTTTCCTGCTGTTTTTGCACTTACCTCTGAGGTTCTGTGCTCAGCCTTGGGAAAAGGTGCACAACAAAAAGAGCAGTCTATAATACTACTTTGGGCCTGTGGGACCAAAGCCAAAACTACATAAATCTTAGAATAACAGTGAACTTGTCAGGACACCTTGGGTGACAAGGCTGATGCTAACTAACTTCAGTACAGAATATAAGAGTATAGAGTGTATATATACATGGCCAGGCCATACCCTAAGCTAAGTTCATTAGTTCATTCTGTGAAAGCTTAAGAAAAGGCCTGTTTTGTTTTGTTCCCTTTCCTTTAGAAAGGCATCTGCCCTTATGCAAGACTGATTTGGGGGTTTTACCACGCGGACAGCAACAGAGCCCTAATGTTGCCTCTTCCGAATTGCCCCCCTAGCTCTAGTGGCCAGCTCTGCCAGGATGCTCCGGTGTGTCGAGTAGCTCCCGAGCTCCTGTGTCCCAGCCAGCCCTGTTCCCTGAACCGCTGCATGTACTGCAGGGAGCACCCCCCATACTGCTTTGTTGGGGGAGCATACAGTGCTCAGCTAGGTAAGGATTAAAGAAAGGAAAAACAGAAAAGATGAAGCAGAACAGAGACAGACGTATTGTTGTCCCCTCCTGGATCTGCTGCACGGTGACTGTACTCAGGGAGGTAATGTTGGCTTCTACATGTCTTGCTATGGGGTAAAGTGATGGAGTTAATTGGCTTTATATGGGTAGGGCCTCTGCTTCCCGGCTGATATTGTAGGCTGAGGTAGAGCATTAGGTCAGATGGGTTAATATTATAAAAGGGAATCATCAGCCAGCAAGAGCTGGGTACAGCATGTTCTGGCTGTCATCCTCTCTTGCTTCTTTCTTGGCTGAATAAGACTGGCAAAAACAAATATTTTCATTATTTTGTTTGTGTCCTTCTCCTCCTTCCTCCTTTAATGTGTGTAAATAGTGGTTCTTGGGCTGATCCAAAGCTTGATTTTTGCAAGGGGAAAAAAAGATGAATTTGTTAGGACTGAGACAACATGATGGAATAATTCTCTGTCTGGAACAAATTTTATTAGCAAACGTTTTCATTTATCACAGGAGAGAAATAATTGCACCATCAGCATATATGGAATAATACATTCATCCTAAAGGGTTTTTTTTTTTTTTTTTTGGTTAACTATTGCCTTTCTTTTGATATTGAGCCAGCATATACTTGCAGGGAATTAAGGGGAGGAAATGAGAACAAAGCAGGATGACTGGTCAATAAACACCATGGTGATAAGGTTTCATGTTCTTCCTTGCCGGGAATAGTGCATCACTGAACCCTGTGTGATATATTGTACCAGGGAGGACACAGCCCGCATTGTAGTCACAAGAGGACATGTATTCTAAGCAAAGCTGACGTTTTGGCAGAGGGGGAGATGAAGGGAGACATAGGCCAAAGTGTGATAGTGTTTTGCATTAGACAGGAGTTTCCGGCCGTTATCCAAAAATAACAGCCGTGAATTTTGTCCAAGGGAAAGGTAAGTCTCGACGAGCTGAAAGGAAACAACGCGGGGGCTTTTGCGCCCAGCGCCGGTCTGTATGCGTCCGCTGTGAGCGAGTGCAGCCGGGAGAGCCATGGCGACAGGAGTGCTGCTGGCGGGTGGCGGAGTGCGGCCTGCTCCCGCCTGGCACGCTCTTCCCCCGCACAGGCCGAGTGAAAGCATCGCTGGCGCCCAGCTGCGTGTTCCTGCTCCGGTGCTATCGCCCTGGCGCCTTCCTGCGCCGCGCGAGACACGAGTAGCTGCCGCTTCCTCCTGCTCTCCTTCGCCCGCTCGAATCCCCTGTCCTTGGGCCAAGGCATCGCCATGGGCAGCTAGGCCTAAAGGAAATGCCCCTTTGATTAGTCTGCTCTGATTGTCTAGCACGGAGAGCCAAAAGGATTTTTCTTTTTCAAGACATTTCTTTGTTTCTCCCTCTAAATAGTTCCTTCTCTGTTGTTTTTTTTTTTTTTTTTCCCCCCCCACTTCCAGCTGGCATCTTACTCCCTTCACTGTCACTCTTGTCTTTAACAGTAGTAGCGATGGGGAGAAGAACACAGCCCTGTGCTTGTGTAAAATAAAACAATGCACCAAGTCTCTATCATCAAATATATGGATTTTTGCCGCCTTTTTACACTTGTTTCTAGGAGAACCAGGTCTCAATGCTTTTTCACAGGAAATCTGAATTTTTATGGGATTTCAGGTAGCAGGAAAGCAATACCAGCAGGCTGTGCATATCTGTTTGGGCCCCTTGTAGCTGGGCATGAGCTGGAGATAGGCTAAAATGGAAGAATAAAGAGTTTGCCAGTTTCTTGAAATAAAAGAATCCTCAAATCTAACCCTTTCATAGCAGATCTAGTGTTCGTGCTATTAGCATTTTTGCTAAAAAATAAACTCATTCTTTATAAATAGTTGAGCATATGCATCACTGTCTGGAAGTCTGTTTGAAAGCATTATATGATCTCTTCAAGTGAATCCATTCTTCTTTTTTTCCTCCTTCTTTAGTTGCTGCCCTCCCATCTGCTTCCTTAAGTAAGACTGACAGAAGTATCATTTTTGTTCACAAGTAAAGTCACAGTTCCTTGCAGACTTGCATGTCTGGTAGCAGAAACTCAAATGTCTGATAGCAGTTTCTGCATTTTTTCTGTCCTTTTTTTCTGGGGAAACAACTTAGAAATCTTACTCTAAAAAAGATGGTAAATCCCAAGATGACATAGGATGTTGCATGGAAAAGTGAGTTCATAAAGTAAAGGCATGATGAAGTAAATGTTTCTATGCATCTAAATGAAATCAGTCCTACATTTGTAGTGATGGCATATCATTTGTTCTAGAAACTTTGCTCATAATGATAACCTTTTAGATCCTTTACTTTGGCTGAATAGCTCTTGATTACAGACGTAGGGATTTTGCTCTCTATCATCAGCAATTTATTTTGTCTGTTGGTTCAGTTTCTTGCTATGAGGAAGGGGAGTGATTTCTACCTTTAATTAATTGCAGGATCCTACTGCATCTGTGTCGCTGGCTCTCAGCTCGTTGCAGAACTGGAGTCCATCTGATTCACTTGAGACGGCACAATGCGCTCTGGAGCAGAGAGGTCCTGCAGCTGCAGGCCATTTATTTTGTCATGACAAATGCATGTCTAGTATGTTCAGCATTAGATTTCACAAAATGAAGTAGCCTTCCAAAATAATAACTAGTTAAGTAAATTCAAAATACATCAATGTTGTGTAATGGAATGGATGCAAATGCAAGCCTCTTTCTCACTTGTTTTCTAATCTGCGTGGAATAACATATATTAATATATCTTGTAGTGTGAAGATACCTGGGTCAGCAGATTTTGATCATGAGACCTTGAATTTCAATTAGCAGGTAATGCTTCAACGAGCAGCAAGTCTGAGGCATTTGGATTATTAATATCCACATTCCAAGTATTCTATAGGAAAAGGCCCACATTCATCACAATAAAAATGAGAAATGTATTAAGCAAAAAAAAAAACAATTTTGCAAAGGGAACCAGAATTTAATCTGTTATTTATTCCTCTCATGATGTGACAATTATCCAGGAAATGCATCTGCAGGCCTGAAGCTATTAACATGAATAATAATATTTTCATAAAAACTTTCAATTGACCCCAGTCTTTCCCTTATGGCACATTTATAATCCTGAGAGTGAGTATAATACGTCGGACTTTCAACACTAACTGTTGCATTGTGCACACTGGAAATATCAGAGACACTGGACATGTAGGAGTGATCCGGTTTTAATAACATTTTTATTTATATTCAGTATGACCTGGTGGTAGTTGTCCATGTTCCCAAACTAAATTGGGAACTGTCCATATTCCCAGCCCCCTTTGCTGTGCTTTTCAATACAGCTCTTTTGTTTGCAACCAGAATCTCTTAGAAACAAGGGCCTTGGTTCCTGCTCTTACTTGTTTTCTTCTTTTCTTGACTTACTAGTAAGTGCTGTCGTATGATGGAGGGATGTTAGGCTGAAGAGATGTTCACGAAGATAGATGCAGCTGAAGATATACACAAGCCTTCCCTTTGTGATGAACTCATGAAAAGTGAGAAGAATCTTAACCATCTCTCCCATGTATTCTTAGCAAGAACATTTCCAGGGCAAATATTTTGTGGTAGTATCAGGACTTTCTTTTCATCTCATTTTCAGACAGGTAACATTTATGTTTATGCATCCCTTGATTTAAATGTCACAGCAGGGACTCCTGAAATACCACAAAACTGGAGCTGGGCATTTTAGCCACGGTTTTTCAGGCCCTGGAGTGAATTAGAAGGGAATGTTGCTCTTTGTCAGTTCTCACAGCAATGCTACAGCCTTTCTCTTCCAAATCCAATGGGGTTGTAGGAAATACTTGAGATATGTATGCATACAAACATGTAAAGAACTGCAACTGAGTCTATCACAGGAGTTGCTTTGAAGAGAAAGGGTGGATGTTGCTTACCTATATGCCTTACCCTTAGCAGGCCTCTCTGGGATGAGAAGCAATGAACTGTTTGCATTGGATTTAACTGATCAGTTCTGCTGGTGGTGGAAATGTACTTTGCTGGCTGACATATATGTAGAGGATGCAGGAATTCATATATAAAGGAACATTGTGTTTCTACAGGCTTAGCAATTACCAAGAATTTCATTATAGAAATAAGTGAATGGTTATTAGATCATTATTTCAACAGACCTTGGTACTGTGCTCTTTGATGGCTGCAGGCTTCCAGTGGTGTCCCTACAAAATAAGATAAAGTGTGTGAGCGAGAATAAAGAAAAGACTATTTCATGCTTGTAAAAGTGTAATCCGGTTGTCACCTGGGCACACCACTGTTAGGCGTCTGCATGGCTTAGCCCATTGGAAGCTGCAAATAGCAGCAGAAATTTTGGATTTTGAGAACTGAAAGCAAGACTCAGATCTCTACAGCTTCTCCCTGCCTGTGAAGCCACGAGCAGTTGCATACTTAACAGGACTCTGGCTTAAGTGAGGTACCTCATGCTACAATAATCAGCAGAATTTGAAGCATAATGAAAAATGATGCAACTTTATTTTGTTTCATTTGAGATTTTGAGGTTTTGCTTTCCTAAGACTTTTAAAACAATAAAATAAGATTTTTCTCTATTTTTTTTTCTTTTAATAGTGTCTGGGTTACAAAAATTAGGATTTCATCCAAGGCACAGCACAAATAACACTGAATGACTCTAGTTTCTCAACCGAAAGATTGAAAATAAGGATCAGGGCTGAAGGTCATCTCTTAGTGAGACTTTTCCTCTAGGCAACTCCTGTTTCTAATGGGAACTAAGCCAGCTGATTGGGATCCTCTCTTTGAACCACTGGCCGATTCCTAGGTGCTCCAATAAACATAAAAAGCATCACAAGCTGGAATAAATTGTTATTAAAATCAGACCGCTTCTTAAGCAAACAAAAAAGAAACTTGGAAATGCAGGGCAGACAAAACTTGCTGAATAATATCCTAAAAAATATTCAGAATAAAAAATGTATTGTCATTTGGGTTGAAGTCCAGCCAAGGTGCTATAGTTTGGTTATCACATCTCTGTAAGGGCTATACTGTATCTCAGCAAGTTGGTCTGACTTTTGTTTTAGAGATTGTACCTTCATACAGAACCCCCATTTGACTCATCAGCTTTATTTTATTAATGCTTAAATATTGCCAATGACACATGTTATTGTAATAGAGCAGTATTTCAAAGGAAAATGCAATTACCTACTTACATTGCAAATACAATAAAATACCACTAGTTTTTATGTACTGCCACTTCTTGTTGAATTTGGTTTTGGGAGGCTTCATACTGCGCAAAGCAGTAGAAGGAATAAAGAATAATGTTTGAAGATTCCTAGAAATAGAGAATGATTCCTGAAAGTTATGTCTGTGTGACAGTCTAAAAGCGGTAGTGAAGAGCGTGAGTACTTGGGGTGGGATATAAACTTATTAAGATCTTGGGGGGAAAAAGAAGTTCAATACATTTGCTATTCAGTTTGGTGAGGTGGTTTTGTTTAAGAATGTTGAGTTGCTGTCTATGCTGGTGGTTATGCATGCTAATCCCCTGGAAATAATCTGTGCTTAAAAAAAAGCAGTGCCTATAATAACTGTGAATATTTAGTATGTTGAGGGTAGTGTATCAGTCATACTTGCAAGCTGGATTTTTCTCCATATCTTTGGAGAGGAGGACCATATATCTCTTTCTACTTTAGTGCTGACGTTGAGACTGACTCTAGTGCTAGTGTGGTTTTTATTTTGGTGATCTCTGGACCAATTTGTCTGTTCAGTAGCTAGTAGAAAATGCATGCTTGTCTGTAATGAGAAATTCAGTTGCTTTCTTCTGGGGCTGATATAATTTGTGTTTACGGAGTATTCACTAAATTAGACCGTTTGCTCAAAATACGGGATTCTGCCAGGCAGCAAATGGAATTAGTTCATCTCAGCATGAGTAAGATCTATCCTGACAGAGCCTGAAGAAAAAGTTGTGGACTTTTTACTGGATCAATCTGTTTACTCAAAGCAAGAGAAGACAAGTGATTTCAAAGTTTCTCAGAGATGTTTGAAACATTTTAATTGGGCTAATAGGTAACATGCCCTTTAATCTTGCTGCCAATGATTGAAAGAAAGAACCAGTTCATGGCAGAGTAAAGAGCAGGATGGATTCATGGTCCAAGTGGAATTTTGTTTGGAAGAAAAATCAACTTGCATTGGTTACATTGACACCTATGGTGTGATGAAAAAAGACCTTGATACAGTTCTTTTCAGACTTGAATTTTGTGTTCTTCATTTTTTGTGCCTCACAGATAGAGCAGAGATGGGCATTGTCCTTGAATATAGTGGGCAGCTCCAAAATGAAGACTATCGCAAAGACCTTGGCTTCCTTGATTTCGGAAAATAGAAAGTTGACCTGTATGGCGACAGACTGCAGGTCCCATTAAGAAAGACGCTAGTCATGTCTCCCAACACATTCCTGAAGGGATTTTTGAACTAATGGATCACCTTAAACAGAATAAAAGGATAATCTAGTGTCTATAGTAGTTCCAAGCTGTGCCTGTCTGAAATCCTAATTTTTGTAACAAGATGCAATACAGAGCTTGATATATTAAAAATATAGGAAAGGCAAAAGTGCAAAAGCTCAAATAAAAGAAAAAAAAAGTTATAACTATTGTAGAGTTTCCACCACCATTCAAACTTGCATCCTTGCCTGACAGTAGCCTGAACTACCTTACCTGAATCTTCTTCAGAAGTCAAGTAACAGAGAACAGCATGAAATGGAGTATTGAACTGCATGTAGCTCGAAAAGCAGGGTCCAAGTCCATATTTTCAAGCATTTCTGACTATTTTGTAGGTTTATTACTTTTTTTTGTGTCTTCCAACTCCACATTGTCTTCTCTAATTTATTCCATATGTCTGAAATTGAAATATGCCAAGGTATGGAGGAAAACTGTAATCCCTCTCAGGTTTCTGCTGAATACTGCTCAACTCTGCTGTCAGTTACTTTATGCTACCTCCCGATAAAGGCTGCATTAAAACGGCCTAAAAGAAAAACTGTTTCCTTCTTTTCAAGCCTAGCTTTACCTTTTGATAGTCCACCTTTTAGTATTAAAAGCCATAAATCAACCTTCTGGCTTATGTTGTAATATTCAAGAGAGGCAAGAAAATACCACCAAGCCTGTGTAACTGCAGTGATATTTAGTATAGTGCTTCTGTCAGGGTTGCAATCAATTAACGGTGGTCTTAGCAGCAGATGTGAAGCTGCATTGCTGCTACCCTGTGCTGGGCCACCCCAGCTCATTGCTCCTGGGAGAGCAGGGACACAAGGACCATGAGGCATCACACACTAGGTAGCTTGAGGTCAAGTCCTGGGGTGGCAGTTTGGAATCCTGACATTTGGCTTCTGGGAACACAGGTGTGTGCAGTGTTTCTGGGCTGTATCTCTTTATTGTTATCCTGATAAAATAATTAAATAAAATCCTGAAAAATAATCCTTTCTGCCCTCTCTCTTTTGGAACAGAAAATAGCCACAGTTGCTCCGTACTTTCCTGTAAAGTTCAATCTACAGAGCTATTTTTTTAAAAAATAGATTATTTTTAAGTAAGCTATTTTTAAAAAACTTATTTAAGGAACAGGCTTGATTACATATAGTTTACTGTGTTAGTTGGTAACATAACAGTGAACTTTTCCATCCTGGATATAACCTAGAGGGAACGTTAAGGTTGCCATAGTGCTGAATGTCACAAAATGGTTTATAAGGTTTCTTATTTTTTATTTCTTTAAGGAAGGCCTATGGCTTTTGCATAAAAATTGCTTGCAGGGCTGCATCCCTCTATTTGCATTCTCATTTATTCTGGCTGCATGTCCAGACTGACAGCTGGCAAGGGCAAAATGCAAGATACAGCTTTTTCTCAGGGACTAGCCCAAGAACGTGGAATGAATCAGGGACCTTTATAAACCTCAGCACTTTGTACTCTACGTGTTACCAACCTACCTTTGACTTTCCCCTTCCTAATAGGAACACTCCTCTACACACACTTTTCCCTGGGGATAAAACGAGGGAAAATTAGAACAGGACAGGCACGGCTCCTGATGTTTAAAGCATAACCAGGCTTGCTCCAGGTGCTTTAGTAGTGAGAAGTGTAAGGTAATTATTTAGAATAGAATAAAACCCACAAACATATCTGTAAAAAGGGTGCAGTATGAGATAAACAACTTAAATACAGGTAAAAGCAGGTGGTAACAGTTCTCATCATTCAGGTATTTTATTGAACCTATACTAAACTAGGCTTTATTAGAATAGCTTTCTGAACTTGTCTAAATAGGTATTTAATATACAGTCTCATTTTATGTATGAATATTATGTATTTCTTTTGGGGAACATATTTTCTGAGTTCTCTTATCTTTTTTTAAAAAAATGTTGTTATTTTGGTTTATTTTGTGTTGATTTCTAGACTATAGATACCTATTATCATCACACTTTTAATTTTTTTTTTTTTACTTTTTTTTTGTGCTGAAATCCTTAAGAAACATATGAATAATAAAGATGACAATCAAAGTCACAAGTTGATGGGAAAGGTCTTTTAATCTGGCATTGAATTTCAGATGGTCATGACATTTCTCTTAGCGCTCCATATTACATCTATTTTAAATGCAGTGCACATGCAGAAGCAATGAATGAAAGACTGTTTAAAATGGATTCATGAAAAACAAATGACTTTAGGGGAAAGCAAAAAACCCCTCAGTAACTTAGCATACATACTAAGAACAAAATCTTCCAGCTGTGGTTATTATATTTTTTATTTCAATAAATCATAAATGATCAGTTTATAAGCATTTAGGAGTAGGTCAAACAAATGAAAAATGTGAGTTAGACGAATGCATACAAGTAAGTTTTGGTGTTTTGCTTAAAGGCCCACAGCCCATATATCAAACCTGGTTAATTTATACATCCTAAAATCCATCCCTATCTTGTGCAATTTCTTTTCAGTATGTGTGAATTGAACAGAAATACACATGCAACTACACTCACACTCAAGCTTGATGTTATATATTCTGGAACTGGGTGTCGAGAGTAGTAAATGTTATAAAAGGTGATGTTGCAATAATTTTCAGCTATTGCTTTTAATTAAAGATGGGAAAAATGGGAGTCTTTTCATTGCAAGAAAATAAGAAATTAAGAATGCAATTTTATATACAAAAATAAAAATGACTTTGCTAGGTCAGATGAAAAGTCCATGTACTTTAGGAATCTTGTTTTTATCTCTGAGTGTAACCTTATTCTTAGCCATCACCTTGATTTCCAGTGGAAATTCTAGTAAAGTTATATGCATCTCATTTTGTGTAAGAATGTCACAATTGGGCCTGTGCTTTGCCTGATATCAATAGACTGAATAATGAAGACATTCTTGAATATTTTTTCTGATGCAGTTAAGACATTCTTATGCATTTTTCTCAGGTATTAATAATAAGTATTACTTAGTGCTACAACACTGAATAAATCTCTAGCATATGCTAATACAGTAGCCCCTACTTCAACAAACTAGTTTGCCTAAGTAGGCAAATGTAGGATATAGAAACAGATGGAAATGAGTAACAGAGCAGGAGTTAAGTATTAAGGTAAGACTAAGTCAAATAAAATCATCATTGTTCAACAAGTAAATCATAAGGCACACATTAGATTTTTCAATGGATGAGATAAACAGGGTAGAAAAATGGAGTTTGTGATAGTATTTCATCCACAGACTTGCACATAGGGAACAGCCATGATGTCAAACAAAACTCGTTAGTTTAAAAGCATTAGGTAGAAAGAGCTTCCTAGTACGCTATGGAAAGGCCTAAGAGCAGCGTTAGCATGGCCAAAACCCAGCACACTGCTGCTCAGTAGTACTGGTGAGTTTTATTAGTTTACAGTATCTAGCTGTGTGTTTATGGTTTGTGAAATGAATGAATAGTATTTAAACTGCACTTTAACATAACAAGATACCACTGTTCTTTCAGTGTGCTTTCAAGGAACAATTTCTCAGATGCTCCCTAGTAAGAAGTTTTGTTTGTTTTCTGTGGGCTGCATCCCAGTTTCTTGGACAGTGCTTCTTATCACTGCTTTAGAAGAAGTGTAATAAATGGGGTCACTCACATTATTGTTAGTGGTGGACAATGGTCCAAACCTCCAGCGGTTTGGATCAGCTTGGTCAAGCTCTGACAAATCTGGACTTACTAAACTCAGGGAGGCTCCTTTGGCCACCTCTTTAACACTTGACTTTGCTGTAAGCTTCTAGCAGGGGTCTCTCAAAGTCTGTTTGTTTTTATACTCTTTGCCTTGCTGGCCTCAACTTGTTTTCACTCTGTGGCAGATATTTGGCTTTCAATTGTTGGGCACTGGTATAAGGCAGCTCTGTTTCAGATTCATGAATCCCACTATTTAAGTGGTTACGTGACCTTTACTCAGCTTTAAGGCTCCAATACATGCTGATGGAAAGGATTACCACCCAACAACAACAAAAATGTAGCTTTGCATGTCCAGAACGGACCAGCTTGGGAAAAGTCCTCAGAGTACCAAGAAAGTCCTGTACAGTAAACGACACTTTGCATATGCAAAACAATGCTTTAAAGGAATCTTATTTTCAGTGCGCTGGCAGAGCAAAATGTAGCACAGAGGGAAGCAGAAATATTTCCTTTTTTTTTTTTTTTTTTTTTTTTTTTAGTGTATTGGTACCTAATCTTAAGTCAGTAGTTACTCTGGGTACACTTAACCTCTCTTAAGTGTGCTTAAGAACTTTTAAGATGCTAAATCCCCTTTTCCTCAGATTTGCATTAGAGACTTGCTTCTATTTTGGTCAATGTTGTATGACTTAGACTATAAAATGGTTCTTTCTGATTTAATCCTTCTGATTTAATAATTATTAAATGTATCCTAAAGATTATGCTTTATTTTTATTTTGTTTAAACTTCTCCTGAGATTAAAAAGAAAATAAGCCAGACGCAACTCGCTTGGCAACCTCCTCTCTAGCCCCTGTAAAATCTCTGCTTGTCTGTGCGTTCAGAAGGGAGATCCATCTCCCTGACTTAGGAACAAATAATTGTGGATGTGAGAAATATAACTTGGATCATGCCTTCTTTTGGAAGGCAAAGCAAGCTGTAACTATCACTTGGATTCCTGACTGTGTATTTATCGCTGGAATGCTGGACCTAGAAATAGCAGCACAGTCACATGCACACGCACACACACACACACACACACACACACACACACACAAGGCTCCCAAAGAAAATATTTTTAGAAGAAAACAGTGAAATCTGATGTGCCAGTTTGTTGACTTTAGATGATGAAGTGAATAACTAGAAACCTTCTACTGAATATTCTACTTTGTGGAATTTCAAATTCATCGGCTTAAACATTTCATCCTCTTTTTAATGTCAAAGTTGAGAATCTAAGATTCTTACAAAAATAAAATTGTTATTATTTCATCAAATTGCCTCCATTTCCTGTACTCTACTACCTAGTTTCACCTGTTTGCTAAATCCTTCATCAGTAGAAAGTTGCTTACATTCCAGATACTTATTCTAGGCTAAATATCTGGTAAATTTTTCTTTCCTCAAAAACAAACAAAAAAGCTCTTTAAAATATGTCTGGAAAACAAAACTCATCAAAATATTTCTGGTATCAGTCATGGATTAACAGCTGATTAACATCCAAGATCATCTATGCTAAAGGGGTGAGGGGAAAGAATTGTTTTCAAAATAGGCTTTCCCTATAATGCATTCTCCCTTGTCTTCTTGCAAAAATTTTGACATTTACTGGGGCTAATAAAGCACAGAACGGATACACTGATTTATTTAGCCTTGTCCTTGGAGACACATACTTTCAAAATACTAGTTGAAAGGAAAACAGAGAGAATGTAAATTCTCTGTTGCTGCGCAGTGTAATAGCTTTGCAGACCACCTATATATAATTTTAGGTTTGTACTTACCCTAAGCATCAGGTAGTGTTAAGGCAGATATGGTCTATATACAATCTACTGCCACCTTTTGGAAAGCATTTAAATGAATATATTTAGTGATAAGTCTCTCTGTGCATAGCACAACATCTGTCTGAAAGCAGGTCTTTTGCTATTAAGAATTAATCTGCCCTACCCACTTATTGCTCAGCTGGGACACAGCTCCTGTAAATCCTTGCAGGTCTTACCATGGGAAGTGCGAGTCTACCAACTCCATCTGTTAAGGCTGTACATTTGTACATACATCAAAAGAAACACGGGCTTCATGCATAGGCTTCAGCTGGTTGTAGGCCATGGGTGAACCTAGAGCCACATGCGAAAATGATAGATAAAATACACAAGAAATCTGCATGGAGAAGAGAGAAGCACGAGGCACTCTGCATCATCTTTGTCGCTTCATCGTGTGAAGCACTTTGTCATTTGGGAAGTGCGAAAGAAAAAAGCCAGGGTGCTGAGACTACAACGTGAGGCTGCAGCAACACGAGCTGAGGCTAATTTGCCATAAGGCTAACGAGCCCAGTGCAACCCTGTTGCTAATGCAGCACTGCCCTGAGCCTTGCTCCTCTTAGGGGCATGACTGGCCAGCCATGGGCCGGCCCTCTCCTCCATGGCCTGTTGTGAGCCGGCCCTCTCCTGCATGTCCAGCCATGGGCCGGCCCTCTCCGTGAGCCCTGCCGTGCTCCGCACCTGCACTTCCCTTCCTCGAGTCTCTCGGCACCTTGTCCTAGCCCCGGTACCCGCCAGCAGTGCTGCAAACGCTGCATAGTGATGAGTCCCTCCTGGGGGCCGAGCAGCTGGAGGAGAGGGAATCTGAACCAAATCATCTCCAACAGCCATAAAAATGCAGCATGGAAAGAGAGAACACCTACGATCGCGGCGTGTGATGTGTTCCTCATCAGGGCAATCTCTTGAGCTGTCACATCTTATTTTAATGATGCATGGGGCCTAAGCAGCTAATTAGACATAGCCTGGCTTTTGCTTATGAGGCCCAGGTTTATATAAAACTCCTGGGGACGCAGCTGCTCACTGTTTCAGGGTGCTCTCACTCATCAGTGCTGGCTGATCTCTGTGGGAAAAGAATAAGATGAAGGGCAGACACTCATCGTGTTTGCCAGGGACCTCTTTGATTGCAAGCACTCTTCGGTGCGTAACTAGAGACTGGAAACTGTAGCTGCCCTGGCAGAAAGAGAAGCAGCCAGGTTCTGGCACCTTGTCTACACATATGTGCTGGAGGAGCGCATACCTCTGAGGATGAGCTCCATGTGCTCCTTCAGAATGTTTATATGTGGAAGAAAAAGTGGTTTCAACACCAGCTTTGGTACCTCTCAAATAAATGAGACAAGAAAGTAAAGCTCTACTGTTCATGAGCTGACTAATCTGGTCCTGATTCTGGGCACTGCAATATACCTATAATGCTTCACGACAGATGATGTCTAGAGGAAATGCTACCTTCTTTCCGCAGTCTGGCAAATGTGTTTTAAGATAGGCTAATGACAGGAATGATTCAATGGTTTTCACTGGTTTGCTCTGGCACATGAGTAATCTGGACAGAAGTGGTCTTTAAAAGGCCTTTTTTAAAACTTTCCATGAGATAATGGTAGCTGTTACGGGATTTACTTCAAAGCAAAATGTTTTTATCTGAGTCATCTCTTACGTATCCAAAGATGCCACACCTTTGAGTAGGACACTTTATTCTTTACTGTGAACTCCATGCATCTGAGCTAGACTAATTCATCTTTCTAATGAAATAAATTGCAAATAGAACTCTATCCTGGGAAGTGGTACTAGCCCCCTTAAGAAACTTAAAGATTTTGAACAAATGTACAACACTTGGATCTAAATAGCTGCTTTTTTTTTCTTTTTCCTTTTTTTCCCTTATGCTGATACCAAATGTGTCGGCTGCTGTCGGAAGCATCAGTGCAAGGGAACAATCATCAGACGTAGCTGAGTTAAATGTTATTGTCGTCTAACTTAGCTGATCTCATATAAAGGCATTATAGCCTGTAGCTCCTAACAGCTGGCCCCATTATAATTAGAATTTGTTAGCACAGTTGGTGGTGTACTGTCTATTTTTATGCTCTGGGTTTCCTTACTGGAATGTCTGAAAGGTGTTAGCATGTTGTACTGCTCCATCACTGCCTCGTGAAGGTGAAGCGTTGATGGATCATGAACTGGGTGCCAATCTTATAACAGGAATCATATGGCTGAGGAGGTCTAAGACCACTTCTGGGAAAAATAGATGGGGATGAGCTGAGCATAGACTATTTGGGATAGAAAAAGTAAAGAAAGAATCATTTATGGGAAATATTTTAAGCCTGCTAATTGCTTGGCGATCTGTAGCAGGCTTCCATTTGATTACACATTTGGACTGCTTCAAGGCACGTATTGTTTCAGTATCTCTGGCTCCCAGCAGAACCCCATTGATGTTTGAATGTGTAAAGCATTGGTTTGTTCGTGCACATGCCTTGCACTTTCACTGAAGATGAAATAAGCCGGGAATGGAGGAGGCGGGATGGGGGCCCCTGTGTGACTGAGCTAATCCACAGAGGCAAGACATGCAGCATTAGCCAAGATGGCCAGAAACACTGCAATTTTGAAAAGCATTCGGAGTGCCAGCGACAACAGGCTTGGAACAGTAGGTTCTCTAGCAGGCGGTGCCTTAAAAGCAGTATAGCGTCTAGATTTCTCTCACTCAGATCTACAGAAAAATAGTGATTGAGTTTGTGACTGTAACAAGAGATGAATGCAGATTTATCCCTAATTTGTTAAATGACCTTTTGGAAATCTCTCATGAGTTTCTCAGTTTGAGTTTCCAATTTGGTGCTGCTGAGATAAAGAATAGGTAGCCCTGGGGTGCAGTTACTAACAAACACAGAATGGTGAAGGATCTGCTAGTTTTTAATGTCCAGCCACCACAACGACTATATATGCCTCCTGCAAACTCACAGTTAGATGCAGTTTTGGCATTCAATATCCTGCACAAAACTTGTCCTAGAAATGCACTCCTCTGAAAAACAGTATTGCCGAATCACTGTATATTATAGACAGTATTCAATAGGCAAAATCACATAAAGCCTTGCTGAAATTAGCTATCAAAGATTTGAAACAATGCTATAGAACAAGGATTACTGACTTACAAAGGGCTAGGAGAGGGACAACTAATAAATCAACTAAATTAAATGCATTTGTAAATCAGAAATCTATCCTGAAGCTCAGATACCGAGCTTATCGAATATCATTAGTTAAGTCACAACAATAATACATGCATCAGATCTTTTGGAAGAAAGATTTTTAAAGGTTTGAGGTCTCATTTCCCAAAAGAGTCTTCACTTCATTAGATAATTATGAAGGATAATTCTGCAGCAATATGATGTTCTTTAATAAGTCAGTGTACATAATTCGGTATGCAATCCCTATATTTCCATGCTTATGCACTACGTTGTCAAGCTATTTGCCTGCTACTGTTCAGATCAGTTCATAAGTATGTTGAATTCTTTTTTGTTTGAAAATAAATTTCATTGTGACAAATATTGCTTTGAAACTCCGATGAAGTAAGAAGCAAAAAACTTGCTCAGAGACAGAATATTTTATTTTTCCCATTAGACTTATTCAAGAAGTGTATTATTTGCTCTCTTATTTGTTAATAAAGAAAAATCCATCAAATCCAAAACAAAACTAATTTATTTCCAGAGGAGAAATTAAGTAAAAGACATTGACCACTTAAGCTTTTTTTTTTTTTTTTTTCCCCAGTAATATAGCATGCGGTAGATCCTTTATCATCATAGCTAATTGTTTATACTAGAAAGTCAACTGAAGCATTTCCTTGCTGGCATGGATGATCTTGCCAAGTGGAATTATTAGGTCTGGTCTCCTGCCAGAGTTTACTCCCAGACTTCATTATTTAACCGTTTCTTTGTATAGAGCTAGGTTGTCATTGAGGCTGGCACAAATTACTATGCTACTTTTGTGCATACATTCACCAGAGCTGTGGGAACAAAATGAAGGATCTTGCATACACACGGAGATATTAAAATAAGAGACTTCATTTCCTTTTGCAATAAGTTAACAGCATGTGGAAGGAGAAGCATGCAGAAACCATGTGTGAAGAGCACAAAAAACTCAGAACTTATTTTAAGAAAATGTGGATATACATTCATTTTCTTAATTGCCAGCAAATAGTTCCTGACACTGTAGCTCTCTGTCACTTGAAACCTTGCTGCCTGACTGGTCCCCATTCCCTACACAGTATGATGTATATAGACAGACAAAACAATTTCTTGCTGTCTCGACTGCTTAAAACAAGTTGCTTTTTGAAGGACCCAGAGGTCTGCAGCACACAGTCAAAACATTATTCTGGTAATGTTGATGCACTGCAGAAATCTCATAAAACTGCCATGTTGAGCCATGCTCTGCTTTGTGGTCTTCACTGTAAAGGTTATACAAGTGCTGGAGGGCACATGGCTTATCACAATATTGAGTAAATGCTATAATCTCAGAGGAATCCTTTATAGTTTTAAATTGACGGAAAGGATGAAAACTCTGTCAGAAGGAACATATCAGTCATCAGATGAATTTGACAAACCATTGCTCATTAAAAAGACAAACAAAGACCTACCAGAGACACAGTGTAGCTGGCCTGTTGGATACACAGAGTACAGCAACAGCGTGATTTCCTGTTCTTTCCTGAGCACCACTGACCTTTCAGAAACTGAGGGCACAGATGTCCACCTGGAAAACACAAAGACGAGACTGCTTCGTTTTTTTTCTTTTCACCCTCTCTCGATCCTTAGGTCATTATCATTTTTTTTTTTTAAGCTTCTTAGCTTCTTCTCACTCTTCATATTGAAATGACCTTCGTAAAACAGAATTTTCCATTGCTCAAGTGAAAGTCAAGTAAGGGCTCAGCTACCCAGGTTGGAAGGAGACTCTCCATAGGCAGTGTAAAAATGGAGGTTGCAGAAGTCCTCACTGGCCACCAGTTTAACTGTCTCACTCCTCCCTCACTGCCCATTAAGGCAGCTTGAGCTTAGAGGAGAGCGGGCGCTTCGCTCTGGAAATGTGGTTTGGTAAAAGCAGCCCTGTGAGCTCAGGAGTGTGTCCGTCCTTCTGCCATCACTGGGGCTCTGCTCTCGGGCTTTCAAAATCTCATTATGATCTTTGCATTTCTGGAGGCACTATATCCGTAACAGAGGGAAAATAGCGTCTTCAAATTTAGCTCTGACCTGCAAGGAAATGAGAGAGCTACTTGAAGTAGTTTCTTTTACATGAGTTTCTAAACATAAAAGGAATGTTTTTATTTTTTGTAGCGACAAGAGGGAAAGAATGAGAAAGAAACACAGGGACGGAGTGCAATAACGGGAGCCAGGAATCCTCTGGATCTCTGTGATCTTTAGCTCATGAGTTAATTCCTACACCTCAGTGTAGTTTAAAGCAGTGATTTTCAGTTTAAGAAAAAGCTGGCCAAGACAACTTGTTAGCTGATGAGGACACTTTGAAAATGGTATTATGATCACAGGGTAGATTGATTTACCTCACCACAAGAAAGACTATTACAGAACACAACTTGATTTTTTTGGTTGCTGCAATGAAAGTCTTCAGATCTGGGAAAAGCTATATGGTGATCTGAAAATGGTAACGGAGGTGCTTACCTTTGTGCGAGCATCAACACTTTCAAAGTGTGGAAGGAGACTAAAGAAGTAACTCACTACTGTTGGACCTCTTTTGTAAATCATTAAAGCTTCTCAGAAGGAGAATAGTTGGCAGCAGAAGATGTCCTCAGACGTGGTTGTTTGAGTTCTGTCACAGTGGGGAAAAAGCCAATCCCTTGTGAATGCTGAATTTTAGTAGTTGCTCTGAGGCAAATATGTAGTTTGTAAGCAAGGATTTTGAACAACAAAATGTACAAATCCATTTTAACTTATGACTGGCTGCATATTCCTGCATCATAATATAATACTGTGGTTGGGGCCCATGGGATGTTGAATCAGTTCAACCTCAGGTTCTGTGGAAAGGGTGAAAGAGTTAGAATTGCTACAGATTTCAGAGCTCTGATATAGACACCCAGCAGAAATCTATTTTTTCCGTGTCTCTGAGCCGCTGTGTATCCTTTAAACAATTGGTCCTGACATAAGTTTTCATAGTCTTGCTTCACAGCTGCTTGCCCCCATCGCTTTCTCAGAAGGACTCTTTCAGTGAATGCGAAATGTGATTATCTGCTGCTGTTCTTTCTTCTATGGAAATCTCCTTCTGCAAAAGAGTTTATTATACAAAGAAAGACTTAAAATATTTTTTCTCCTGGCTTCAGCTATTCTTCCCATCTTATACCACCTCTTTTCCTTTCTCCCTTTGTTTTCTTTTCCCTTCTTTTTTTTTTCATAATTTTCCAGCAATTCAGACAACTCAGTTTCCCAATATCTGTTTTTCTGACTTCTATCTTTTCCTTCCATTCTTCCTCACCTCCTCATATCTTAGATGAGTACAGATAGGATGTAAAAGATCTTTCCAAGTATTGAGGACCACATGAGATCCAGAGGGCAACGACCCGGGCCCTGTACTCACTCCTCAGCTCACCCTCAAGGAGGAGGCAGTGTGTAATCACAGCTCCTTGCTTTCAGGAAGTTTGTCATGTTCCAAAACAAAATAAATTTGAGAGGTGGCGAGGCAGCCACAGTCTTCACAAGTCTTCCTTCCATGGTCTCCACAGAGGTGCTGGGAGAAGGCACCTTCTGGGCCTCATGTCTTGCCACCAGATGGCAGTCACCGTTGGTGGAGAAGAGGACTATTTCCTCCTCTCTCCCTTGCCGTTAATCTCTTCTGGAAGTTGTGGTTAGGACTTGCTGCCGTTGCTGCTGCTATCTCACTTGTGATCTTTGGTGAATCCAGGATAAATGACAGCTATTTCTTCAGTAAGTTTTCATATCATCAAAGGAGCCGGGAATCTGTTCCCAATTGTGCCCTGGAAGAGATTGCACTCAACTACTTCACCACTCCCAGTTATTTTGTTGTTGTTGTTGTTGTTTTGGTTTTCTCCCTTTTAGAAGAAGGAGGTATTGAATAACTTTCCATTTTAAACCATCAGGAAAATTACATATCCTCTGCTTCAAGCAAATAAGCTTGGAAATCATAGGGCACGAGGCCCTATGTGCCCTATGTGTGTAACTGCCCTTGTGGCTGCCTAAACGTGATTACTCCCTGCCTTATCCAATGGTATTTGCACAATTTTGGCACTTGTGTATGTGACATGGAGCATTACAGCACCCCAATTATTCTGCACCCAAAGACAGGGTCTTAGTAAAAGCCTAAGAGGCTCTAAACTCCAGGTTGAGTTTAGAGTCCTCCTGGGATGCAGACAGGCAAATGCAGGCACAACCAAAGTAAATTAAACTTGAATTTGGAATATTTCAGTGATTTTTGTGTGTGTGTCTATGCTTAGACAAATGTCTGCATTTAGACAAATCAGCCTCTTCTTCAGGGCTCCGCAAAAATCTCCTCCTAATTTCATTTTAGTCCCTACAATTGAGTTCTGCAACATTTTTTTTTTTTTTTTTTTTTGAAATTTGAGCTTGTCGAGCAGTTTGTCTCTTCAGTTATGGAAACAATTGACTGGTACATGCATCACTTTCACTTATTTGCCCATGCTAAGGGATAGTTTCCAGTTGTTTTTTTTTTGTTTCCTTTCCGTATACTGCTTCGTTACTGTGTATTCACTGAGACAGGGAAGCACAGGTATTTGGGAATGCTCTATTCATGGGAAAGGGACAGAACAACTCTATTCTGTAGTTAGAACAGACATGACATTGAGTAAGATTTCTTGAGGTACCGTATTCCCAGTTTTACACAACCATTTGTATTGCTTTCACATATAATATGCAATGTGTATTGCTTTCACGTGTAATATTATGATGTCAGTAAATGTCCTATCACTAATGCAATCAAATGTTCCTGTAAAGGTTCTGGGCCTGATCCTTGATCTATCTGATTTCCAGTCAGACTTTTGATCCTTCCAGATGGCTCCAGTACTCTACAGAAACAGTACACTACTATTACCTAAAAATAATGAGTTGAAGTTTTTCTTTTGTATTTAGGAAGTCAGAGCTAGAAACCAAAGCTTGTTTAGGCAGGTTTTAGAAAAATGAGGTCTGAACTATAGAGAGAATAAATACAACAAAAGTAACATGACAGAAAATTTGTTTCAGTGGGTTTCCTGTAGTATTTGTTTACTTTTTTCATTTATATGCTGTTGATGATTTAAATATTTTAAATATTTGCGGAAATAGAGTGAAGCACTTAAAGATGAAGTCTGAGTCAAATATATTGTGTGATGCTGAGGGCTTGAGGCTGTAAAGTGAGATTTGGCTCCATGGTTGTTTCTGACAATATAACAGGCTATTTGGTCAGTTAGCTTCAAAATTAGGGTTTAAGAGATTTGATTGCTCATCACCTTCTGGAAGTTGCTTTTCTAGATTTCCTAGGAAAATACTGAGGGAAGTCTCAAATGTTCTTGCATTTGTAAGGATAAGCCATAGTTTCCTTCCTAGTCCATGCATTACAGAAAAGCTGATTTGGATTTTCGTCTTTTACGTTTTTCTTATACATTTTTTGTCAGAGACTGGATGCATTTTCAAGTTAGTTCTTGAGCCTGCTGATATTGAAACAGAGGCTTAAGATCTAGTAACCTAACAAATATATTTGAGGTAAAATTTGAAGTTTAATTTGTCTTAAGCAGAAAAAACTAACTTAAGGAAATTTCACACTTTAGAAAGCCTGGGAGATTGTTTGTAGCGGAATAATTGAACTTCTACTAATACTGACCTTGAATTCTGCTTTTGCTAAATATGGACCTTTTTCAAGAATAGTCTCCTTACCATTTTGGAACTGCAGATGGGTTTGTTAAATGAGCACATGCTAATGTTATATGGATGAAGGAGCATGTTTGTGCTCTTTCCTTCTTCTCTTTGGAGCATCACAGAATTTCTGACTATTATTTTATTTTTCCTGCTTGTTTGTTTGCTTTTTAATATAAATTCAGGCGTCACCTACAGCAAAGGTATAGACAATCAAGGTACATTGAATCTAAAATGGTTACAGTTCTAGGAAATGAGATTACATGAAAAAATAAGTTAGAATTTGTATTCATTTTTTTTTTTTTTAAATTCCTTAGGGTGTTTTGCTGCCTTCTGTTAGTGCTTATTGACACAGATTTCTCTGTAATCATAGCTCTTCAGGCAGCATCCTGTTACTAAAATTTTCTTCAGCTATTCACCCTGAAAACCAGTTTAGCTGCAACATCTTTGCAGAGCATGAGCATTCCTTATTCAATAGAGGTTATTTCTGTGATTCTTTTCCCTATGGGAAGATATTGTGGTCTGCACAGAGAGCAGGGATCCAGGGCATAAACACGGTCATAATCATCTTGGCTGTGCTATTTGTGTGGTATAGTGTGTATATATTTTTAGGGATTGATATTTTTAACCATGTTTTCTATATCATGGCACTTAAAATGATTTCTCTCCATCTCCTTCTTTCTCTCTCTTTTTCCTTTTTTTATTTCTGCATCCCCCAACCCTCC
Organism: Nothoprocta perdicaria; assembly: GCF_003342845.1. NCBI lineage: Eukaryota > Metazoa > Chordata > Aves > Tinamiformes > Tinamidae > Nothoprocta > Nothoprocta perdicaria. The sequence continues at coordinate 1,247,749 of NW_020454093.1, read as the reverse complement.
TCCTCTTTCTCTCTTTCCATCTGTCCCTTTTCCTTTCAAACTCTGTCTTTCAAACTCTGTTTCATTAGAAACTCTATTTATAATGTATTAAATTCATATAAAAATGCATGGACGCTATGCTGTAAAGCATAGGTCATGGGGCTAAAACAAGGCCAGGTGAATGATGATGTGAGAACATTAAATTTTCATTTCCTTTAAAATTCAGAAGTTATTGTCTTGTGGTTTTTATCACACAATCTTATTTTTAAATTATCACAATTCTTCCTTTTTGTAAGTATTAGAGGAAAAATCTGGGTTTGTGACAAAACATTTTTAAAACAAAGAAATTAGGTGACTAGGTACACCTTGAATCTAGAAGATGAAGAGGGATTCTCAGTCCATATCAAGCAGCACAATAGAGAAACAGATAGACAAGCAGTTTTCAAGATTTATGAATAGTCATCCCTGTGAGTGCGGACAGTTGTTTAAGTACTTTTTTATATTCAGATATATTTTTCAAGTAGTCAAACCAGTTGCTAAAAAGCTAGCATCATATCTTTCATCTATATACTCCAACCAAGTAAGTCTTAGCAAGTATATTCTTCCAACACAAAACCAAAGGAATAAAATAGAAAATGAAGCTTATATGTGATACTATGATAATCAATGCATTCATTGCATCTCCTTTTTTTAAGAAAAGTGATGTGAGAATAATTGAACACCTAAAGATTACCTCCTGAAGATTACACCAGCCTTTGGAGGAATCCACATTTCCTGTAACCAGCCTCCAAGAACATGACTGTGATCATAAAATTGGCATCAAACTCCTCTTACACAAGGCTCTCCCGTCCCACCACCTGTAGAGTCCTGGCTACTACAGTCTTGTTTTCACAGAGCAGATGAGGAGACAATTACTCAAACCTGTTACATCTCTTGGTCTGCAGAAGGAGACCGAGATGACTGAATGCTCATTATTCCACAGGCAGAAAGTGGAAATGAGCTCTCAGTCTTCTTCAAAAGGGAAATGAGGTACTGTGAAAAACTGAAGAGGATCAAAAGTAGCATCTTTAATTCCCACCTGGAAATACTCCCAACTGGAAATTCCCTCCCTGGGTGATATCTATCTTGCAGCTACTTCTGTGACTATGGCAAATGAAATATGGTGGTATCTGGAAAAGAAAAGCAAAGAAAAGAAAGTCTTATTTTCAGCATACAGTGGTATTAGCATTTCATTTTATATACTTAGGCTATATCCCTCTGGGAGTTACTCTTCTGTGCGCTGATCAAACATGCCATTCCTTAATCACTGTAATCCTCTTTGATCAATCCTGAAAGGTGCTCAGCGCTTCCCAAAGATGCTCAGCAGTTCTCTGGAGGATGGGAAGTTATCTTTAAAGTTCAAGAGTTAGTCTGTCCATTTAAATCTGTGCTGACTTAGCAGGGTAAACCGGTGCTGGAGGCAATTTTTAAGCTTTTTTATCTTAAAATGCTTGATTTCTTAGACACAGCTGTTTGAAGTTGATCCAGGGAGGGGAAGGAGGACAGACCTGGCAGATGTCAATTTGAGCCTCAGTAATAACAACCTCCTCTCAGCAGCCTTACCCATCAGACTAATAGTTGTTCAGACTGATCTTGCAGTGCCTTGTGTTTTATTTCTGTTCAGTTCTTCCTGAGATAAGGTGCTAAAGGAAAAAAAAAGTGTGGAGAGCAAAACACACACAATTATCCATCTACGATTTTCTGGCACAGTCAAGCCAGGGGTAAAAAAGTTTCTAATGTAAATCTTCCTCTGATGTATGTCATAGGATTATCTGATGTGAACACTGTGATTTGCTACAATGCCTGACATCAACTGTGGGACATAAGACAATATTCCTAAAAAAGTGACAGTATATCTACAAAAGTGTAAGTAAGTGTCACAGTAGCTCAGTAGTGACAACTGGAGCAAATTTGTGGGCCAATGAACAACAACAGGTGAAATGAGTAGCTCAGCTCAAAAGGAATATTTTAAATAAAAAGAATACATATTACAAGGACTATTTTCTGTGAACTATTGAACCAACATGAGAGCATACTGTGGAGCATTTCTAAACTGCAACCATCCTATAATGCTTATGTTAGAGATTCAAGGCTTAAGCAGAAAAAGTTTCCTATGGAAGTGGCGTCTGCTTGACAGTCCATTCCCACTGACATATTGGCACAACCCCAGATAGCAGGAACATGGTATGGCTGTGCTGTGCACTCCTGAGACTAGCGTTTGGCTGTCAGAAGTCACTCTGCTTTGTAACTGATTTTGTTCCATTAGGTGGAAAGCTGTCTTTTAAAGCTTAGTGCTATTAAATATCCTAGTCCCAAAGTGCAAAGGGAGAAAGAGGGAGATTGTGCCAGGAACAATAGCTAACATCTAAAATAACTGGGGATTTTGCCATGTAGCTTTGTATCCAGAACTTCGGTGTAACCTAGAGTCTGGGGGGTTATCTGTCTCCTCAGATGGGGAGGGAACAAGGAACAAGATGAAAAAAGTTATTAAAATACTGCTTTTTTTTTTTTTCTCTTGGGTAGAAGATGGGGAAGTCCATGTTTTATCTTTCTAAATAGAACTGTGATTCCCTGGACCACATCAATCACAAAGCCTCAGGGGAGATTTCTTTGGGTGATGGTGTAACCCAAATGGGGAGGTTTTCTCCGTTTAACCCTTTGTAGCAGAGATTCCCTAAAACATTTGTGTGTTTAAGCAAAAAGACTGAAAGAGACATGCATGTCCAGCAGTTGCAAGCTGCTACTTGCCTGTCATAACGAAATATCACTCAAAGAATTGTTATCTCATGCAAGTGCTTTTATGGGTTCTTCAGTGATACATACTAAGCATAAGGCAGGATGCAAAGATCAAAATGTGAACTTTATTCATAAATCTGCAAATGTAACTCATTTTTGTGGTGAATTAAAACATTGGGTGTACTTACAGCTTGATTACAAGGTTTTTTGTTCCCAGATTTGTCATATTCTGGAGGAAACAGGCATTTGGACTGTTCCAGATAATTATTTTTTAAATTAATAAAGATTTCGGCTTATTACTGAAAAATGAAACTTGTGGCTATTGAATTCCACAGTCCTTTCAGATCTAAGTTAATTCTGACATAAGTGTTATTCAAATTAATTCTTAGAAGCCACAACAAAGTCTACTAAGGACATCGGACAGTGCGAAACGGCTGGAAGAGCCAGTGCTGTGCCAATGTTGGGAGGGCAGGGGGCCAATGGAGGAGGGATGAGTAATTCCCAATGCCTATCTGCCTTGATTTTCGTTACCATGAGTTGGTTTCAATATTATGAAACCAGAGAGCAAGCATTCTTTACTTAGGAGAGTAATAAATTGGGTGGCACAGAACCTGGTGACATGCTTGACTGTAAGTCATTGCTCTTTTACAGCAATGTGCATTTCATGCCCAGTTTAAATTTTAGACACAGAATGTACCAATTGAAAAAGAAACAAATCTGACTTCAGTCTCTTCATTTTGAACCCAGGCACCCTTCAGGCACAGAGTTCGGTGGAATTCTCTTATGTAAGAGCGTGGAGGAGGGAAGGAAAGCACTGGGGTAAACACAGGAGTGTAGTTTTCTCATGTCTTCTTCATACACACAGTGCTCTTTATAACCCCAAATCTTTATTATTGTCTTGACCCCAAGTGTCCATCCACTGGCAAATTTCTCACGTGAAAAAGAACAGTGGCAGTAACAGGAAAAAAATACTTAGGGCAGGAGCTTAAAAAAAAAAAAAAAGTAATAAAGCTGCAATATAGTGCTGCAGATATATAGATAAAAATCTCATAAAGTGGGCCTTTTGTAGTCTGGCAGACCCACCACAGGACCTGAATTTTAACTCACTAAACCTAGTAATGTATACCATTGGCAGTAGTTCTTCTACACTAGAAGAAAAGCTGTTTGAGATATTATTTCCACCCACTGGCAGGGAATGCAGTTTATTTGTTTTTGATCTTATACATTAAAACAAAACAAAACTCTACAGACTTCTGGACAAGCAGAACTGGTGTTAAGGTTAACGTAACACTGTAGCTCTTTGGTCCAGAAATGAATTTCTTATTTGTACTCAAGCCAAGTTCATTCACTTATATTTTCTCTAAAGCCACAGCCTTTTGAAGATGTTGCGCTTGGACTTCCTCCCTGCCAAGTTTCTAAATTACAATGTGCTGTGTCCATGAGAAATCTGAAGAAGATTTATTAGAACAAGGTGCCAGAATGTTTCAGCCTCCCCCGCACCAGGCCAATGGTAATAGACACCGTCAATCCATTTTTTCCCGCAGCTCAGGGGATCTTTTTTTTTCCGTTCCCAACATTGCTTGGATAACATTGAAAATAACTTGAAAGACAATGCATGCTGATCCCTCAGATCTCCCTGCGCACTTCAGCTTGAAGAGGACAGCTGTCTGCATCTCTTGCCACGCTGTTGTCACCACACTTTTGATAGTAATCTATGGATGGCAGAAAAAAACCAAAATTAGTGAAATTTAAAATATTACTTGTATCTTTACTGATGAGAGAATTCTTAGCTTGGAACTGACTAGATGGCTTAAACAAAATACCAAATCAAAGCCAAGCTTCGTTTTGGTTTGATTAAAAAGAAAGATAATTCAGCATGAGAGGCATCTTAAAAAGATCTACGGCGGTTTCTTTAGTTTTGAGATGCTTTGAATAATGGAGTTATCAGAAGGGGAATGTCCTCATTTAGATGTCTACTGGTTTTTCTGTGCCTGACTTCCAGCCATCTACCCTTCCACCTTTCTACACATAACTGCAATCCTCCCACTGCATTATTTGATTTTACTGACCTGTTTTGTCCGTTGGACTAAATATTGTCTTGGGTAGCACATCAGACCATCATGTGTTATATTGCTGGAAGAAATCTTCAGTGTCTGTGGGGAGGTTTTCTCACTTTCCTCTGCCTTTTTTTCTTTTTTTTTTTTTTTTTTTTTGTAAACATTTTTAAATATTTCATATAGCATTGATATGACACAAATAGTAGATACATTCCATGATGTACATTAAAGAATTAGTGGTAATAATCGCCATTGCACAGCACCACTTGAGAGAGCATATTTTTCCTTGTGTGTGATGTGGGGAATAACAGTGGTGTGTTGGGCTTTAGTATGTGGTAGCGGTAGATTTATCAAGGAGACCTTGGTTCATTACAGAGCCCAATCCCTTTTCTAGTAGAAACACTTTGCCCTTTTTGAGCTGATTTAAACATGATATGTGAGAAGTATGAAAAGAAACAAAACCTTGGGTGCAGGACACTGAGTGTGAGAAAGTGTTCAGGTTTTCAAGTGGGACACAGGTCAGGAATAGTATAGTGTTGTATATGATCCATGCAGTTTTTTCCTTAAGGCACAGTGGCAGCACAAACTGAAACCCTCCTAGAGAGAACACAGAAGGGCCTTTGAGAAGCTAGAATTGTTAAACATTTGTTACTAATAAACCAAATGACTTTACCAATTTTCATAAACACAAATAGTGATTATCCTCTTCTAGTCAGACCAGGAGTTCATGATTTAATGCAAATTGGTCATGTCCCACAGGCATAGTTGGATTTTAAGTATGAGGATTGAGTTGCTTTTCAAAATGTCAAAGAAGCTTCTCAAAATGTCAGCAGGTAAAATAAATCTGGCCAGGAAATTTATTAACAATTGCCACTTTTTCTCTCCCTCTTTTTGTGAAAGGCAGTTTTGACCCTGAGTATGGTGAACACAGTGTGAGTATATATAGGAGATGTGAATAGGTCCTTATTACAGTATCAACATAATGTCAATAAAGAAGCTAGGAAAATCAATTTTCCTTTGAAACATTAGAACAGAATGGGGGGAGGTGGGAAGGGGTCGTTTTCCCAGTGACTTCAGTGAGGCCAGTATTTCACGCTAATTCTTCCCCAAATGAGCTTTATTCTTGAGCCCTGAATTGGATATTCCTCCTGTTTTAGTTTTGTTTCCTTTGATACATTTTTATGTTCTTTACTTTCGACTGTTTAGGCAGAATTCACAAACTGCTGTCTGAACTGCCAGGAAAGCATTAGCTAATTTCTTTCCTCGCAGGCGATTTTATTTTTTACTATCAACATTATAAAACAAGGCAAATGATAGAATTGCTGTTGCTGGACTTGTGTCAACTCTATGTTCAGTAACCAGGACGTGCACATGGGTTGGTGGGGGGACAACCCACTTTCAGAATGTCATTATTACTGTCCCTAAGTGATATAAAAAATAGCCAGTGCTTAACACTGATGCCTGTTTGATGAAAAGCTCTCAAAATTCTCCTTTAGGTTAGGTAAGGCCTGCTTAACAAAACTAGATGAGTATGCATTGCAAGAGCACAGGAAGGTCAAGTAAACTCAGGGCTACACTGAGGCAGTGGCTCAACCCATGGGTAATTCCTAGATTGATTGCCATTCACCTTCTGATCTAACCTCTGCTTCATCTAAACAGGTCATTCTACTTGGGAAGTGTCTCTAGCACTTCTGTGAAATTGTCTTTGGGGTTCAGCTCCTGATATCCACCAATTCAAAGGGAATCATCCACCTTGATTGGCTCCCAACTCTCCCCCGTAGGTTCCTCAGGACTAGTATGCCTAGAGACAGGTAGTTTTTTCAACGAGGCCCTCCTGAGTGCTCAAGATATATTCCTTTAAGTGCTTGTGCAGATTATTCATTTGTGTATAAATACAACCCCAGTGGAGAAACACACATGAAGTGTATGCATGAAAGTATGTCTCCAGGATCCATTTGAGCCTCTATTTCCGAACAGACAATTTTACCTTCTTATATCTAATTGCTTCTCCTCAAAATCTCTGTCGAAGCTGAGAAAAAACTAGGAAAAGTTTGTGCAGTTTTTCAGAAGTCAGTACAAATATCCTGAGAAGCCATAATATGGACAACTGGGAATACGAACTGAATAAAATTACTCATCTAAGGATATAGTAAAATGTATCTAACTTTATCTCCTGAGGCAGTTATATTTCAAGCCAGATTTTTCCGATGTCAAAGCAAGTATCCAGAAGTTATTTTTGTTGACTCTTGTTATTATATATTGATTTTTCAGAAGAGGAATATATTGCAAAATAAAACATATTCTTAAATTGCCAGCATCTTAGCTGTCCATGATTTCCTAATATTTGCAGGGTTGGTTTGGCTTACCCATAGAAGATACTTTTACGCCTCTGAGTCACTTCGCATGAGTATTTGGTATTCTTTTATGTGAATCTAGAGCAGGGCTTGCATTGCAAAATTTCTTGCGGTTTTAAATTCCCTCCAATGTGGAAATGGCTTTGTTTAGTGCTGAACAGGAACAAACAAACAGAACTTGCAACTCTGTAAAATGTCAAGAGAAATTATCCTCCTAATAAACATGACACTGGTGGATGGCAGCATCATGTCACTGCTCAGGAGTTTGTAATATGCAATCAGTGAGGGGCACTACTTCTTAGGTTAAGGTGCTACTTCAATTTTCCTCCCTTCTGAGGTCTTTGGTAGAACATTTGCCTTTTCCTGTTCCATAGAGTGAGCCAGATCAACACTGGAGGCAATTGCACAGGCTCTGTGTGTGGAACAACCACATGGGCAGTACCAGAAAGCTTGCCCCAGCTGGGAATACCATGTGCCATAATTTAAGCCATAGGATGGAGCCCAGGCACACTCTTATTCTTGCCAGCTGAAGCTGTCCTCAGTTTTGTTGCTGTAGGTGATCTGGGCAGGCCAGCTCTCTCTGGAAATGGTGGCTGTACTCAAATGAGTAGCTTCACAGTAATTGTTTTATGTCTGTCATCAAACACTCAGAAATCTGAAAAGTAACTTACTTTATAGAAATGAGAGATTTTAATTCACAAGCAACTAATCTGAGAGGTAAAGCTAAGGAGCCCTCTCATGTGCTTCCTTGCCACAAGGAAATGAAAAGTTAAGGAGCACCTGCCTCCTCCCAGCTGTGAGACATAATGGAAGGCTTTAAAAGGAGAAGAATGAGCTCTCTTCTTCTTCTGTTCCAGAAGTGGAGATCCCTGGCAAAAAGGTGAGTCCTAGAGCCCTACTATGAGGGGATCTAATGTAGAGGTCTATTGCTGCTGCTTTTATTAGTCAAATTTTGTATTGTCTGTGTCCTTTGGAGAACAGTGGAGAGGTGTTTCTCTGTGAGTTGTTTCTCATTTGCTGTCTTTTGGGCTTAAATGTGATGTTTTAGGGAGCTGGGCAGCTCTGCTTCCCCTGTGACTGGGTGAGGAGCTCAGGGTGCTGCCGGGCCCACAAGGCTGTGAGGCCTGTAACAGGGCAAGGGAGTGTGGATGCAGGATCCAATCCCTGATGGAGTGATGTGTGTGCATGTTGTTTTTGCTTATTTTCCTTAGTAGAAACAGATAAGGTTGCTTTGTGCAGCGTCTTTGGGAGCTTATGCTGATGTGTGACTTGTTTAGCCTCTTTACACCGCAATGCCTTGTCTGGGTTTGGGGCTGCAGCACTTGACTACACAAGAAAGGCAACATGCCGTGTAGCTGTGAAGGAGAGGGTTGGGAGAAAAGCTCATTTTGGTGTGTGGTGAAAGCCGTGTGTGCAGGGAGTGCTCCCAGCAGGGCGTGCAGCTCTCTCCTGGGTGAGATTTTACCAGAGGCTTTCTCAGAACTAATAGAAGTCGTGGTGATGGTCCTGGGTATTGTGCGCTGCTGCTGTGTTAGACTGAAACCATGTATATCACCCACTCCCGACTTGCACTTGCGCCCTCCAAAGCTGGGAATGTAGGCGTTGACACAAGGTATCAGAGAAAGGAGGATTTTGTGTTTACTGCTTTCTTTAATTAAAAAGTGAAGAAGTGAATCTTGGTATCATCTTTCCCTTGTTTCCTCCACCAATCCTCCTGAAAAGATATAATACTATAAATACCCTTCAGTGATGCTAACTGTTTCTGCTTGCCCAGCAGTGAGTTGTGCTATGAGAAACTGAGGTTAGATGTGGTAAGACTTGATATGTATTGATCAGGGGCAAATGATTTGCTAAGCATTGTGTAGCAAGTTTGTGACAGAACAGAAATGAGCCTTGTTTTTCAAAATCTTAGAAGATAATTGAAGTTGCTATACAGTGTTTCAAATAATCTCAGTCCTGTCTGATACTAAGGAGCTCTTGGGGCGTTAAGACCAGGCCTTGCCTGCCATGCCACCAAGACATTTCTTGCTGAAGGGTGAGAGATAAGAGATATATATAATGACTTCAAATTTGCTTTATGACCATAGGTAGCTCAGTTGCATATGCAACTGAGAATGCTCGGTGGGATTCCACTTGGTCCCAGAAACACCCTGGGAATACAGTTGAATTCAAGCCATGGGATAAAAAAAAAAAAAAAAAAAAAAAAAAAAAAAAAAAAACCCTTCATTTAAGTTGGCACACTTACATTTTCACTTTTTTCACTTCTCTAACTCATCCAATGGTAGCTTGACTGTGCAACTGGTTTTACAGAACTGGGTTACCAATTGCATACTGTCATGTAACGATGTATCATAGCAAAGTGTATAGGAGAGTGACCTGAACAAAATCTTCAAGCTGGAAATATATGATAAATGAAAACAAAGGAGCAGAACTACCTCCCTTACCTTGAGATGCAGGTGGAACCATGGATAGGTCTGAAGGGTAAATGAGAACATCTGGTTTTAATAGTATAAAATGTTTTCTCCAAGTCTGTATATTTGCTTGGCTTTTTTGGCAGATGGGAGCTCTCAAGCACAGCCTCTAATCCCTCTTCTGCTGCAGGGTTTCTTTAAGATGATGCAACAGTGTGAGAGACCTGAAAAGGGGCCAGTTCGAGGCTCTCAGCCCTTGTGTCTTTCTCGGACGCGCAGCTCGCCCATTAAGCATCACTGGATTTTGCCGGCAGTTGTGGCTGTCTGGACCATATGTAAGATAAGCAGATTCACCTTTCGGAGGACTGGGCTCTAGAGAAAGAGAACAGACAAGCTTCTGGCAGGTTGCCCTATGTGGTTGAAAATGAATGTAGTATTTCCTGTTCATGTTACTGTTCCAGGAGCTGGAACAGAAAAAAAAAAAAAAAAAAAAAAAAAAAANAAAAAAAAAAAAAAACACCCTGACTGCTTTGCCATGGAGAGCACGTTTGAGCAAGGCAACCCAATAAAACGCAGGCCCAAGCCATATTTTGTTTTTAATCATAAAGCCATGGTTAAAGTACAGTTAATGTAGTAAACCTCTAGCAGCTATACAGATGTTATCATAGAAATCTAGTTTATTAAGTGAAAACTGTAGTAAATCTGTCATGATTGCAAGAACACTAGATTCAAATTCTAGGTCCCATAATAATGATGTGGTAAAACACGATGAAGTGTAGTTTTCTTTTGGCATCTACCTAAATTTATTAGACCAAACTTGAGGACGTTGCAATCACTAGAAGAGTGTTATGATGACTGGGCACAATTTTTAATTAGTCGAGCTCTCAGCAAGTGTTCTAGTATTGCTGGAGGTGATGCTTACTGGATTGAAGGCAAACTCGATGCCAAAATGGTCTAAAATTTGAATGTGAATGAACATGACTGTGTTCTGGCATGTCATGTTGTACACATTGCATTTTTCCACCGTGTCTATTGATTGACAGATGATCATTGAGTCTACAAGACATGAGGTATCCAGAACTGGGCGTCTGAATTTTCTGACGTTTCAGAAAAGAATTACTTGTTTGGGGATGTTGCTCCTCGTACTCGCACACTACATTTACCTAGTGCCTAGCAGGGGTAAATCCTTTCTCTTGGGCAATTTGGACATGCTGTAATAGCAGATGGGAGAAGAAAATATTTTGAGTGAAAAATAAGTTAAATGAACTGAAGCATATATTTATTCATTACTACTTAAATACTTTAAGTTCATTTGTTTATTTGTTTATTTTATCCCACATTGCTTCTGTTATAGGTAGTTAATACCACAGGTTTTGACTTACTTTTAAAATCTTCGCCATGATCTACCATCTTCCATGATCTGTCAAGTTCAAGAAATTAGCTACGAAGTTGCTGTGGTGGAGAGAATAACGAATACATGCTGATAACAAAAGATGATAGGCACATGTGCAATGCACTTTTGAAGGTATTTTTAAAGCCTTTCCACTTTTAAAGTGTCTGTAATAGAGGCTAAATAAAATAACTGAAAACATACTTGTGTTGAAGCTTTGGCGGGATAATGTTAGCCTGCAGTCATGGGACAATAACTGAAGCTAGCAGTGGATTGCTCTATTGAACTCACTTTATAGCTTGCAGTTATTTTTTGGTGATTACAAAGCAGAGAGGGCCTGTAGGGATTATCTGCTCAGGATTTCTAAGTCTGTGAGAAAATCAGCTTTGGGGAGTATCACAAGGTGCCTTTTCTAAGAACTTGGAGCAATGAGCTAATTAGTGGGGAGGGGGGGGAGGGAGCATCTGGTCCAGTGCAGCTCAGCTGTTCCCTCCTTCCCCTCCTGTCTCTGCCAGGCTGCTGCTTACCCTTTCATTTCTTTAGTGGGTAGTGAATCTTTTCTGGTGCCTGCAGTTCCATGTAGGCCGTGTTGTTAGTTTGGCACTAATCTGGCAGTGCCAGTATTTGCCCATTGCTTTTAGTGTTGGGGTGGGAGGCTGTATTTATGTTTATAGGTATGTGTAGACATATGTGTGTATATATATACATTTATATAATATAATTAGGGTCCCTTGAGTGGTCAGAATAGCAGTCTGCTTCTGGCCCATACTGCATCAGGATATATTGCAAACTGGTGATGTCAGAGCTGCCCTCTCCTTCAGGGAGTGAAGTACCTGGGAAGAGCTTCCTTATGTGCTCCTGCTTCCTATTCCCCTCTCTATCACCTCTTAACCAGCTGCACAAGATTGAGAGGTGCTTGTGTGTGTTAATGACTGCACCTTTCACTGCAAAGCACAGGCTGTGGAGCTCAGCAGGGTCCTCATTCCTTGGATGCGAGTGACTAGATGCGTTCTAGTAGTGATAAGTAGTAGCAAGCTATCCATCTTTGCCAGCTAAATCGAGATTAATGTGAGGTGAAAATCAGAGATGCTGTCTCTAGATGTCCTGATTGCAGTTTGCAAAAGTAAGTGTATTCCCTGCAGAAGGGATTAGATGGTATTCTTTCAAAATGTATATTTGAGTATTTATGATGATGTGACCTTTCTTTCCATAAAGTTGTGTTTTATTTTTCCCTAGTGAAGTTTAGGGTGAAAGTAAAGATACAAAATGTCTTTTCAGAAATGAATGGCAGGAGCTGTTGGAGTAGAGTAAAATGTTTTGTTTTGAAACCTTGGATTAGAGGCTTGAAGAAAATATTGTGTATTAAGTTCTGAGGGGCTTCCTCTTCATCTGGTGCATGGTTGTGCATGTAGACTGATCTTTGTTAGTGACTCGGCGTTGTCCTAATGTCTCTTGTAATGTGTTTGCCTATAGTAAAAACAAGGCAATTTCTCAAGTAGGTAGTAAACTTCCTGTCTAAAATGGATATGTTTAGCTTTAGAGAGTTTTTGCTTTCTGGATTAATCTATGTCCAAATTATTTTCCTTGTGTGCATATTGATAGACTTGCATAAATGAATACATATTGTAAAATAGACACTTGTGTGTGTGTATATATATATATAAAAAAAAAACCTTGTGGTTAAAAAATTTGTGTCAGTTTACTTGTCAAAATTTGTGTCAGTTTAGGTCTGGGGGGAATTGGAGAAGCATAATTGTCAAGACTACATAAGGATCAATAAGATCAGGATCACTAATACCTGCTGGGTATTAGACTGCTAGGAAGTTTGTAGGACCAATCAAAGTTTGTGTGGTCAGATATAAAAGATTGAGGAAATTTCCACACCAGAGGCCTTCTTTATGGAGGGTAGTTTAAAGAGTCTACCTCCAACATGAAATGCTGTAGAAGTTTGTAGTATCAACAGGTAAATAGTGTTCCCTTGAGTAAACTTTGCTCTATCATAGTTAAAGGATGAAATTTTCACGTGCTGTGGTGTGTAATCCTATGCTTTAGGCTCTGTTGGTATCAGAGGACTGAAAAGTGGATAATGTAACCCAAGTTTTTGGAGAGGATTTCAAGAGAGCCATACTAGTGAATCTGATGTCTTTATTTACCCATTAAAAAACAGAATTAATGAACACAAGCTAAATCTACCATTGTGGAAGATTGGACATGGTTTTTGTAATGAGAAAGAATGGAACACAAAGCCACTGAAGTCCTTTGAAGGAGTCAGCTAACCTTTGGACAAAGGAGACTGAGTCGATATAATCTATTTGGGTTATAATTTGGGATTGGTCAAAGGTCATTTGGTAATCTCTTGTCACAGGCTCTTAAGGGAAGAATAGCAGAAAGCAGTGTACTCCAGAGCTCCAGATACTTCCAGCAGTCAGTGGTTCAGAATGTTCCTGAAGCAGATCCAATGTCCATTTGCTATAGCTTTTGATAATAAAAAAGAGCTGTGGTTTTTGATGCTTTTTTTCTTTCCAGAAATATGTCAAGGTACATTTCTGTATCTGTGAAGTGCTTTAACCTGTGCTATGCCTTATGCTAAGGGGTTCCAGAGCATGGTATATGGATCTCCTCCTATCTTGCAAAATTTAAAATCTGGCTAGCTTCATTTTATGCCATTTCATTCTTGTATTAGATGAATCAAGGACCCTTAATATGTCATGAATCAGTCATGATACTATGGATGTCATTATCCTTTCTGTTCCTTCTTGTTGTCATCTGATTTCAAGAAGTATAGTCTTTTTGAGCTATTTCTTATGACAGCCATTTCAAATTAAGTCATAGCTGTCTTTTCCTGTAAGCTTTCCAATTCCTCCATTCCTGTTGAAGGCAGAGGGCCAGAAACCTACTGTTTTAGACTGGGGGTTTCCATGGATTCGTACAGAGGCTGGAATGTTTTTTATCCAGCATTCTTTTTTTCATAATTTTGAATATTCGTTTTTATGATTAATCTTGAGTGTGCAATAATGTTTCCACAGAGCTCTCAAAGCCAAAGGTCCTATTCCAAGGTATTAGTAATTAACGTGGACCTTGTCGCTTAGGTGAAACTACGGTTGCTTTTCCCAAATGTGCATCACATGTAGCTGCGTTGATGTTCACCAACTTTTTAGTGCTTCATTAACATGGTCTTTCTGAAACTCTTCAGGACTGGACATGACCTTTACTACTTTGAACAGTATTGCCAACAGAGGTGCAAATAGGGCCGTAAAACTGTGGGCAGCTGAATGTGATTGTCAAAAATCAGGTGATGATATTTTGATTCTTAACTGTTGGTGCATCTGATTGGGACTATAACTATTGGGACTATATCTTCCTCACTGCTCCCAAATTAAATACTGAGAAATGGAGTATAGCTCAAGTGACTTGTTAGGTAAGCAAATTGTGGGGGAATGCTGAATATTGTGGTCTGAAAACTTGTCTTGAGCACAGGAAATTCGGGAAGATTTTGCACACAGACTTTTTGGTCCTTTATATGCACACAGATTTCTGTTGATCAGAACTTTGTATATGGATTCAAGATGATATTTAAATAGATAAATGAAACTAACAACACTTGGGAGTGTTGAAGTCCTACAGATAGAGCTTTCTTGTTTTATTTCCAAGGAGTTGTGCACTGAGAAAGATTAAAATCAGGTGTTTATAAAGTTCTAGTCTGGTTTCCTGTGTTAGGTTTGACTAGGTAAGCCTATTCTAAGTAGCTTTTTAATAGGTAAGTACTTCTTTGTAACATCTTTTCTTCCACAATTGTTAGTACTTAGTACTCCAAATTTCTACATAATTAACATGAAGATTTCAATGAAAGATAGAAAGGGAAAGAATGTATGTATTCAGTATTCATAAGTATTTTTATCCCAGTCTCCCCCCAAAAAATCAATATTCATGTTGAGCATTTTGTTAAAGCCTTAAAGACTTACTGTTTATTTTCCATAATCCTGAGCTGGATTCTGCCCTTCTTGGTGGGGTGGCTGAATTTCATCACTGGGTGCAGCATATAAGAAGTCATATTGTCATCTCAGTTACACCCATACAATGACAAGCACGTAATGAGGAATGTAACTAAGAATGTTTTTGACCCTTCATCATCACAGTTGCTTTGGACAGCAGGCACGAGGTGGTGAGTTAAAGATGAAACGCTAAGTAGGCAAAGACCTGTTGGATTAAATTATGACTGCGTTTACCTGTTTGTGCTTTAACCTCAGGTCACTGGATAAACTTATGGCAGCTTATTAAAATATAATTTTATTTTTTATTTTATTTTACGTTTATTTTTGCATTTTAGTGCATTGAAATCATAGGGTACAGATGTTTACTGCAGGAACAATTAGAACATGACTGGATGAATAGATTGGTCCTGTACTGTGTTATGCAGCAGGACTTTGTGCTTTAAGATTCTGGTGTTTATAACAGTGTTCTTAGACATCGTTCTTTTAAGCCACAATTTACTTGATGGCGGTGTTGTTTAATTAGAAGTATATAACAAGAGTCTGGATTTTTTTAATCTTTGAGCTGTACAATATACACTACCCAAGGCTCCACTAACACAACATCACTGAATTCTTTGGGAGAGTGCAGGTGTAATTTGGGACTATGTGAAGTCTTCAGTCTTTTTTTAAATCCAGGTATGACATTCAGATTTTTTTGCTATCTTTCCTGACTACAGGAGTAGTTGAAAGTGAGTGAGATTTGTCAGGAGTAGCTAATCATATAACAAACTTTCCAGCACAAGAGGATTGTGTAGCAACTATGATTATGGCCACTGTGCTTTACATCTACGGGTCTTTTTGAGACAATGAGGAGGCACTGACGTGCTGTAATGCCCTGCTGCCATGCTAATGTTCTAGTGAATGGAAAAGTTACTGGAGTGACCAAGTCATAGTGCACTTGCATAGGAAAGGATGAAGCCTGACAGCTCCCTTTGCACTACTTTGCACTTTCTTTGTTGCCTCAAATCACCTTCCTTCACTGATGACTTGTCTGAGCGTGAAGGATGTGAGATTACTGGTACTACCCAATTATAACATGAAAATAGTGTGAGTTCTTCCAAGCCCCTTAGTTTTATGCTTCAGATATTTTTCTCTTCCCTGAACAATTTAAAAGACAGAGTAATAGGTTGTGAGAAGGAAAAGATGATTTTTTGAGCAAAAAGAGGTTCAAAATCAGTCAGGCCTTCCCTGAGCAAAGTAGTCTATTGCTGCACCTCACCTAAGATTCTCTTGATGCCGCTTTCCTAACTTAGCCTTTTCCAAAAGGTCACAATTTTATGTGTTGGGATGTTTGTTTGAAGAACTCTCAGTCAGAGGCTGGTCACCTTCCCTTCCTGTTGCCTCGTCTGGCTGGACTCGCTTCCCTTTCTCTGGCGCTTTGCTTCTCTGCAGCAGGTAATGCAAGATCAGTGTTTCCTATTAGCCCTCTGACACCCACCTTTGCAGCCCAATAGCCAGCCCACTCCTGGGAAATGTTCTTGGTTCTGATTCCTCCTCCTGCCTCCCATCTCTGTTTGTAACTTACCCGTTGCAGGGCTCTCCAAGAAGCTGATAAATAAGGATTAAATCCCTCAGCCTAAAAGACAAAGCACCGAAGGCAGCCAATTTCCTAGCTTATACCTTTTATGTAAACTTTGGGTCATCTTTTATCTTTCCTTCCACACAAATCGTGTGTCAGTGTTATGAAGGTCCTAATGGTTCAGGTTGTCTCCTGTGCCTTCAGAAACCTTCAGACAGTTGGGTCTTTTCCTGCCTAGTCTCTGCAGGTAGGAGCCAGACAGGGCTGCTCAGACAGCTGCATGCAAAGAAGCTGAAGTCTGTTATCTGGGGCAGGAAACTATTCAATGCTAAGAGGTCGGGTGGCTTGGCCAAAGCTATGGTTAGGCAACAGTCAGGAAGGAATGGATTGCCAGTTTATACTTGAGTGCTTTAAATCTGACTAAGACTTGCCAAATTAGGATTTGAATTAATAGGCATGCTAAAATGTGCAGGAAGACAAACTGTATTTTATGCCTGTGAGTGTGGTTTGTTTGTTGTCTTTTTTTCTCCCCACCCCCATATGTGCATTTGGTATTGTCAGTAGAAATGATTTAGTAGAAATGGCACTGATCCTAAAGACTATCTTGGGCTTTGGTGAGGGATGAAATGCTCTAGTGTTGCAAATCGTACAAACAGTTTCTTTCACCAACATTTTGGTTAGCATTCTCTTGGGTGCACACACCAATTACCTCAATGGGAGTCACAGATTACATACTGAAGAGTGGAATTTAGTCCATTATGAGTCACTAAAAAAAGTTTAAAAGATAATATATTTTTACAGTTAGACTTTTAAAACATTTATGACTTTGTTCATACTGTGGTTCACTTCATCCCAGATACACTTCATTTGAAGTATTTAGCTCAATTGAACAAGACAGGGACATGGTTTCATATCCTGGGAAAATATTTCAGATTGAATCAGGATGAAAAGTTGACTTAAAAATTTACCGGAGTTCCTCCTTCCCTCTGATTTTCACATGATGTTGTTTTTCAGTGAGTATTTTTGAAAGGTGGGAAGAACAAAGGTTATTTTTGTTTAAATAATGACAAAATATGTTGTTTAAAACAATAGAGAAACTTTTTATGAGCCACTCTTTTAAAATGTTTCCAAATTTTTTTGGGGGGAAAGCTTCTCACATGTTCTGTTTTGTTCTTCTGATATTTTGCAGAATATATGTGTAAGATGGCAACAAGAGATGTTTCTCAAACCTGTGTATGCTATATGTTAAATATTCCCTCACATAAGGCTTAGCTCTGCATGACACTTGTCATTCCTTCCCTTCTGGATAGCACTCTGGATATACTCAGCAGGCGATAGCCCATCCCTGCTCGCCCTGGCCAGCTGCAGTCGGTGTCTCTTCTGAGACCTGGGAAGTTTTGCCTCACAATTGTTTTTTGCTAAACCAAGAAATTTAATATTGGTCTTAAAAAGATAGAAACAGTGTGATTATCTGCTAAAATGTGGTTGTAGCTCACTTTTTAAAATCGGTTCACAAACAACTTTAATCTTGGCATTCTTATGGAATAAACAACAACAAAGGACTTCTCATCCGGAAGGAGGTGCCTCCTTGGAATTGAATTGGTTCTGAACCATTTACTCCTATTGAGCTACTGAGCCTTAATGAAATGCTTTTCCTATGTTTCTGAAAATGTTCTGATCTTTTCCCAGGAACTGTAGTCAACCAAAAAATTTGTGTTTATAAAAACAAATTTGAGTGAATGTGATATGATATGCCCCAGTCCCCCTCATGAAGAGACTTAATGCAACTTGCAAGCAGCTAAGGGAGCCACTCTGTTTTAGTAGTTTTATTTCAGAATCTAGAAAAATGCAGTGAAATGTGAATAGAGGATTGACAGCTTAACTGGCCCTTGGAGCTCCACTCTGGAAGTGAAAATGAAGCTGTGGTTTTGGTCTTTATCTTGCAGTGCTGTTCGTAAATGGTACGTTCAATTTGCAAGTAACCAGACAGGGCTTTCCTTTCCTATCTGCGCACCTTAGAAATGTAACCCAATACCTGAAAAAAAATCCAACTGTCTTTGTTGAGTTTAATTCGATATCCCTACCGGCAGAAGTTATATAAGCAATTCAGGCCCTTATTTAACTGAAAGTTTAAAGTTATGCTTTAGATTTCAGGGCATTTATGTAATAGCAATCAATAAAGAGTAGGGCATGACTTGCAGTGGGGTAAAGCTTTCAACAGTCCATGGATATGGAAAAGAAATGTTCGCCTTGCTTTGCATTCTGTCCTTGAGAATTGTAAAATGAGGAAAATAAAATATTTGGCACTTTTCTAATTCAAATGTCTAATTTTATAGTGTATAGGTGACTTACAATAGTGTCTGTTAACTATATTGAGATGGCTGATTAATATCTCATGATAGATGCATAAGCTGGAATAGATGTAAGGCTCAGAGCTGTTCTGCAAGGTGTTCATTGACCTATCTATATCCCTTTAAGAACTTGCATCTTTTCCCCCTAA
Organism: Nothoprocta perdicaria; assembly: GCF_003342845.1. NCBI lineage: Eukaryota > Metazoa > Chordata > Aves > Tinamiformes > Tinamidae > Nothoprocta > Nothoprocta perdicaria. Next base: position 1,228,733 of record NW_020454093.1, on the reverse strand, counting down.
GAATCACCTTATAGAAAGATTAAACTTTGTCTGTTTTTTTTTCTCTGTAGTTCTGTCTACATTGAAAAAATCACCTCAGATGAAAAAAAAGTAATGCCACTTTTGGTTGGTTCCTTATTTTAATGTCTTGGTGAACAAAATAGATTGAAAATACAGTGGATTCTGACTAAATTTGAGCAGTTTTGGCAGACTTAAGCACAGTACTGTAAGAAGGGCTCTGGCCACCATTATTTCATAACCTTACAGGAATATGCTACAGATTTTAAGCTTAATCTTCTTATTTGGGATTTTTTTTATGTGTAGCTGTGCTGAAGTAGGTAGGCATAGTGACATGCAGCTTAAAGTCTGATGCTTAAGTTGCATAGAGCATAGCTGATATATGAAGTGGCTTGAACTTTATCCTAGAGATGAGAAATCTTGCAGTAACTAGTTAATATCTCCCTTATTTGAAAAATGCTATATGGAATTAAGTGTTACATTGTTTCAATTAGCGTACAGAGTTCTCATCTATTTCCATGAGAATATAACTGCCATCCAGAGGGACCTGGACAGGCTGGAGAGTTGGGCAGAGAGGAACCTCATGAGGTTCAATAAGGACAAGTGCAGGGTCCTGCACCTGGGGAGGAATAACCCCAGGCATCAGTACAGATTAGGGGTCAACCTGCTGGAAAGCACCTCCACGGAGAGGGACCTGGGAGTCCTGGTGGACACTAAGTTAACCATGAGTGAGCAGTGTGCCCTCGTGGCCAAGAAGGCCAATGGCATCCTGGCCTGCATCAGGAGGAGCGTTGCCAGCAGGTCAAGGGAGGTGATTCTGCCCCTCTACTCAGCTCTGGTGAGGCCGCACCTGGAGCACTGTGTGCAGTTCTGGGCACCCC
>NW_020454093.1:1138691-1227195 GCF_003342845.1 Nothoprocta perdicaria | reverse complement strand
AAATATTCTGAAATATTCTGAAATATTCTGAAATATTCTGAAATATTCTGAAATATTCTGAAATATTCTGAAATATTCTGAAATATTCTGAAATAACATAAAATACTTCTAGAAGCAACCTAGAATTTAGTATTCTGCTGATTTGGGTTTTTTAAAATTTTCTCCAATTGCAACATCGCCTGAAGGGATGTGGCATCTTTTGTTGAAATCAAAAATTTAAGTCCATAAGTTTTGTATTTAAGTATATCTTTGAAAAGTATTGATTGCAAGAAAAATAAAATCCAGGTACAGCAAAGACGCAACTTGTATTTTGCATAGGTGCAATTCTTGTGCTTCAGAAAATTCAGATATACTCTTTTTCCGAATATTCTGAGAAATAATCTGAAGCAGTAATTCTGAAAATTTTTTTATGTACTTCTGGGAATTGGCTTTACATGATTACAAAACATAACTGTGGGATACAGAAGCATTAATAAAATTCCATTGAAGTCACTATTTTGAAATAATGATTTGTCTCTTATGTGCAGTTCTTGCACTGTCTAATTCTCTGATCACATCTTGTTCTCTGTTTCCATCTTGCCAAAGGAGCTTAGAACTATAGCTCTCCTTTGTGATAACATGAACTACTGTTTGATCCATTCTGATCCGTTCTGAAAATCAGGCTGTTGTGTTATTAACAGGCAATACTTCTCTCGACGGGGGAAAAATTTGGAGGTTGATTTTTGTTAAAAGCTGAAAGCTCTGATTTTTACACCTAGTTTAAACTTGTGTTTGCATTTGAAGCTAATGAAAGATTTCCTTGACTGGGAGCAAAGCATGTAGTACCTTGTCAGGATCAAATCCTTGTAAAAGTAGGGAATCGGGTGCTCCCAGGGCATATTGCAAAATATAAGAAAGACTTTCCCTTTGTGTGGTTCTGTTTCAGACTTATTTTAAAGAATGCTTTTGCAAGTCTGTTTATCATAGATCATAGGAATGTAGCAGTGAAGGCCTTTTGCTTGACAAGCCATTCTCAAAGCAAATAGCCATGATGTATGAAAGTTGCCAAGAGGCAGGCCTGGTGGCCGGGATTTTAAGTTGAGCTTACAACCCTTAGTAATACAAAAGACATATGATAGCATCTCTTCCATTAGCAGCTATTATGATAGCTTTATTTTTGCTCTCTGTGTTATAAATAGTCTTAATACAATAATCCTTTTCCATTTCTCTGCTACTGTGATGCATCCTCTTGCACGTGTCTGAGATAAGAAGGAACAAGAGTAGGGAGGTAGGGCTATTTTTTCCCCTTGTATGATTTAAAAAACAATATGCTATTCCCTTTGTTATAATTTTGCATGAGGCTGCCAGAGCATCAGCTCTAAGTAAGGCCCAGCTTGGCCTTGAGCACAGTGAGAGCTTCGAGTCATTTGAACAAGGGAGGATGTGGCCTACAAGAAACGGAGGACACCACCCTGGCATGCTGTGCAAGAGAAATACTATTTGCAGACAAGCAAAATGGCTTCTGGAAAACTGAGCTACAGAAATTCAGGAGAGCAGCTGGCATCTCTGCATGGCTTTTGCCCTGGATTTAGGTGGTATGCTTGAACCTAATGACTTTGTAAATGCTGTTTTACTTTCAACATACAGAAGTTTGCCCTAAAAGGTAAAAAGCAAAATATATCTTTAACATTAGAGGTGAGAATAATAGCCCCAACTTACTAAGAGTGTCTGATCTTTTTACTATAAAAGCCTGTTTTCAGTTCCTTATTGCTTTATGCTTTGTGCATTAATCATTTGAATTTAAGCTTTCCAGGTGAGATGTGTGCTTCAGGCTAACTGTAATTATGAGGTTCTGGGGGATTTTCTTTTTTGTTCTCCAGAAAGCAAGAAAGGACAAAAGTACATTATTTTGTATTTGCTAAAAGGAATTCTGGCAACTCTTATATGAGAAGCTGCAGGAACTTGAGTGTTGGCAGTGCAAGCTCCCTTGATGGAAGTATATGAATGAGGGAGGGGATTCTCCCCCTCTCCTCAGCTCTGGTGAGGCTGCACCTGGAGTACTGTGTGCAGTTCTGGGCTTCTCAGTGCAAGAGGGATGTGGAGCTTCTACAGAGCATCCGGTGGAGAGTGACAAAGATGAAGAGACTGGAGCATCTCTCGTATGAGGAAAGACTAAGAGAGCTGGGTCTGTTTAGCTGGGAGAAGAGAAGACTGAGAGGAGATCTGATCAATATGTATAAATACCTGAGAGGAGAATGTAGGGAGGATGGGGCCAAACTCTTCTTGGTGGTGGCCAGTGACAGCACAAGGGGCAATGAGTATAAATTGAAGCACAGGCAGTTCCATCACCATGTGAGGAGGAACTTCTTCACTGTGAGGGTGCCAGAGCCCTGGCACAGGCTGCCCATGGAGCCTGTGGAGTCTCCTCCTCTGGAGGTCTTCCAAACCTGCCTGGATGCCGCCCTGTGCCGCATGCTCTGGGTGTCTCTGCTTGAGCAGGGGATTGGACTAGATGATCTCTACAGCTCCCTTCCAACCTCAACCATTCTGTGATCTTGAAAGTCTATTAATTATAAGCATGTTGAAAAGACTATTACTATAACTCTTGGAAATAGTGAAGATTCTTGTCCATCTTAAACATGGCAAGACTTCCCTTGCAATTTCAACAATAGGCTGCAGCTTTGTGGACGTGGTTGAATACCGGCTTTAGTACATGCAATCTTTTATGCTTCCCTGATGGACTGTTGTTCCTGTTGCACTTTTACTTCAGCATACAAATTGAGAAAGAGTAAGATGGAAACGTGGTGGAGGAAATGGGATGAGAAGAGATTAAGTGATAGGGAATAAAAAGAGGAAATGCTTAAATTGAAAAGTGAGAAAAATGAAAGCCAGTATCATCTGGAAGAAGAGAAACAAAATTGACAAGGATCTGAAGTACAGGGAAAGAGATGGGGTGTGTTGAGGGAATCAAACCACGGAGTCCACAGACATGGAAGAAGACAGTAAATGGGGCTATTTATGATGAGTACAGGTCAGAAAGGAAGAGAAAAAGCAGTGAAGAACTTGGGATAAGTTGAGAGCAGCCAAGCAAAGCTAAAATAAGGAAGAGTTGCATTTGGACAAAGGCTCTGGAAATGGACAGGAATATCGTAAAACTAGGTGAAATCATTTGTCATGACAGAGGAGATAGGAAGTCAGAAAATAAATTACAGGGAAAAAAAGGAAATGAGACTGGGTAGAAAGTTCAGTGCTACATGGAATATGCTCTTCTGTTGGCTTTGTCCTTGGTTCAAGTGGTCAGGGAAGGGTGTTAGGTTATCAGAAAAAAATGGAATTCTTGTAATGACTCCAGTCACCTGGTAACATGCTGTCATGCTTGGAGCTTCTTTTTTTTCCAGATCCGAACTGGATCAGAGGAGCTTCTTTAAGGCTGGAGACATACTGCAAAGCTAAGGAGTTCTGCTGTTATTACAATACTGCTTTTAATCATAGGCATGGACTACTGGGCCCTACTTTTCCTCTTTTTTCTTTTTTTCTCTTAAGCACATGACCTTGCAGTCTTACTGTAGTTCTTTTAGTGCAGGTTTGAGTGTGCTTATGGAATGTGTGGGTGATCTGATGCTATCTAGGCTCTGCTTATAAAGCACCCAATGACAATTTGTATAGTAGTACTGGAATGCATTTTTAATCACTCAAGAAAAATATTGGAAAGGCAATAGGAAAGGAAAATATTAGGAAGTCAAGAAGGATGGGGAGCTGCTAATTTCAGTGAGCTCATTGCAGGAGCTGACAGGTTGGCAATATGCAGGCGCCTGCTGGTTAGGGATGAAGTCTAATCTACTTAAAGTAGAACTTAAAAGAAATACAAGCAAAGAAGAGGGAGAAGGAATAGTGATGGAAAGAGACTTGTATAAACAGCTTCCTTTATAACCAGTTTATGTAATTGTATTTCATTGGAACAGTAGATAAAGTCCAGGTTCTACTGTGGAAACGAGAGTTTTAAGGCAAAATATTAATGGCACTTGCTTGTGCAGTGACAGTGTATTTAAACAGCACATCTTTGTTTGCATTTTCAAAGATATATTGTAGTAGACAACTGTTAGTGACTCGAAGAAACCATCCAGAGAGTCAAATTTGTAGTGAGTTCTGATCCCCTGTGAATAGCGCACTACCCATGAGTTAAGGAGAGGTCAGGGCAAATCAAGAAATGAGAAAGCAAGCAGGTTTTCTGGGAACTTTTTCTGAAATTAAGTGTACTTAACTCATCTGTGTCCTACCACAGCAGAAGCTTATTGTATGGTATTTAACATAGTGCTAAAGTGTTTTTGTATGTTCAGTAATCTAGCACACGTGCACAAATACTATGCTAACTTTTTTTAGGAACAAAAGATAACACTCCTGCTCTTAAGATCCCAAACACAGAATTCCTTATGTCTAGTCTAGAAAGCCTGTGAAGTGATCATATATCCAGATTCTGGACAGTGCTGTAAGGATCCAACACTGGGTACAGGTATGAAGGAATGAGAGAGCTGGGACTGAGGTAGGAGGAAGCATAAAGAGTTTCATATTGCGAGATGAGAAGCCGAGTTGGCCCTACCTAGGCAAATGGGACTATTCATTCAACTATTCAGCTGTTGACTGGCGTTTGCCTTTAGGGATGCTCATTTTTGGCCCTCCCCCTTCTTCGTCCTCTTTCACTAGGTTGGGTTGGATAAGCAAGGAAGGAGTGTTGTCCTTCCTTTAACTTGCACTAATTTAAGTTCTTTATAAAGGAGTTGAGAACTAATACTGAACAACCTGCATAGGTAAGTATAATTGGAGGAACGTGGATGAGGCAAGTTCTCAGAGGCAGTATTGCGTGTGCTGGGAGAGTGTGGTGCATGTGCCATGGGCAAGCAGTGTAAAACTGAGTGGGGACACTGCAAGCGTTTGCTGTGCAAATAGACTTAGCTTCAATTAAGCAAGTGTAAGTTTGGCTCTACCTAAGTTATTTCCAGAATGGGATGTCCTCAGGGAACAGTTATTTTCCCTTTTTTTGCCTTGCCTCTCTAGGCAAGATGCCTTTATTCTATAGGGAGAGTGCTGTTGGGAAGCAAGGACTGACTCCTGTGAGAAGTGTAGCGATGCAAAGTGTCAGGCAACGCTGAAATGAAGACTGAGCTCCTTCAAAGAGGGAGAAGGGAACTTGCTCTCCTTCTGTTGACATCAGAAACAAATCTGTGGCCCATAGGGCATTTGAAAGTAGAATTTCTATTTTCAAAGGAGAATATTACTGCTGATACACTTGTTGCCTCTGGCTAGATTCCTTTGAATTTTTCTCAACTCTGTGATGCTGGACACAGCACACTAGCTAGAATTGTAGAGAGCTGATCTTATTAGTTGTATTTGAACGCAGGTGAGACTAGCAGATTCACCTAATCTGAGGAGGCTTCTTAGGGTGAAATAGGAAACATGTCCTGTTTAGCTGTGGAAAGCCTAGGACACTCTACTATTAAGCAGAGGTCCAGAGCTTGAGGAAGCCAGGAATATGTATTAATAAATCCTACAGACTTTACACTTGGGGATTTTGTGGGTTCTGTTAGGGTAACCCCTAACCAAACCTTTTTATAGGACTACCTGCATTTGGAGAGGCGTGTAGATGTTTGACCAAGGACATTGTGATAATGTACTGGGTTGCCATGTGTCGGACAAAAATGCACAGAGCAGCCCATAGGGCAACTTCCCCTTAGGTAAAGTGGGTGGCACAAAAAACGGACAGAAAAGGAAGATGCTGGGACTTGTTTCTTAACTGCTTGAATTAGGTTAGAAAAGCTGAAATACAGTGCTTGAGTAGAAGGGAGGGAGTTGTGACTCAGAGGCTGTCTGAATTAATGGTCTCCTGGGTCTATTCCTAGTAGGGTGGCATTAGCCACCTCCCCTTTTTGTGAGCTATGCTTACTGTCATGGTTTAGCCTGTATAAAATACTCAACATATTTCCTATACCACTTCCCTGAATACATGAGTTTGTGCCAAATGTTGTGCAACATACTCACAGAGGTCCATACAAGCAGATTAAAAAAGTGTGGCATTTGGTGTACATGATGTGGATTTAGGTGAAGTATTCGCAGTGCAGACTTAATTACTCTAATTTATTCTGCTGGCTATTTTTACAGTTGCTTGTGGGATTCAGTCTTTATTGTTGTATAGTCTCTGAAGATCAGCAGATTTTACAGTTACTTGTTCTGTAGTTATTCATACAACCAGTGTATGCAGAACTCCATATTCAGTTCTTTCCCTTGATATGTGCATGGATGCCATCCACTGCTGTTGATTTAATTCACTTTTGGAAGTCTTTGTCAAAGAATACTACAGGGCTGGAAGTATAAATAGCTTTAAAAGAATTTAGACCAACTTGTAAAAGAGAAGACTTTTAATGACTTTTAAAGACTTTTATTGTTCGATAGAATAGTCCGGTTGTGCTTCCAGCTCTGTGAGCCTTTGAAGCCCCAGTGAGGGCGAGCTGGGGAGAAAGGTAATTTATCTTATCTCCTCTGCAGAATCTGTCCCTAGTCACACCATGCATTGAATCTGGAGCTCCTTGGACCTTTGGCCGTGCTCAGCATGGCCACTGTTACATTCTAAAGGCATTTGTGGTGTTTTTCCTCTTGGATTTGCACTTTTTTTGTTTTATATTCATTTTGTTCTCAGATATGTAGTGCAGGGGTGATCCTGCCAGCCCTATAGATGAGGAAGGCTGTTCCTTTCCGGGTATTGCTCTGTATTACTTATTGCCTGGATTGTATATTCTTACAATCACAGTTCTGCCAGCCTTGTCTGCTTTTAGATATGTGATCTTGAGAGAAAGAACTATCTTTATATTTTATTATTTCCTTTTAAAGTAATGGCATTGTCTATTGCAATAATGAGCTTCCACACCAAACCAGGAAATTTTTAGTTTTTATATTCCCTCAGATTAGCTCAGCGCTATCTTGCAATGGAATGTTATGCTGCCACTGGATGAACTGGTGTTCATGATAAAGTTCAGAATGAAATGATTTTTGTTCTAGCCCTATAGGTGGTATATTTACCCAAATGCCTGCTGCAATGCTCTCTTTGTATGAGAGACTCCAATGTAACTGTTTGCAGAGGGATGCAAGCCAATGATGAGTGAAGCAACCTCCTATTCCACAAATATCAGTAGAATTACCCAATGTCTCGTAGGACTGAAGTGCATTATGTTGGTTAGTCTGACTTGCATGACTGCTGTTTGGGATGAAATTTGTTTTCAATTTGCCAAGGGGAATATACACTACATATGAATCAGCATCTCAGTTTATTAAGGTCATAGTGTCTAAAGTCTACTTCCTAGGCAACCTTTTAATTTAAATGTATGTGAAAAGAATGAAAGACTTATTTGCCTATATAAAAAGAGGTGAGGGGGTTATTCTTTTGCAAAAGCTACGTGTGACAGTGCATTTAGTTTAGGAAATGATATTAATAGGGATTGAAAAAATGTCTCTGTTCAGACTTAATGCAGACAGATCATGAAAGAAATCTGCAGGCTGACGGGCCTTACTCCATGTACCTTCCTAGTTTGCTTTATATATGGAAGTGACATAGTATAATACTGTTTTTTTGTAACGCATGCAAACAGAAAATTGAACGAATGCTGTTGTCAATCTGATTAGTGTAGAACTCTAAATATTTCTACTAAGCTTAGAACATTCTCTGGCTCTTGTGCCAGAGGAGGGCTGCTGAAAATAAAATGGATTAGGCAAAGCTAGCTGGCCCTGGCCAGTGGGGCATTCGCTGCCTTTTCCTGTTCTATTGTTTGGTGTGAGGGGCTTGAGCTGGGGGTGGGGAGGTGCAGCAAGGTGGAGATGTGCAGCAGGAGGCTGATGAAAGCTGAGGAGATTGCTGGTGGTCTCTAGGACTTGCTTTGAATGTGCTTAGCCCAGGGGTCAGTGGGTCAGTTGCTATGCCCTGCTGCTGAATGGCCCCCTTTGGGAAGGTTTCTTGCAGGCATGTTTACAGTGTGAGACAATATGCACTGAAGATCTGAGCTGCTTTGCCAGAAGCACTGTAGTCAGAGCAGCCCAGCAGGAGCTCTTCTCGAGAGGGTAAATTAGCCCACTTGGAGATCCATGTCATACAGCTGGACTGCTTCCAGTTCTAGATAGGTTAGAGTTAAATGCACTGCCTCGTGTTGCATATCCATGTCAGTAGAGACCTACGAAGGACCTGGGAAGCTGGAAAAAGTTTTGGCCTGTCACAAACAATGTTGAGAAATATCTTGAAATGAGTTAGGCAAGTAGCAGGATACATGGAGATTCACCCTTTTCTGGGTCTTAGACTTCCCTTTTGATATGCAGCTTTAACTCTTTGGGAACCTGACCAGCTCCAGTGTATGTGCGAAGATTGAGAGCTGTGTCGGTACCCTTTTCTTGGAGCTCTGGTATCAGGTACATCAGCTCAAGGAAGACTCATGGAAGTACAAAGATATTACTAACTTACATGGCCTTTTCACTGACCACTCCCACTAAAGAAAGTCTCCTAATAATCTTTCCCCAGAGAGGGATTAAGACCACAATGGCCTTAACTTACTTTGTCACCTTCTTGACTAGTATAGAGATGAACAGCATCAATAAAACTGATTGAGGGCTGTGGTGTCATTTAGCGAAACTGCTTGAGAGCAGCCAGAGGACAACGACCACGCTTGGGTTTCTGCCCAGGTCACTTGTGCCCCTGGAGTTCAAGGTCTGCATTCCTACCTGCGTGTAAGGGGCTGTCTGTGTGTAAAAGGCTACCTCAAGGCAGGTTGGATATGGCTTTAGAGTATTTTAGTTATGCCAAGGAGACACCCACATGCTTTTGCTACTTCAAAAGCAATGAAAACATGTGCTCGTGCTCCCATCCTTTGTGAGTGTGGTATGGGTATTCCTGTGGGTGCTCCAGGCCTGTCATTCTATATATCCACAGCTAACTTTGCCTTCTACAAATTTGTTTGTGGAGCTGTCCTGTAGGAGACATAAAAGCAGAATGTAGGCCAGTTAAGGACAGTATTCTCAGAGTAAAAACAACACCTCAAACACCTGCAGACTAAATATCTGCTGAGTGACATAGTGGACAGTTAAGGAGAGAACTTAAGTGAGTGATCTCTTCCCCCTGATATACTTTCCCACCTTCCAGTTATTTTTTGCCTGTGGATTTTCTGAGCGGGAAGTTTAATGTGAAACATGATTTTAATAGCTACTGATGGATTGATCTCTAGGAATTTGTCTAAGCCTTTTTTTTGATACTACCTGTGGTTTTCACGGAATGGTTGAGTTTGGAAAGGACCTCTGGAGATAATGCAGACCAAGCCTCCTGCTGAAACAGTGCTCAGTCACTTCAGCGAAGAAGCTTCTCCTTTTGCTCAGGTGGAACTTCCAGCTTGTGCCTGCTGCCTCTCATCCACTTGCTGGCCACCGTTAAAGTTTGGCTCCATCTTCCTCACGCCCTCCGTCCAGATACTTATGCATATTAAGATCCCCCTAAGTCTTCTCCAGACTGAAGAGTCCTGACTTTCAGCCTTTCCTCATATACCAGATACTGTAGCTTATTCATCTGACTAGTCTTTTGCTGCAATTGCTACCGTAGCTCTATGTCTCTCTTGTATTGGGGAGTCTGGAACAGGACACAGTGGTGCAGATGTGGCTTCACCAGGGCTGAGTGGGGGAAGAGGGAGGAGGATCATATTTCTTGACTTATTGGCAGTGCTCTTCCTAATATAATCCAGGATACCATTGGCATTCTTGTCCTCAAGGGCATATTGCTGGCTCATGGTCAACCTGTTCACCAGGACTCCTCTGTAGATGTGTTCTCCAGCAGGACAGACCCCAGCAAGTAACAGTGCTTGGGCTTATTCATCCCTAGGTGCAGGAAGCTCCACTTGCCTTTGAATTCCATGAGGTTCCCCTCTGCCCACCTCTCCGATCTGAGTTTTCTTTGCGTGGCAGTACAGCCCTCTGATATCAGCTGCAGCTCCTGGTTCTGCATCCTCAGCGAACTTGCCAAGGATGCCCTCTGTCCCTTCATCTGGCTCCTTGATGAAGGTAAACAATATTAGACCCCATACTGATTGCTGTTAGCATGGCATTTTCTTCTGCAAGGAATTCTCTATAGTTGTCAAGTTAAATAACTTCATAACCACATAAAATACATTTCTGAAATACTGATTTTAGGCTTTTCTAGAGTTTGCTCTGTAACGCTGAAATATTTTGCCTTGCTTTCTGACTTGTGCTTCTGTTGGAGCTTTAGCAAAGAATAAGACATAGCAAGCTCTCCCATCACAAACTTATTGACAGTACTGTATCTTCATAGCCATTGCTGCTCCCAATTAATTTGTAGATGCTAAAAATAAAAGCATCTTTTTGGTGCATTTCACTGAAATCTTTATGTTATTTTGAAGATACCCTGGTGATACAATTCACGATTGTAATGCGAAGTCATGGAATGGTGAGGATATGGAGTTTGTGATTGCATGTTCTCTCAAAAGGGGCTAGCAATCAATACAGAGACGCCTACCTAAGGAAACGCAAAGGTGAGCAAGCTTTTCTAGGCAGGTATTTTCTTTCATGCTTGTTGTTAGCTGCTTTGACCTTTCCTGTCCTTTCCTGATTTGACCGTAGAATATTGTCTATGCATAGAGTTAACTTAGTGTAGTACAGTGACAGGGCATAGAAATGGGGAGTTTTATGTAATAGCATCTTGTGCTCAAACTTACTGGGATATACATGGGAGGGCTTTCTAAATGGTAAATGTAATTTATGTTTAACTATTAAAATGGAATGTTGAAAAATTTATACACTTTTTTCCCTTGGTGTCCATTATTCCCACCCCCAATGGGAGAGGAAAGGAAAAGATTCCTTTTGCCCTGTGCACTGAAGGAGAGATGGGGAGAGAATGAAAAAAATTCAATGTTTTTCTCATTATCTTAAAGGAATAATCAGCTTCTAAAATCACTGTTCACTGTCTTTTTATGAAAGTGTCCAACTAAAACTTTTTTGACAAATGTTCAGGGAGAGAAATTTCACAATTCCACATACAAGGAGAATCTGAGGTAAGCGTACCAAACAGCAGAACATAAGTCATAAGGGCTTCATCATTGCCAGAGTCGGGCCAGATTACTGATTCAGGCAACGTGTGCAGTTCGGTACAGAAAATTAAAGAAAATAGTGTAAAGGGACACATGCTTTCTGTAATGAAGAAAACAGAAGAAATGCCATCACTTGGCATTAAAAATTGTTGCATTCTCCCTGGATCCCAAGTCTGTTTTTTCCTGATGTTCCATTTGGCAATTTTCCTTGTGCTGTAATTCATAATTACGTCACTAGGGAGAAAAGCAGCCTGCTGTAAGGTAGATATGTGTGTGTGTGTGTGTGTGAGAGAGAGAGAGAAAGCAGGAGGATCCTTTAAGGGATTAACCATTGATAATAGATTTTTTTTTCCTTTAGAAAATGTGTTATGAAGTGTTTATGTAGTACATTGAAAAGTACAAATGTGAGAAACCATAGAGTCTTTCTAATACCTGCCTCTTTGATACTCATTGTTGCGCTATTATACAGAAGAAAAAAAATCTGTAATTAGTAAGGTGGGGTGGATTGAGGCATGGCTAAAGCTGTCTTCCAGTTGCCTGGTGCTGGTTTGTTTGGTCAGCACTGCTATTGCTCCTGTTTATGAAAACTACCCATTTAAGTAGCTTGGGAGTTCTCCTGTCTACTGTTTCATATGATTGGACAGCTGACCAGTTTTGTGTACACCCTCTGGGGTTAATATACAAATGGGGGTTTTGGACCTCTTAACTTCATAGTGACTGCTTTCTTTTCTCTTGCAGTGAAGGCAACATGACAAATGATGCACTAAAAAAAGTGGGTTTTTTTCTCTTCTTGGCTTCCTCTGTTCCCATCTTTCATCGTGAAACAATGTGGCTACTAATGCTTTCTTTCTCTGCTCAAGTGTAGGGTCACTTTGAATTTTCTTTTTGCAGCATCTGAGAGGACTTCATTTGGAAGGCTGAGAAAGATCTGAATATGTATATCTAAACTGAATTACCTGTCAACAGAGCCTCCAAACAGCTTGCAGTTTCCTTCTCACGAGAAAATGTCTACGTTCACTGAATTGGATAGTGTTTAAACCCAGAATGTGCTGAAGCATTGCATATAAATTATCTCCTGTGACCCGGGTTCATCTTTTCTTGGAATGGTTGATGACAGAAAATGCATTTGGCCGTCTCCTTTTTTTAAGTCCCTGTTTATTTTCCTGAAAAGCTGTGCTGCAGACTGGCACAGTTGGCAATCTCTACTTGGCAGAGGCAGAAAAGAAAGGATGGAGGGTGAATTAACATTAAGGATGTTAGCAAGAGTGTGGCAGAAAACATGCATGTGGATTCCTTCAATTATGCCTAGATCTCACTAATTATTCCCTCTAAATGGATGAGCTCAAGCTGTGAAGTTGATATGGATCAATATTTCAATGCCTTCAAAGACCAGGGGTCTTAACAGCTCCAGGGCAGTGTTTTGAACCTGAAGACATGGTGCGTCTGAAACTGTATTGGGGCTAGAGTTAAAATCTAGACAGGTCCCAGAGTTGAGGAACATTTGGAGTTATGGTTGGAGCCAGTGTTCAGCAATAAATACTCAAAATACTACAGAAAAAAATGCAAGATAAAGGTGAGAGAGAATCTAAAAGCTAAGCTAAAGTTTAGAGATTTAAAGTTTAGAAACTAAACAGGGTAACAATATGAATCATTGCTTCCTTGCAGCATTGTTGCTGAGAGGTGGCAACGTATGCACACTTCCAGGCTGCTTGTCTAAAGCCTCCTACCCCTCTTGTGTCTCTAAATTAATACTTGAACAACTCTTTTGAAGATAAACCTTAAAAATCTCTATGGAAGTTGCTGAGATTTTTGTCTTTATGTATTTAAGATGCCAGCTGCAACATGAAAAAATCTTAGAATAAATATGTGTGTATCTGCGCAGCGGATGCCCTATTGTAACAGCTCTTGAAGAGCTAAATGTAGAAATGATTGTTCCAAGTATAACTATAGTCAGATTGAAGTCAGTGATCTGGGAGGAGTGCAGATTTACCTAGGCTAATTTACATACAGAACATAATTATTTTCAAGCCAATACTTAACTGAAACTGAAAGGTGAACTTTATTTTCTTTTCTTCCTATGCTCCCCTACAACTTTTATTTCTTTATTCCCCTCCAAAGATTACATAGTGCTAGAGTCAGTACTTAAACTCTGTAGGATTACAAGTACAGCTTTCTTTATCTTTCTGAACTTTCTTCCATAAAAAGCTTAGGAAGATGATCTCTAATTTCACTTCCTCAGCATGAAAAGTAAAACATCTGCTTGTCTTAGTTTCCCACCCTAACAGCTGACTTGCAAAAGAACAAGTAAGTAATGATATGTTTGAGTTTAAAAAAAAAAAAAAACCCTATGTACACCATGTACATACTGGCATGATGGAGAAAAACATGCAAGTTTCTATAACACTTGTAATTACTGAGTGCAGATAACCTGCAGTTAGCACTTGAGAATATCCTGGCCTCTGCTCTATTTTTTTCTTGCCATTGTCAATGGCAAGTTGATGGAAACAGCTGGTAGGGTCTTCCCCTTACATAAATATAAGGGAAATATAACCAGCTGCTCTTACTAGTTCTCACCTCCCCCTTCCTCACATACACTTACTTCGAATGTGTGTTTGGGACAAGAGAAGATACTGTGACCGAGACGCTCATAACTGGTAGAATAATCAGTAGGGGCATTTGGCAAGAATTAGAGCACTCTTGGAAGTAACTCTTGCATATCAGCTTGCTTCATAAGAAACGGGAAGTTGAGAAAGGTGAGAACCAGGTAATGTTTGGGCCCAGTAGAGATTATGATGTTGACTTTATGTATGCATGTCTTCAAGCACAGTGATGTGATATTCCAACAATGGAATTCAGCAGAACTTAACCTATTCCTTGCTAATTATGTTATTACCTCTTCATCTTTTCCACTTGGACACTCAGATGAGCACTTTCTTGTATTTATTTTTCGGTTTCCTTTCAATGGCTACTTACAGCTATTAATATAATGGGCTATTCTGCTTTTAGTTTGTTTCTTCCTGCTGGTGCTCAACTAGCACTAGCCATTCTTCACCTGAGTACAACACCTTTAAAGAGAGGAATTAACGGAAGTGTTAGCAAAGAGGGGAAAAATGCATCTGTATATTTCCAGGTTTTTGCAAGGACTGATTTTAAAAGTATTAATCAAAATCTTTTTTTCAGTAAGCTCTTGTGACCTGTTCTTCACTGACCACTACCTTAAAATATGTTAGGGTAGAATTCTACTTTGTCTGGGTCTCCATATATAACTGACTGCTCCAGGAACTTCCATTGTCTTTCTGTACTGAGCTGACTCTTCTTGTGAGGGCTAGAGAATTCATAGTATAATTATTCAGGTTGAAAAGGACCTGAGGAGGTCTTTTGCACAAAGCAGGGTCATCTGAGGTCAGACTGCATTGCTCAGGGGGTTTTATATTCTTGTCTTGAAAACTTCCAGGACTATTCTTAACAGCAGTTCTAACGCTGGGCTCTCATCACAGGGAAGATGTATCTCCTTGTTTCAAGACCTCTCTTGAATCTGTCTCGCATACTCTCACTGTACTCTGAAGAACCCAGCTTCATCTTCTCGCTAACCTTCTTGTAGGTATTAGGAAGGCTTTGTTAGACCTCCTGAAGCAGTCTCTTCTGGCTGAACAAGACCAGCTCCCTCTGCAAGTGCTTCAGTCCCTGATCATCTTGCTGACTCCCTGCTGTAATTGCTTCAAGCATCTGTTTGTAGTGGGGCTCCAGAACTACCTGCTATATTCTCTTTATAGCCCAGATAATGCTAAGTGGAGAAGGATGGTCTCTTCCCCTCATCTGCTGGCTATGCTCCTGCCAATGCAGCTGAGGGTGCTGTTGGCTTTTGTTGATGCCATGGTTAATATGGTTCTACTATCTAAAGGCTTGATGTGTGGGTGGTTTGTTTTCTGCAAGCGTATATGTCCTCTGTTACTTTTTTTTTTCCCTCCAGTCTTTTGGGTCTACAATGTGGTCAGAACAGCATGCATTTATCTATCATGAAGCTCTTTAAAGTGTTGAGTGACATGAGTAAAATCATCTGCACCTTTCTGGCTTATTTCTTTGTCTTGCTTATTTGTGGTATTTCAGTCACTCTAAGAAGTGCCAAGTAAATAATTTATTCATGGTTTTCATCTCCCTTTTCTCTATGAATGCTTTCGTAATTATCAAAGTGTAACTTGGAGGTTGTCTTATCTGGGTTCTTACTATTAGTGCTGATGGTGTCTGCCGTGACAGTAAGATTTTTCAGTAGTGATTTCGTAGCTTTCTCAATATGTATTTTCCTCAGTTTGCTGATATAGGCCAATTAACACCTCTGCTCTGAAGAAATAACATGGAGTGTAGCCCAGATGTATTTTAATAACAGAAGTTTTCTCTATTTCTGTATGTCCTTGTTTTTATTCAGAAGCACAAGTTACTATCCCCCTGAAGGAGGACCGGCAATTAGCCAAGCTTACTGCTAGTTGAAATAAGTCTTTCTTAATATTTTGCCATTTTCAATGTGCAAATACAAATGGTCAAATACAAATGCTTGATTTTTACAATCATGCAACAGATTCACTATAACCTGACATATTAATAAAGTCTGAGAACTTTTTGTGTAGCAAGAAAGGTGAGTGTAGGCACCATTTTTAGGGGGTAATGCAAAGTAGGGATTTACAGTTTGTTCATTACACCAGCAACTGCTTTAGATATGCTGCTTGCTGCCTTGAAGCAGTACATATTGTATAAGATCTTACTCTACAGCGAAAGAAGGGTAAGCTCTTTCCCATGCTGTAGGAAAGAAAGATATCCAGACCTTGAGTTAGCATGCTGGCAAAGGATTGACCGTCATCATTGCATCTGTTCCCAGGTGTGTCATTCAGGGAATGCATTAGTCCAGGTATAATAGAGGAATGTCTGTTATACCATTTCTTGCTTCAGTGGGCTGCATGAGAAATACCTACGTATTTTCTCAACTACCTATATCTCACATTTGAAGAACAAGAAATAAGTGCTTAGAACATCATAAGGGAGCGCTAAGAACACATGCTGCATCTGACAGCTGTGACAGTCTACACAGTAATGAAAATAAAATGCATTCACATTTCTAAAGACAGTAAATTCCTAAGGTAGAGTGCTATAGGCAGAATACAAATGAAATACTAGTTGCTCTTAAGCACAGCAGATGAAATGTGACTCATCCCAAACTTCTGGCTGAAAAATGTGCTTTCCCAAAGCAGCAAATGCTTGATTCACATTTTCTTTCTGTTTTCTTTCTTTTCCATTCTCTCTCCCCTCTGCATTGCTTCATGCATTTAGCTTTCTGATTTGGGATGAAATCTTAAGCTGAGCACCAAAGCCCCATAAGAAAAGATGTTTTCTGAATTTTTTTGCACACGTGAAAACTTAGTTGGTTTTATTTTATTGTCTGGTAATACACGCTAAAAGGCTTTGGTCACATGAATATTTTGGCTGGGTTTTCCTAGGAAACAAAACTTTCAGGACTGATCTAAGCCAACTTTTCATTCCTATGGTAATTTGTCCATCTCTAATGATAATGTGAGTAGACAGACAAGGATAAAACAGGTTGAAATCCTTTTAAGCTAAAAAAGGAAGAGAACCCAAGGATGTCTGGATTGGCATTTTGGTCAGAGACAAAGTCCACACCCATGATACAGTAAGCATCTGGACTGCATCAAACTATCCGGGTGGAGAGGGCAAATATTTTTCACTGAAGTCTTTTACCAATAAAATTATGTGTGTGCTTTTTTTTTTCCTCCTTCAAATATAGTTGAACTAAAGTGCCTTAACCTTATATTTGTAATTAGTTTGGAAGCTTAAGTTACTCATTTTTAGGGTTGGCTATAAAATTAAAGATCTTGTTTGCAACAACAAAAAAAAAGAGTTTAAATACTTCCTTTTAATTTTGAAGCAGAACAAATTTTAAATCTCTTGAATATCCTGCTGCAGAAAAGCAAGTCTGTGCACCACCCACAAACATGTAAAAACATCATGACCATTGTGCAGGTGGCAGGGGGGAATAAAGGCAGGTAGAAGGAAGTAGAGTCATTTGATTTCCATAAAGAAGTGGATTTTGACTATCCCTCTCTTGCCTTTAAAATTATACATTCTCACAGTTTTTTTTCAGCTCTGTGGTGTGATTAAAATCTTTCACTTGGTGCCGTCTCAGCTTGAATGTCTCAAGTTAGAAGGTCACTGCATGGAAAAGCCCTATGAGGGCCTAGTGTGCAAGGAGGAGCAAAGGCATGAGACACCTTCTTGGTTGCACAGTTCCCTTCTGTAGCAAGAATGTTTTGAGGACATAACGTGGACCGTCCTGAAGAATGAAGCAGCTAGTGCTGTACTACTTTCTACTGCTGGTGAACATCACTGCCAAAATGGAGAGGCAAAATAAATGACCTGCCTGAGATGAGTCTGGAACCTGATGATCTTTATTTTTTATTTTTTTTATTTTTTTTTAATTTTTTAATGACCTGAAGATACCTGTGGCCTGTGCAGCTGCGGACACTGCCTTCCCTGTTTGGTGGTTGTTTTTTTTCCTGTTTGTTTTTAAATGTATTTAATGCTTATGTTGAAATCTCTGCAGAGCTGCCTGCACAACGGGCCTGTAGGTGCTGAGTGTTGGGGGGGGTGACCACTCCACTGCGGTGTGTAAGGAAGCAGCTGAGAGGAGGGACTGCTGCTCCCTCAGGGGCTGTGACAGGAGAGCGGCCTGGCCCTGCTTCCTGTGGCACCGGGCCTGGAGGTGCTCAGCTGCAAAGAGTTTCCGTTCCTGCAGCCCCCACAGTGAAATGGGGCTAATAATAGCAGTCTGTCTCGTGGGGTGGTGTGAGGATTAGTGCTAATGGCGGTGAGGCTCCCTGGCAGCCCGGTGACAGGGACTGCCCAAGTGCTGTGACAGAAGGCAGGAGCTTCAGAATATTTGCCAGAATATGTGCCTATTTGCCACAGAATAGGCAAATGTGTTTGCTTATTTGTGTATAAATACCTCGAGGGAGGCAGTGAGGAGGAGGGGGCCGGCTTCTTTTCAGTGGTGGACAGTGATAGGACTAGAGGAAATGGCCACAAATGGAAGCACCAAAAGTTCCACAGGAACTTAAGGAAAAATTTCTTGACAGTGAGGGTGTCGGAGCATTGGAACAGATTGCCAAGAGAGGTTGCGGAGTCTCCTTCTTTGGAGATCTATAAAACCCGCTTGGATACAGCCCTGTTCCATATGTTCTAGGTGACCCTGTGTGTGCAAGGGAGTTGGACTAGATGA
Organism: Nothoprocta perdicaria; assembly: GCF_003342845.1. Classification (NCBI taxonomy): domain Eukaryota; kingdom Metazoa; phylum Chordata; class Aves; order Tinamiformes; family Tinamidae; genus Nothoprocta; species Nothoprocta perdicaria. The sequence continues at coordinate 1,208,817 of NW_020454093.1, read as the reverse complement.
TCTCCAGAGGTCCCTTCCAACCTTTACAATTCTGTGTTTCTGTAGTGCGTTTGTTCTTATTCTCACTGCTTGCTCATGTCTGTGTGCTGTACAAGTGTGTATTGTAAAACTCATCTGTGAGGAAAACATGAGTGTGCTGGTGTGGCAACTTGCATGAGGCTGAGGTAGTTTGAAGTTGTTGATCCCTCATAGCACAAACTGGAGGGAGAGAGGCACAGTAACAAGAGTTGGGGAATCCAGAGCCAAATAGTAAAAGAAGGGTTGTAAACAAAAGTATATAGCTTGGTTGCCTAATCCACGAACTAGGAAGGCATGGGTGATGGTATGTGTGGGTTTTGTGCATGTTGAAATGGTACCACTATAGGCCAATGTGAATTAAAGACCGGGATTCCTAAATGGTTGTTCCTGTTCCTTCTGTGGACCTATACTGTTGTCCTTCTCTTTGTTTCTTTGGATGATAAAACTCAAACTAGAACAACTTATTCTTTTTCTCCCCAGCAATTGATCCTTAAGGGAAAACAACCTCTTTACTAGTAATTTAATGGCAGCTATCAGTAATCTAGCAAAAATTTGTGGTTTTTTGAAAAGGTATTTAAATTTTATATGTCAAAGCATTTGGTAGGAGTTTCTGTTTTTGCAGAAGATTTGTCTGCCTTGATTCAAACTGTTGCTAAAATGTTATTGCATCTGTGTTACCACAGTCAGGCCTGGTGTGAGGTTTCTCTTGATCTAAATCAAGACCCATCAAATGTCAAAGTCTGATTTGGATCCAGATGCAAGTAATTTTTTTCCTACATTTCCCCATGACCCTAGGATGTGACATTTCCTTCATTCCTCTGGTTGTTGCTACTTGGGGGAGCAGCTGTAGTGTGGGACTGCAGTGTCCAGCTGTCACAGCAGAGTGGCTGCCTGAGCTGTGACACTGCTTGCAGCTGAGCAGGAAATCTACACAGATGTGATAAAGAGCAGAGTAGTGTGATGATATGCCTTTCTTCAGGCTGTATTTCAGCAAAGCTGAGAACCTCCTATTCATCATTTGAACGTGGAAGGAGACACCTGTTATCATATATAAGAACTGATGATGTGTTCCCTTGGGGAGGCATTATGTAGATGCTACTGTTTTTTCTGAGAGAAATAAACACCTCTCACTATACTAAAGATCTGATTAAAGCAGAGATGATGGTGAAATACTAGTAGCACTTCAGCAGATGGATCTAAAGCCAGGCCTAAGGGTTCTGCAAATCCTCCTGCTGTTATGCGCTCATTAAGGTCTCCTTAACATGTCATTTTTTCTGGTCCTTTAAAATGTTCTCCGTAGGCTATTTGGTAGGATGAGGTCTCACTGCTTGTACGGGAATTAATGTAATAGTCTGACTCAGGTGAGACTGCAAGGTTTTTAAATGCACACAAAATAAGAGCACTCGTTTTTCATGACAAGTCACATTAGTATAGTTATAATCTTTCTAGCATATGTAAAGTTTCTGCTCAAAGATGACCAAAGTTAAGTGAAGCCCTCGGTGCTCGTTACTGAGTGTAGTTTTGAACAGAAATATCATTATAGGTCTGTATTGCAGCAGGGTGTGAGGAGGCCCTGTCCATGTTGTTGCTGGAAAAGCTGTGACTGCGTATGGTACAAGTATGAGGATCTGTAATTCAGCCAGCAATCCTGCCTAGCAGCTAAGCTTAATTCATTTTGGAGAATCACACAGAATGAGTTTGCCATGGAGACATGGTGGATGTCAGAAAAGTCCTCACTTCTCGCATGTGATCTCAAAACTGGAATCTTCCAAAATGATAGGTATTTGTGCACGTATTTGACCCATAGGATGCGTCTTGATACCAACACAAAGCATATTTGTCCATTTGTGTAACTTTCTACATCTAATTTACAATCCCTATAGTTCAGGGTCTGTGAGTTACTAAGAAATTGTTTCTCATGAAGAGCTGTATGCTTTTCAGGACTACTAATTTCAAGAGGCCTGAATTTTGAAAATCCACTTATTGTTCTGGTGACTTCAGTCCAGATAACTGTTTAACTTCCTGTTTAACTTCATCACATCAGACTGTGATGTCTGATGAGAAGTTGCTTGCTTTAAGAATTCTTGGTTTAATTAAATCAAGATTTTCTCTAAATGATACCAATCTGTTTTTGAAAGCTATTTGTTTTGCTTACATTGTATGGGAACATAAATATATTGTGAAACCTAAAAAGCAACATTTTCAAGTTGTACAGGAATGTGAAATTACAGTAAGCTGTAGTTTGTTTAATGGTATTCTCTACACCATCCTTATAGAGGCTAGACTGACAGCAAGGTCTTAATTTATGTATGTGAAAGAAACCTGGCAAAAGAGATTGCTTCTCTGTTCACCTGTTTAGAGCCTTGAAATCACCACCACTACAATGTGCAAGAGAAACTTTTGTAGTCTCCTCTCTGTAGTTTAGATTTTGTAGTAGTGAATGAGAGGCAGTTCATTCATTTCTGTGGATGCTGAGGAGACTCGCTGCCTGATAGGATACAGCCATAAGTGCCTAAAAGGTGCTGCAAGTTAGGGCTGTTGGTAGTGTTGGTCTCTGCAAGAGTGTGAAAGGAAGGAGAAGAGTCCTTGCAGGAGAAGGAGAGTCAGGACACCTGGCCTATGCTGTGTGTATGCACTCTTTGATGCTCAGATGGGGCTCGTGAATGACATTGGGATTAGTCAGCCTTGTTTTGTCATATTTCTAAGTTATGCCAGATGTGCAGAGGCAGAAGAAAGAAAAGCACAATTTACTTGGCCAGGCAGGACCCCAGGCCTGGGGATGTGTTCTGAAGGCTCTTCTGGCTAAAGAGCACCCGCTCTGCATCCTGGGGAAAGGAAGCATACAGCAGATGTGCTGAGGTTGCAGACTGTCAACTGCTTCCTCGGATGAGGGTCTGCTCTGCAGTACAGTGACTTGCTTATTTTTCGATCTTCTGGCCCGTGCATAAGGCCAGCTCCTCCAAATTGCTTGGGCTTGGCTGGAGGCCTGAGTCTCCTACAACATGATCTGTGTGAGAGCGGCTGCGTGGTGCAGACCACTGGCTGGATGGGTGCCAGGCCCTGCTATGCATTTATGGGATACCCTGGGAGAGAGACCCAGTGACCCTGGGTCAGACACAGCGGCTCTCGCAGCTGCCCTAGCCCCACGGAGGGCTAAGTTTGCAATGGCTTGTGAGCACAGCCTCCTGTAAATCCCCCTTTGGCCACTGTAGCTGTCTCTGGCAGCATTACAGCTCTCAAATCCCTCTCAACATTCCCTAACAACCATGATGAGGTGCCGAAACATGGAAGCTGAAATCCCTGCATTGTTGTTCTCTAGCTAAGTAGACTTGCAAAGGAACATGCCTTGAAAACATCTGGTGTGAGTTGGGAATTAGGACCAGATATGGCCTTACAGTGACCAGATTATTGCACATGACACCATTGCCAAAAACAGGGAACTCCTTGTTTTAATTTCTCCAAAACCAAAACAAAGCTTACATTTTTTTCTCTAATAAATGTATGCCTTTGTTTGAAGAGCGTATCTTATACAGAATAAATAGAGGAAAGAATCAATTTTCTATGATAAGCATGGAAAAGAAAAAAAAAGTATTTCCTATATCCTGCAGAAATTATATATGGCTATGAATATCACTGTAACAATTAGCATTTACAGCTAGCTCTTATCCAGCACCATGTCTCTTGGCACACCAACAGCTGAGAATGAGAAAGATGACATATAGTGGTCTTCTATATTCTGCTGAGTAAAACAGCCTCAAATCTACAAATTCTAACGAGCAGAAATACTCTCCATGCTTTCTTGCTGCAAGAAGGAAAAGCACCCCTCTATCTCTGTTGTGTTGTAACTTCTAAAAGTAGATCTATATAATAGTAATCTGTAAAATACTGATGCATTTTCCCTAAAGGTGGTGATTAAGTTTTGTTAAATAAAGCCAAATGTTGAAAGTTTTGTTTTTATTGAGTTTTTAGCAGATATTTTCAGTCTCGTTCTGTCAGAATAATGGATTTCTTAAGTATTGTCTTAACAGTTAAGAACTCCCACCTTTTGGTGCTTGGAGCTTCTTCATGCCAAGCTTCTCTCCTGTGACATTAACAAAGAGCCACTTCTGACTCTGATAAAGAAAATTTCCTTAGAATAAAAAAGCTAACGGTTATCCCTGAAACTATTCTGCCTCTGCTTTGGGATTAGCTCATTTCCTTCAGACTTGCCTAGCTCCCCTGCTGCCTCATATCTCCACGGCCTTGCTCACCCAGCAAGTCCTTCTCATTAAAGCCCTTTCCAGTAAAGGAGTGCTGTTGGGAAACAGAGGCAGGTTGCCAAGGGAGCCTCTTGTCATGCAAATATGTGTTCAGTGATCCCCAAACTGGAAAGCACCCTGGTATTGAAGGGTCGGGCAAGATTTGGGAAGAATGGGTTCTGATTCTAGTGGCTATTTGGACCTGAAAGAGCTTAAGGATCGTGTTCTCCCCTGAGGTAAACAGGCTGATGCTGTTTTACTTGGTGAGAAGTCTGCAGGAGATGCTAATGTCTGGGTAATGATCAGTAGAGGTGGTATCTGCTGTGCCATGAGGATTAGCTGCAGCAGCGGGGAGTTATGTAGCCATGTTGAGCCTAGTTATAAGCAGCAATATGAAGAGTTTAGCTCTTATAGTAGCAGAGCCAATACAATATTGAAAACACATTTTTTTGCGCGTTTTTAATGACTGCACTTCAATCCTGCTACTATCCCATTTGTTCTTGGATTAGCTAGCTCAAAATTCACCAATAGTGAATTCATGGAAAACAAATTTCGACTTCTTACTCAGAGCAATATTTGTGCCAGAAAGTGTTTGCATGCTGACTGAATCAGGACAAAATACCTTTTGTACTATCTCATTGACCATAATTAACTCGCAATAGGCATATCTGACACCAGACCCAGTGAACTGTTTGAAATCCACCTGAGCAACTGAATGGAGGAAGAGACATCATGGAAAATCCCAAATAGTAAACACCTTTGGAAAACTGAGACGTTAACAGAACTGACACATTGTGGGTAAAATTCTAATTCCTTCCGTGGAGATGTGTATCTTTCTGTCAGCCCAGGATTTTACACTTCATTTCTAAAGTGATCATGCATGCTTCCTGCAAACTTAAAAGGGCCTATTAATGTTTGAATGTTAAGAACAGTTTCTGCTCAGGCTCAGAGACCCACAGGGATACTGTGGAGGATGAATTGTGGGTCAGAAAGGAGAAGCTTATTTTGTTTGTCTTGACTGTATACACATCCAGGCACCTCCCGGTGGGCATGTCACAGTTCAGAAATTGCTGTTTGGATGGTAGTGCTGCAATGATTCTTCACAGTCTGTGAAAGTAACCTTCAAATCGTGAACATTTTACTAAAGACCAAAAAGCAATTGGTCTGCTGGGACAGCCAGGATTAGAGCTCATCTCTTGTAAGTCACTAAGAGCAGCCCTGCTAACTAATAACCCTGTTATTTCTACTGTAGTCTGGTATCAATAGATGGTCTAAGTTTTGATGTGAAAGGCAGGATTTTTCCAGGGACATAACATTTATGTCTGTGACTACTTCCCATCAAGTTCCAGTGGGAGTTAAGCCTCCTATTCTTTTACAATCCTTATAAAATATCTTCTAAAGAAAAAAAAAAGCTTTTAAAAAATCTACTTGTAAGTTATTTTCTAGTTTAACTTGATACAATATCTATTAAAAATAAGGAAGGAGTAATGTAGTTATCACCCTAGCTCTGTATTTGTAGCCCAGTGTTATATTGTTAAAGGCAAAGAAAAAGCCTAGAGGAAGGATATTCACCTCAAAGTTATTGTTAAATTTTTGTCTAGAATAGCAATATCAAACAAAAAGCTTCTGTTCAGGGAGTGGTTTTTACAGATTACAGCTTAGTATTACATACTGTACAGCATACTAAGCACCTCCCAGTTGAAATATTTCTTGAGTTTTATCTCATATAGTAGATCTATTCAGGCAAAACTTTACCTATCTGCAATGGGGAAAAGTGTCATTTTTATTCTTTTATGCCAATAAGATGTTTGAAGATCCAAATGGGATCTTGAGGTACTTGTTTTGGTGAAAGACATTTCTGAGACACAAGAAGTTTGACTTTGAAGTGTACTACAAAGTATACTTCAGCCTGAAGATAAAGACTTCTAGTTCACGGCCTAGCTCACTTTTGGGGAACATTGTTGTTTAGAGACCATGGTACTTCTAAATCATTCAGATGCTGGCTTTTGGATGCCTCTAATCTTAAGCTTATGTTGCCTTAGGCTATTTAGAGATTAAATAGATTTAGATCTGTTGTTAACATTCTGCAGGGTCTTTTGTCAGAACTGCCTGTAAATGAAATCCTGAACTTATAGAAGCTTTTGTAATCCAGATTTATATACACATGTTGTTTAGATGAAAAACTGGCATAGCGCAAGTTTCCCATTTAATTTATGTAAAATCTTTTCTTGACCAGCTGGATTACTTTTGTTGAACATTATAATGCTTGCTAAGGAGAGAGCTAGAGCCAAGAATAGGAAAAAATAGCTGGCCCCAATGAGCCGACTAGCTAGCCTGACAAGAGGGAGCTGTAAATAGCTTCCACTGGTGGCTGAGACTCAAGCTAGAGCTTTCTGGGATGGCCCAAACATTTTAGGAGCCATGAAAATGACCACTAAAATTTAACCTCCTTTTACATATGGGCATTGTATGCAAATGTTGACTTCTGCTTTGGGTTGATTTGATCTATCCTGTATCATGAAACCTATCGGTGAGGTTTATGAGGCCACATAATGCTTCCCAGCACACCTTTTATTGCGTGTCCGTTCAGGCCTTCTGAAATCTCTTATGGATATTACTAGACTTAACTAATGTAAATCTTTTTATTCTCTCTTCAGTTTAGCCCTTCTAGCACAAAGCTTTTAGAACCCTGATGTTAATCTTATCACCTGTGGCTATGGATGCACTTGGTTTTCCATCTCTCAGGAAAGCCCTAACCTACAAATGTATTATGACTCTCACCTTGTGCCTGCTCTTTTTTGTCAATAGTCTTGCACAACAGGGCTTGTGAAAGTTTTTGGAAATCCAAATAAAGAACAACAAAAAAAAAAAGCTGAAATCTCTTTAGGGTTTTTTTTTCCCCCTCAAAACTAGAAAAGTATTGTCACCTTTCCTGGAGGCATTTGGATTTACTGTAATGCCACATCTGGAATATTTGACTTTTATGTTTTATATTGAGTTTAATTTTATAGTAATAAGATGATTCATCATACACTGGTTTAATTTCAGTCATTGAAAGGCATCTACGTTTGTTTACATGAAAGAAGTCTTGCAATTAACTGTGCTAGCATGAGTTAGTGGAACTTTGAGCTATTTGAGTAAAATGTCTTGTGACACCAACTTCTCTTCTTGACAGTTTGGCTTGAACATACATTAAATCTTCCCTTTTTGACTCAGGTAAAGCATTCCTCAACCCCTTCTCGCACTAGCAGTGCGATTGACATGATAGCCACAAAAATGAGCATTGCTGAGATGTTCCTCCTGTGTTAGAAAGTGTTAATATGTTGCTTGGAAAACATTCGGTAAGGACTTTGGCACCGTATCTACTAACACCTTATCATAAGTTACTAACAATGCTTAATGTGTGACTAAGAAAGCTGTGTCATTGCCGAGAAAACCAAGAACTTTCCCCTAAGTTCATGCCATTAACATTTGACATTTTATTGTATATATTCAGCCAGCCAATTTAAATATTCTATACATAAATTGTTAAGCATTTTTTACCGTTCACAGACAGCTGAGGATTTTTTTTTCCAGCTCACATCTTCTGCAAATCTACTAAAAAGGAGTTTATTCACTGACTCATAGATTATTGTGCAAATGATAGAGGCTGGTATTAGTAGCCTTCTCTTTGGAAATGGTGATTAAGTGTGGTTCTGCTTCCAAATTGTCTTACAAAAAGGAGCCATATATTTTCTTTATCAAGAAAAGATTATACTTCACAGTGAATAGTATTAAAGTATCATAATGCAGCTTCAGGCTATAGAAACCTTGGCTTTTTTTTAAAAAAACTTTTATACACTAAACTTTAAACTTTTTGTACACTGAGTTGTACAAAAGCAGCAAGTGTGCAAATACAGTGTGACTCTGATCTTACCTGACTATGCCTGCACCAGAAAAGCCTCTTCTAGAGTTATGGTACTAGAGAATCATCCATGAAAATAAAACCTGAGGATTGTCAATACAATATTGATGCACTTTAATATAATATTTTGGAAGTCTGCTTATGAACTTCTACTATGCTAAAATTCCAAGTAAATAAATATAGATAAGTCTTTAGATAAATCTAAAGGTTTTAGGATGTAGATAGGCTAAAGCATCCTGAGATACAGCGCTTTAGCTTCACTGTGGTTTCTTCATGCGATGTGTGAATGGCAGCCTTCACTTTAGGAGTTGGTCATCCTGAGTAGCTGGAATTTCCTGCCGGTTCTGTGTTGCAGTTGGAAAGGGATGGAGACCCTTGTGGATAAGAACCCTCATGTTCTTTCATGAAGATTGTGCTTGGTTTGTGTTGCTCTGTGCTCTGGACTGGAGCTTGTTCTTGCCGTGTGTTGATTGTGGAGGACCTTTGCCTTGGCTAATCAAAGTGAGATTAAGGTGTAATTGCAGTGGTCTTGCTTTTGGTCTTTGCTCACTAAGGCATGAGTGATCTTTCCCCTAAAACTACCTTCCCTGCTTTTAACCTTGATCCTGAAACTGCTCCATTCTTGATCGCTCTGTGCCATGTTTGCCAATGCTCTGGCCTTGTTTTATCCTTAGCTGCCCTAAACATTATGTTGTTTCCCTTTAGAACAAAATCCACTTCAGAAAGGCAACCTTTTTGAGGGGGAAGAGGAAGAATTATAGCATCTTTCAGCTCTTAAGCATAATTTGTATTCAGATGCCTTGTGTGCTTTCAGTTGCTTCAACCTCAGTGTCTTTTCCTGGCTGCAGTGTTTAACAGCGTTGCTGCTGGCCGCTGTTCTGTCAAGGCCCAGGACTCCCACAGACACAGTGTGATACCTGCAGGCCCCGGGCTGATACCCTGCAAGCCCCAGAAGTTCAAGGTAGCCAGAGAGATCCCTGCTGAACAATTAAATTGCTCCTCTTGTATTTGATCAGAAACAGTCAATTCTGGTGAGAAGACTTCATAACATCTACTGCAGGTTATATTAATCTGGATTTTCTAACTGATTTTAGGTGGCTAGGACTTTCTGAAATCTTGAATCAACTGAAATTGCAAAACTAACAATAATCTTCACATTTTGTGTGCAGCTGTTCCACAGAACTCTGTTCAATAGAGAAAAAAAAAATGTGTACACTTACCAGCTTCAAACCTATGCTAGTGGTTGGGGAAAAGTTTGAAAGCAGATTGGTAGTTCCAAAGCCATAGAGTAGTCTGTACAGTAGAAGCATCTATCTGTAGTAGTAATATATCTTCCTTTGGGGGAGGTGTGTGGTTTTTTTCCTGTCTAATGATCTAGTGTGAGCACAGAAGCAGATTCTCAGAAGCAGAAGCATTCTGTGGTGCCCGAAAGCATGGCTGTGGTGCCAATAGCTGCCTCTGCACAACCATCATAATGTTGAGAATTTGCAGTGCTAAACACAATGCTGGTTCAACTTAAGCTAAAAACGCAAATTTTCTTTCCCAGCAATGGATGGTGTAGAGGAATTTCTTCTTATGAACAGTTTAGCAGCTGGGGAGACATGCTTTATTAGCGCATGTGAGAGAATATTTCCCTAAGGCATGGACTAATTTTTGAGAAAGAGGGCAACAGGTCTTCAGAGTTCTCAGTTTGCAGATTTTTCCTTGGCACCAGGAGAGAATCTTGGAGCATAAAAAGTAATTATTTTCCTTCTGTAACAAGAAATTGCATTTGAATGGATGCTCTCTTTTTAGGGAACAAGCTCTCGAGATTGGACTTCTAAGTCTTACTGCCATCTTTCTCGATGGTAAATGCACTTGGCTTTATTCTGGTATCTTAAAGAAATGTGTATGTTCCTGATTCAGATATGAAACATTATTCGAGAATATTCGTAACACAGACATTTCTGGGAGCAATTTTTAAGTTTTAAAAATATTTCCTACATATATTATTTGCAGAGAAGTTATAGGAGTTCTACTCTGCTGAGAAATCCTAACAAAGAGTAGAATCTGGTTCTTCTACAATCAATGGGAGCTTGATAAAGCATTTGTCTTGATAAAAAGTTTATCTGTGTTTCATAGTTTGCAATGCTATATAATTCCAAGAGCTCTTTGGGCTTTTTATGGTTTTAACTAGTAGACTGGTGGGTTTTAGAACCTCTCTACTTTAGAAATCTATATATGCTCTTTATTGAAATTGTTTACTTTGCTTCTATATTTCCAGATCATTGTCTTTTATAAAGAAGCAATATGTAGTAAAATATTGCATGGCATAAATTTACACTTTGTGTTGTGACAATGACATGGCACAGATACTGTCTGAGAAAGCTAAAATCTAACGGTTAGGCTGAGAATTGAAATAGCTTTGCCATGGTTGTGTGGAATTATAAACCAGTGTGTAGATCTGGTTCATTTGGCACATTAGTAACACATGTTTTATAATGTTTAAACTTAGGCTTTTTTATGGCTTCTCTAACATAATAATTCATATCCTTCTTTGGGAGTATTTCTCTGTGACACAGCTGAGGACATGACTTCTGAGCTCTTTCTGAGAATGGATTGGTAGGGTTGCTCTGTACTTGGCGTGTCCTTCATTATTCCATAGGAAATGGTGCGAGTTTCTAGTGACAGAAGGACGTGGTAAGCAAAACCAGGGCTGCCTCTTGTATGAAGAGCAGATCTGCCTTTTTATATTCTAGTTATGCATGAGGTGGTAGCCAACTTGCTATTTGCCAAGAAGTGTCAGAGGGGAAGGGAAGTGCTGGGAAAGTGGCCTACTAGCTGGAGCAATTTGGGGTGAGATGCTGTGTCTGAGAGAGTGATGGGAAACAATGTTATGTGAATTAGCTTGTAGGAAAAGGTTGTGTGATAATCTAATACCTGAGAGAAAACCAAGCAGCAGAAACAAAAATGAGACTGAGAAAGAAAATTAAGCTTTTAAAATAAGCCTAATAGAGCATTGCTATTACAAAAGATATGCCCCAAAAACATTTTGGTTTTGTTTGGATCTTTGCAATATATTTCAGGTATCAATTGCTGTTAGAGGAATTCCCAGCACAACTGAATGGATTTTATATATGTGCTAGAGGATATCTAGAAACTCTTAAGAGGCAACACAAGAAAATCTAGGGACCAAAATGTTCTAATTGCAGTTGTTTATGTTTTCTATTTATGTGCATCCTTATGCCTTCAGTAAATGCTTACTTTTGCTCCTATATAGACCGAAGAAACTTTCTATCAGACTTGCACGCCTGCGCGTTTTGCTATACAACTTCTACTAATAATGCTGTAAATCACAAAAAATAGCTGAGATCAGTTAGGCCTTTTGGGAGGGGGATAGCAAGCAATTGGCTATCATTTTATTGTCCTGTGCATATTGTCTAGTAACATCTGGTGGTAATTTTTGTGGCCATACAATGAGAAATGTGTCTTTTCCCATCCCAAGCAAGCATTTTCCATGTACTGTATTTTGAGATGAGGAGTCATGATGCTTTTTCAAAGAGTAAGCTCTTATTCTTGTGAGAGTTTGGCTTTATACATAGGCAATACGTATCCTAGGTAAACTGACTAGGCCAGAGACTTTTGGTATGGATCTGAATAAATATTACATGATCCAAAAATTCTAATACATAGCTATTATTTTTTGAGGAATTAATGCTTTATTCAAAAATGATGAGATAAGTTAATAAAAGTCATATTCTCATCTCAGAACTGATAATTTACATTTTTATTCCAAGAGTATAAAGCAACAGATTGTTGGAATCAACCTTTTGGGAAAGAAGGCTGAGTTGCACATTCCAAGCCTTGTTGGACAGCAGTTGTTCCAGGTGGACATGCAATGTAGAACAATGGCYAGGAACCAAGCGGGAATGGCCAATCTTAGTATGTTACAATTATAATATGCGATAGTGTTATAGAATTTCAGCTTTAAGGTATCCATTCCACTTGAGTTATTAGTGCTTGAATGGCTAAGATCTGTAGTATGGTTTAAATAAGCTGGTACCTGCTCAGAAGGCCTACTGAGAGTAGTAGATCCCACTCCTTCAGCAATGCATGTGTGTAGACATGTATGTGTTATACGCATATACGACTTCAATAATATTTTTCACAATGCTTATTGTCAACTAATGCTCTGACAATAGCCTTGGCTGATGTCACAATATCCCTGACTGGTGTGAAACCCCTTAATGGGCTGTCTGCTGAAAACTGAATTGGTTCGCTTTGACTAGGTTGCTAATTGTCTCTCAATTTTCTTGGTTAACAGAATGAAATACAGCAACAGTGTTCTTGGTTAGACTCAATTAGTCTCTTATCAAAGTGTTTTGAGATTTACATGTTTAAAAAAAAAAGAAATCCAAAAATCTGTTTAAACATGAGGAAGAATTGCATAATAAACTACTCGGTCACCTCCARGGATCCAAAGCTATAATACAGCTTCTAGGTTTGGACTCAGAGATATAAAAGTAATGTCCAAACATGACTGTCACCAGAAATGTTTGTGTCAGGCCTCCTACACCAGTAAGGCTAAGAAGTCTATCTGTGCTGATCACTTTTAGTGAGAAATGCTGTTGACCCGCTAATTTATGGATCCAGATGTTTACCCAGAAGGTAGAAGCCATGGGATCCTCACCCTCAGGCCTCATCTCCTCTGGGGAAACTGCTCCCTCTAACCCTTGGCCATGCAGAGTCAGCAGGGAGACACCTTCCACCTCGCACCCTGGAGCTGGGCACTTCCAAGGCAGCTGCTGAAGTCTCTTAGGTCCTCATTATATAACTGGAGCAGCAAAAATGGGGATTCTGGCCCATGGTATTTTTTTTGTCTACTTGATCTCATATCTCCTTGTGTGGGGGTGGTTTTTTTTCCATCTCTGCCACTTCCCTTTCCTCAGCACACACTACTTGTGTTTTGCACTATTCATCTTGAATCAATGGAGTGATGCTCTGGAGGCAAGGACTGCAGGASATGTATGCGCTGTGTGGTCACGCATTGCTTATGATAGTGCCAGAAGTGGCCTTAAAAGGTTCTTTGTTTTTCTACTTCTCCATCTGGAGTGTGAACCCTGGGACTGATCAAGGGCAGGTGGTGGTGCTCGGCATGTTAGGATGCAAATTGCTGGCTCAGCAAAGACGTGATAAATGACTCCCCAAGAATAGTGAATTATTCAGTAATGGTCTTGAAGAGTACCAAGCTTCCTTGCCTTATGAGCAGGTCACAGCACCAGAGAGTTGTCTGTCTATTATATTACACAATATTATGACAAGGAGCAATGAGCTTTGTTTGTGTATGTGAAATTCAGAGCCCCTCACCAAGASATACTAAATAAATATAATAAAGTTGTCATAGAGAGCACTTTTGTAGTTTGTGACCTGTTTTTCCATTAAAATATATTTTCCAAATATGAGATGAGTGATCTGAAGGAGTCTAGGTAATAAGCTATACTGTTGAGATTCTTGTGGCCACATATTGAATCATTTTATCAAGTTGCAAAGTCTGCAAGTCAGCAAGATCATCACCTCACCGTATGAAAGAGAAAAAGAGGGAAAAAGAAGAAATCCTTGCTCTCCATGATTGCTTTGTGCTTTGCTAAGAAGAAACTACATGAATGTGGTGGTTTTAAAATTAAAAAAAAAAAAAWAGGAAGGAATGGAAAGTATAGGCTAGTTGGGAAGAAACAACTAAATGATCTTAAGCAGTAAAGCTTTTCACTCTCTTTAATTTGGTTCTGCCTTCTCTCAGATACTAGACACTCCTCCTTGGCAGAGCTGAACAGCTCAGGTATAGGYGGGCAAATAGTTCTGTATTTTATATTTGGTTCCCCTGAGTTTTGGGCACTTACCAGCAGAACTGCCACACAAGGTCCTTTTTGTTCCTTGAAGAAACTTGGGTGCAAAACTCAGGCTTCCATTATCAAAAGGCATGCACMGAAGAGCCTCAGCATATGCCTTTTTGGGTAAGATTCTTGTGCCTTAACCTCCCTTGTGCTACATACKGTGATAAACAAAGCTTTTTATTGCTTATATATGCTTAATTTGAAGCACCTATATGGAACCTTGTTTTAAGTGAASGTGAACAGCTGTGCAAGCTGGTTGCTCCCTGTCATTTCAAAATGTCCTGTTTCCTGTTAACAAATTGCAGGGGAGCCTACATGCAGTCAGGTCCTTAGGAGTTGGTTACCTGGTGTTCTGTAGGTGCAACTTCAAAAGTAGCTGTGTATGGATGGATTTGAAATGAAAAGAATGATAGATTATGGATGAGTGTAAGCAGCTTTGAAGGCGTAAAGTGCAGCGAAGAAAGAGTTGTTTAGAAGTGAGCATTTAAATCCAGTATTAATGATGGATTAARGGCGAAGGAAGACACCCCTATCTGTAAGTGGGGAAGGAAATATTTTAAAGGGCCGTAAAAACAAGAAGGAAGATCTATGCGGGAGGAACATGAAGAAGGTGGCGGCAGAGTCAAGCCAGCAGAACAGGTCATGGTCTGAAGCAGCTGGATTTGTGGTCAAATGGGAGTAGAGTAGCTGCTGGGAAGCCAGACAGCACGTGATTATTTGGCTCACGAAGCAAAGGGAGAGAGCCTGAAAATGGACAGAGCCCTTTTCTTTTCTCTCTGACTTGGAACTGTTCTGCTTAGATAAGCAGGAAGGATTTGGAAGGCCATTTCTTGCAGCTCTGTGCTGCAGTGATGAATGTGCTAAAGACTCTGTGTTTCTTTCACTTATTCTGTATGGGGGGGGGAAAAAAGCCCATTTCTATTACTTCCACAAGTAACCATGAATCCAGAGGCTGGTATTTTTCAAGTCTCTGGGGTCTTTAGAAGCAGCATCATTAAACTAGTGGAGTGATAATAAAACTTGTTCTTCAGCAGGCAGATTCACAGAGAAGCGCAGCGAAGGCATTTGGGGAAGAATAAGCTGACTTGCATGTTTATAAAGTTTTCTTCTTGAACTGGGATCTCTTAATTCAAACCCCACAGCCCCAGGCACGTTGCTAATGATGGTAATTTTAAAAGCCATCTTTGGTATCGGGGTTTTATGACTGCAGTAAATAGCAAACAATTCGCATGTCAAAAATGGTTTATTATTGGGAAGGGATGTCTCTTTTTCCTCTCTCTTCTGAAGTTTTACCAGTGTGTTAGAAGAATTATGAGAATTCGGAGTTAACATTCGTTCTGGAGACGAAGATCAATGCATTTCCTTGGCTTTCCTTATTAGCTACAAAGGGTGGAGGGAAGGAAAATAAGCATGTAGCTTAAAAGGAAGTCAGAATTGATTTGTGAAYGTGTCTGGCTTATTCGTGACTGTGATACACATATAAAATATGCTGGTGGTGCTACAAAGTCAGAAGAGCAGCTTGCCAATGCTGCTAAATTACTATTTATTTCCCTGTAATTCCACTGGGTGTGACATTTACATCCAAATTCATCTATTTTTTCTTTCTTTTTTTTTTTTCTGGACTTTCCTTTAGCCCTGCTACAGCTCTGAGAGGTTATTTAAGTTTCTGTGTGTGGGAATGACCAGCTGTGAGGACTTTAGAAGCAAAGAGGGTGTTTTCATATTTTGACCTAAATTGACTTGACTCTAAAAAAGCAGAGCTTTTGTGTATCAAAACAAGTCTTTTAACAGAATAAGTCAAAGGCTTTATAATTTTAACCTTAATTTCATAAAATGTCCTTGTCTTCTTTTGGGGGAAATGCACAGTATATTTTGGCCAGAGAAAATGCCAAAAGTAAATGCTGTCATCTGATGAGTGACACGGTAGACTTTCCGGGCTAGTTGATATGTGATGTAGCACCCGACACTGAGCGTGCCGAGGAGCCGTGTGTTTGAATCGTATGTGGTTACATCAAAGTGCAATAGAGATCGGTGGAGTTCCCCGGCATTTGGTTTTGGCCCCTATATGGCCAAGCGCTGACCTGCACAGTTAGGCTGAACAAATGGCTGAAATGAGGGTGTAGCCACACGYGTCCAGGGTTGGGCTGGAGATACCCTCTTACTGCTTCCCACCCTGAATTTGAGGGACAAGCTTCTTGGTGTCATACAGCTTCCAACGAGCTCTTGGGAGCAGCAGAAATTGTCTTGTGTGAGATGTCTCTTAAAAGTTCTGCATTTATTGGAGAAAGTCATTAAATAATTATCTTCTCTATAGACAGGCAGGAGTCATTTTGCATTGTGAAATGTTTATAGCCCGGTCCTTGAGAAACATGTTGTCACTGCACCTATTGCATCAATGGGGATTAGGTGAGTTAATATTGTACTCTTTTTGCAAAGTTTGTCAGATTTAGCTTAATGACGCATTTGATAATCTTCTTAAAGGCCACTAAATAGAAAGCAATGTGTGAGCTGTAGTGTCCAAGGCTGTTTTGTTTTGGAAGTATCAGAAGCTTGAGTGAAAACACAAGGTGACTCATGTTTCATCACAGGAACTGAGACCTCATTTGTCAAATAAGAGTGGTACACGGTGAACCAAGAGGTTGCTCATTGGAGATTACCTGTGGTATATTAGTCAACAGGTTGGGAAATTCAGACAGAAGCTTTCAGGAAAGATATTATGTCTGGTCAGGTATTGATCATTTGAGAGAAAAAAAAAGTTTGTTTTCACAAAATCATCATTTTGCTTTCACAAAATGACTTTATTTCTCCACCCACTTTGCTTATATAACCTTAGGGTATCATGAAAAAACAATTCTAAAACTTAAGAACTGTAGTCAAGCAGGAAACATTTTCACAATCCGTTTTCAATGTCTGTGTATGTCTTCCATGGCCATCACGCTGGCTGCATTGCGTTATACAAGGTGAAGGAGAAGTACTGTTCTTGCTAGGAAAATATCAATGTATACATGTAGAAACATACAGGAACCTTATAAAATATGTTATAAGCACTAGTAGCCTGTGACTAGAATGACTAATAATTATGTTGGAGTAAAACAAGATCAAAAGCAGGAGAAAAAAAAAAAAAGCTGAAAAACCTTCCTTAACTGGTTAAGTTCTATGTAGGTAATGTAAAGAATTTGCAGGAGTCTGAGATAAGGCTTAAATATAGCCTTTCCTAGCTTATGTTTTGCTATCATCCCTAGTATTTTAAACTATTATGAAGATGTTACTTATCTTTTCATACTGTGACTATGTTGTGGAGAAAAGGAGAAGGGGGAAAGAAAGACTAGATTATAATGACCCTTCTCCATGGCTCTGCCCTTAGCATCCAACTGCAAATTTCTAACTAATGTTGGTGGGGTAGAACTGGCCTCACAGTATCTGTGTTGTCATTCCCTACCTGCTGCTGAGACATGGAAAGAAGGAAAAGGGGGGCTCTGATGCATGCAGGAAGTCCAGGTGTGCTTGAGGTTCAGCATCAGTTGTTGCACTTAAAGGTGATGGTAATACTGGTGGTATTTCTGATAAATTGTCAACTGCAAACTAAAAGGACTTGATACCTGTGTTTTGTCAAAATAACACTAACAGAAGCATAACTATGAGAGCTTTCAGGCGCTTTGCTTCTTGTGGCTTTAGAGTGAGCGCAGGCTGCTTTCTTTGTGAGCAACACGCTGTCCTCGCAGGCAACGTGAACTGTTTTACTCAGCAAATCTCTCCAGCAGACTGAGAGCACTACAGGGCAATCGTTTCATGTACCCCAGTGTAACTTTACCTCCTGGCTCCAGCACAGTYCCACTGCCCGCTCCTGTGGTTCCRAGGTAGAAAGGGCATTTGTGAAACAATGACATTGCTCCAAGACCACGCAATCTTTGAGTCATCCTTAAGCTCAGCTCTGGGTTTCCTCCTACACTTCCTACGCCTGCACTTTGGCTTATCAGCCTGTACAGAGCATCAGACCTGTACAGTGATCCCGTCGCTTATTCGCATGCGTTTCCCGGCGTGACTACTGCTGGTTTTCAATTTAGTCTTCTGAAATCCCTGCTTTGAGCTTTGAGGTCATTTAGAGTGCAGATGTGGATGAAAGTTAATATACCACAAATCCATAATGGGCACAAAATTCCCTCTGTCCGAAGAACAACACATCATGTTTCAGGTCYTGTCACATGAGTTTATACTTAATTGCATTGCTAAGCAGTAAATGTGGATTTGTGTGCAGCAAACACTRCAACGTTCATTCATTTTTCACTCATTTTGTTCAGAGTGAAAACTTCTAATTGTGGCAAAATTTAGCTTTATAWGCCCTCACTGAAGCAACAGCAACACATAGGTGCTTGAGAACAAAGTGCTTTGTAGATAAACTCCTCTTGCCCATAATTAATCTTTAAGACTGCCTGGGGAAGTCTATGTGAGTGACAATCACAAAAGCAAAATGCTGCATAGTGAGATCCTCAGTCTTGTGCCCAGCACAAGATGTAGGGTCCTTGCCCTTTCCTTCTGCTCATGTAACACTTAAGTTACATGAAGCGTCTAGAAAGGAGAGCACCTGATGTTTTTGAGCTTTATCTTGATCCATTCATGCTCTCTTAATGGGAAATGCCCKTTTCTGTTCCTGCATTCAGCTTGTTAGCATTATCAGTGGTTGAAAAAGTTACACAGTTGTCAGCAAAATCTTAGCCTTGGCTTCATCATCTTAGCCACTCACAAAGAAAATAGATAATTTTATCTATTGAATCATCTTGTACTTCTTACCCAACTGATTCTACAGTTCAGCACAAGCAGACCCCAGTTGARCAAAATGACTGGGTTGGGACCTACCTGCTTTTCAGGCCTCCCTAGACACACTCTACTGCAGTCATGTTCCGCTTTTATTTATTTTTTTTTCCCCCTCCCCACTGCTTTTGCAGTCTTTATTACCCTTTTCTTGAACAGAATACTCTTATCTTGGCCAACTATATGTGGAATCTCTCACTTGCTCATTATTAGGGAGAAAAAAAAAATGACAGGACTCAAGGTTCTTGATCTAATTCCTTTCAACCTCACACTGAGCTGTACTTAAAACCACAGCCTAYGCCACGCTCAGTGTTTGTGCAACATGTGCAACAAATATAGATAAAGAAGCTGCCTAACACTGACAGGGGCCCCATCCGTGATGTTATGGCTGCTTTCTAGGCAAGAGGAATACTTCCCAGTGTGGAAGTATTATTCTTGAGTAATAGGTGCTGCTGCGATATGCAAACACGGCTCCAYGTGCAGGTTCACGATGCTCACTTTCCATCACCTCATATAGGCCACGGTGTCTGCAGGTCATATATTCCTGCGCCTTGGACGTTTTTTTGTCATCCTCTTGTAACATCCGTTTTTTACTGTGTCAATTTATGTTAAATCCTGCAATTTGTGTATCTGCCAGTCTAGCCTGCTATAAGCATTCACCTCCTTTTCCACAGAGTCGGAGACTCAGAGCATATGAGAACAAGACAAGATCCTTTCCGTTATACCTCTCCTGATGTAACTCTGTGGGAGCCTATGCTAATGTTGCTGTTTGAAAATGAGCTTCATCTCAGAGTTTAAGCATGGCTTGGTGTAAAAGCCTTATCAGGTGTGTGTGCATGCAGTGTTGCACTCTCCCCATCTCATGATGTTTATGCCTTTGTCGGATACTGGTAGGCTTGTGTGATGAAGGGGCATGGCTCTATGAGGTCTCTGCACACTGACTTTAAGCTTTTAACATGGGGAAACAGGATTTTCTTCACAGGTAGTAAGACAGATGAGGTATAAGGCTTAAATGGCGAAAAGAAGTTTTCACTCCAGATTAGCAAATGATTTTGGACAGCAGGGAACTCTTGGTGGTGATTTAGATGTGCAAGTATATATGGTATAATACAAAGACGATAACTAATAGTCACTTCCTTTGCAAGTGCAATGTAATTCAGGTCTGTAAGATTTAGGTCTTTTTAAACAAGTATGACAACTTTCACCTGTCTTTTAGTGTGTTTTATTGCCTGCTTAGCTCACTCGGATCACATACTTTTTCAGAACACCAGAAAATATTGTTAACAAACAACTCCCTCAAATGCAATCAAAATGAAGTTATACAACTGATGTGAGCAGTACTTTCAGGCTCTATTAAAATAAGTTACTAAATTATGATAAGTTTACAAAATTATACAGCAAACACTAAATGCAGGTCTTAAAGGTAATCCAATATTTATTAACAGTAAATGTAATCTAATTCAATTGTTTTCTTTGACCTTTGGAGCACYAGAACTTAGGAGGTTGCTAAATTGGCTATGATCAAGAAATTGTATTACATATATTAACAACAGCAGAGCCATTAGAAACTGTAAGTCATAATATTGAAAGAAACTGGGGAATGCTTTACCTGAAACACAAGTCTTTAACAATGAGCACACGTGATTAATACCAATCCAGATCAAGGTTCTCAAATTCCAAATGTGTGCATTCTTAGCAGGTAGTCAGACATCACTACAGCTATGGTCCCTACCTTTATTTGTATTTTATCTTAATAACAAAAGTATTACAAAATATTTGAGCAGTTACAAGCTTAGAGGACAGCTGAGTGTAACTTAAGCCAGAAGTGATATATTTACTATTCAAATTTACCTCTCACAAAATGACAGGAATTCTCTAGACAGTAAAGAACTGAAAATACTTCTGTAAACACATCCTACAATCACGATGTTTTTTTCTAAGAGCAGACTTATTGCTATATAGAGTTGCCATTTTTAAGTTTGAGAAAATAAGTTTATCAACATTAAACGTTCTTACACCTGCACACTGAGGGAGGAAAACCAAACAAACTCCCCTGGAACTCAGATATGCATCAGACAGCTTCTAAATAGTCACACCAGCAGCGTCAGTCCTGACTGGGCATTAATAAGCACGCCTCATCCTGCAGTTAGTTACATTATGATTGCTAAAACTGTACCGTTTGCAGGAGCTGAGGGTGCCCGCTAAGGGACAGGCCATCCAGCCTGYGAGAGAATAGTCGCTGATGCTCTATCTTTTCTGCCCAAAGTTCCTTCCCTTCTCTGGTGTTTGGTAGTGTAGGAGACGTTCCCCAGACGCTACTGGACGAACAGGATGCTGAAGGCCATCACCACGCAGCACACAGCTACGTACGGACTCTTCCGTTCACCTGCGTGGGGAGAAAAACAGTCCTGCAAAACACAACAGCCTGTGCCCTGGGCACCACGGAGCAGCTCTGGGCTGGCCTTGCCATAACATGGTTATTATCTCACTGCAACACGTACAGCCGATTACAGCTATGGCTGTGGATTGGGGAARTAGATGCACGAGAGTGGGAAAATTCAGATATAGGACAGGACATACTGCTTCGTTAAAATCCTTTGGCCCCAAGAGAGTCAGGGGACAGGCATCAGAAAACTGATCAAGACACCAGTTGGTTTCCTGGCTCTGTTCCCAGTTTGTTACAGGCAGGGGTTGTTCGAAAGCTCTTCGTGTCAGCTGAGCAGAGGTGGAGCTGGATGCTGCCTGGCCGTGCCTGCTGCTGCCTGCAGCATGGGCCTCCCGTGCATGGCCCCGGCTAGGAGCCACTAAGAGCCTGGGGACCTGCCCAGGTGCCTGCCTGCCCTCACTGCTGAAGAGACATAACCCTGCTAGCATGCAGAGAGAGTCTGGTCCTCAGATTTTCAGGTTAGTGATTAAGGAGAAAAAAAAAAAAGCTACAGAATTACAGAAGGTTATACAGACACATTATTTCTGCCTTCCAAATGGCTCAGGGGCTTAGTTATCCACTAGACAAGGGATAAAAATTAAATTTACTCAGTTAACAGACTTAAATGCCTTTTATGCAGAACTTAAGAAAGGTCTGTTCCTGCCTCTTAGGGGATGGTGCTTCCAGCCTCCAAAACTGCCCAGCAGTGTCAGCTCGGCGATGGTTCCTTGAAGGAGGCCAATTCCTGCTGTGGAGCACCCGGAGGGATAAAGGCAGCATCGGAGCTGTTTGCTTTAGACAAAGTTCAATTTCCTTTTGCTGTGCGCAGCCTTCCATCTTACTGTGAACTACCTTGTCCAGGATGCAGTTTCCAGAAAAATATTACAGAAAAGAAAACTGCCAAGGCTCCCAACTCCAGCATTAAGGTGTGATCCTCAGAAAAAAGAGGCTCTTTCACTAGCAGGACTCTAAAATACAGGAGTAACAAACTTTCCACAGCAAAAGCAAAATAAAATTCTTGCAGTGACACTTCCCATAAGTAGGGGTGCCTGCTGCAGTGGCATTACAAGATGTTGTCATCATCTGGCATACATTTAATTAAACTTCAAATAACCGAGTGAATTAATGTCTGTAGTTTCACATCTGTTTAAAATAAATTTCTGAGGAAGTCCACCTCCTACAGTTGAGAGTATTACAATTTTCATATGGGTTTTACTTTCCTACTCTTAATTTTCTTGAAAGAAAAATCACCATGTGGCAGGATTAAACATCGTTTTGCACAACTTCGTAAATATGTAACCACTCACTGGTTATTAAAGTCTTATGTGCATGTGAAAAGGTTGTTTAAACACACTTGGGTAAGTTAATGCAAAGGAAGCCAGTAGGCATTCTCATTTTAAAAAGCCAGCACTTTTCTGAATGTCTTTTGACTCTAACCCAAATAAAATCAGAGAAATCATCTTCAAAGGCCACTTCCTATACTGAAGACATTGTGCTGTTTTATAAGGAAATACGTAGTCTGACTCATTCGTCAGACAATCTGAAAGAAAATCAAATTAGATCACTCCAAACAAGCTGGAACAAAATTAATAAAATGCTTTATATGAAGAAAGGACAAGCTCAGTATGAAGCTCAGTATGGGGCACAATATTGCACGATACCTTGGATCCAACAAAAACTCACAACTTCTCTAACTTAGTAGATTAGAAGCTCAGTTCTTAGAGGCAGTGTGTGTGATGAACTGCTTTTTTTTTTTTAACTGCATCAAGCTGACAGGGACCTCATAAAATACTCTTTTAAATAGCTTTTTAAACAATGTATATAGTAAAAAGGAAAGATACTTAGCAAAGTGCAAGCGTAAAAAGATGGGAAGTTTAACTCTTCATCTTTGAATAAACCCAAACGCAGCTCAGATTTTTTTCTGACAGCTGTCACCTTGCCYAGATATTTCAATTAAAATACGAAGACTGACATTTTGGTTCTGCTATTTTTATTATCAAGACTGGGGAAATCGTTTTACTAGGTTTTCTGCGAAACAAAAAAATGCACCAGTCCTTTTCTGCATCAGTACTTTGATGTGCTAGAAGAAAAGCTCTTTTCTTTCAAAGCCTGAGATGCAGAAAAGGGAGCCACGTGCTCTCCTGCGGGTTCAAAGAGAAAGAGTAATATCACAAACTACAAGTACCGTGTTGCTGCTGTTCAAGCAATTGGGGGAACAGTGTTTTTAGGATAGATTATTAATTTTTAAAATCTTTTCGGAGATATTCCTTAATGATAAGGTTGAGCTTCACTGTATATTCCTTCTTCCACTTAAAAATAAATTCAGAGTAAGGATAAAAATAAATATGACTGTTATGGGAAAATGTCTAAAATCAGATATAGGTAGTCAGACTCCATACAGATGTTGCTTGCTAGCAACAACTCTAAGTAATTTAAAAGCAGATACAAGAAAAGAAAGGAGAGAAAAAAATGTGATTAAACAGAAYTTTTGCATGCAGTAAGAAGTGCAAAAGATCCTTATATAGTAGCTGCACAGTTGTGAACTAACATTAAAAAACAAATGCAGGTTTCTGCAGCACTGCAAAAACCCCCTTTCTGTCTTCTCCAGATTTCATGAAAGTGAAACTTGCATTTTTTTTTAAAATGATGCACGTGTATGGCTCTCATTGCTACACAGCAGCATGATCCTAATAAGTGAACACAACACAGAAAATATCAGTCTTAATAGTTTCCAAAAAAAGAGAAAAAAATTACCAATCCTGGCGCATTTCCAGAATATGCCCAATAGTCTGTAAAGATTAAAAAAAAAAAAAAAAGAAAGATTAACTTGTTTATTTAAGAAAAAACTAAGTCATTTTTGACTGAATCATTTAATTCCTTCTTCTTTCAAGCATGGCAAGTAAAAAGAACTTTCTCAGCACTGATACTTCTCAGTATCACAAAACACTAGATGCCTCTATAGGGTACAGGCTACGAACCAAAAAAATAGGCAAATGCTGTTTCTACCATTTGCTTTTGCATGCAAGAGCAACAAAGGTACATTTACAGAATCAGTGTTATATTATGTTATATGATATTACTTTAAAAATAGGAAATGGAAAAGAATACACCCATAGTTCAATGTTCTACAGTACAGTGGCCCAGGTATAAAATTATGCCAATAGGAAACAACTAGTAAAGTAATGGAATGGGAAATAACTATTTGTAATTTTTATGCAAGATTTTAAAGAGTGTTTTTCTGCAGGTACAAGAGACAGTAAATCTGAGTATTTTAAATTTAATGCTTTTTAGTGTCTCTTTTGCATTTCCTTTAGTAGATTAGAAAGTATTTAAGTGTTGCTTGTGTTGAAATAGGTTATAAAACAATTTTCCAGATCTGGTTTTATTTTTTACCAACGGTTACCTTGCTGAAGTCTCTCTAATCCTGCCCCCACCCAAGGGGTTCATTCTCATGTAAAATAACTAAGGGGAAAAGCAACATTCAAGTATTCAAGGTTCATCTAAAGGAAGGATAAGTAAGTGTGCCATATGATTTCTCTTTTTAGCTACAGTAATTGCATMTTGACAACTCAATGCGAACAGGAAATGTGATAGGGAACACTTTAAAAAAGGATGCACGTGTGAGTGTGTGTGTGTGTGTTGGGAGGGAGCAATCCTATATTAGAGTCTATTAGGATTAAAATCCKGTATTTTATCAGCTGCTGAAATGGTGGTCAAAGTTGTGTTGAGAGCTTGTCTACAGGATGGTTTCTTTTGTAGCATGCCTGGTTGCAATGCAGGAAAAACATTTCTATTTGTATAGTTCACAAGTAAGTTGCTTTTTCCTTTTCCTCATATGTTGTGATCAGCAGTGAACGCAGCTTGGCTGTTTGTGGGGCTGCATCTCTGCCCTGTGGTTCTGGCAGCTCTCCAGGTGCTTTTCCAGGAGGCTCTGAACCCACCTCCACACTGGTCTCATTACCTGTCTTCTGGGGCCTTGGCTAGAGCACGTTTGCTCCTGGTTTCAAGGCAGACATGCAGGTTTGGGCTGCTTGTGTCTCTGTACTTCAGCAGCCTGCATATCTCACGTTTTGTTTTAGGAATTCTGTGCTATTAAATATATTTGTAGCCGGAGCTCTTTTATGGTTTCAGCTCACTGCAGTGTGTACCGCTTGCTACCTAGTCACTTCCCTTTGGTTATCACAGATTTGTTTTCCAAGGGCTCTGATGTTGAATAGCCAAGTTCCTGCTGCATAAGAGCAAGAACGGCAGCTCTTAAAAGCTACATTCTCATTTCTCAAAGTTTGTTTCTGAAAAAAAGGGAGATGGGAGGTTGGCAGGTCAGAACCAAGAGTTTCAAGAGGCAGCAGGTGACTGAGSTTTTCTGAAAATATAATATGGTTTTTGACCGACATATTTCTAGTTGATTAATTAATGCCTGAAGTGTTCTAGTACTTGCGTTTATAAGAAAAAAATGTTTCTGTGTTTTAGATCTTTTGACCTCAAACTCAAATTATTTCTATACAGTCAGAAGACCATATAGCTTTTATATCGCTCCACGATGATTACTGTCTGTAGACAATCACACTTTTACAGGAGAAGAGGCTTTTACAATGAAATAACCTAAGGACATCTATGTGTTTTTAAAAGTTGCATGCAAGTAAAAGGGTATTCATGTACAAATCTTAAAGAACAAAATRTAGCTCCATAGTCCCATCTACTTGGTATTCATATACACTTTCCCCCAGAGTTTTGGCAAGGCTTTTTCTTTGCCATTTTGCCGGGTGTCTATTTTTTTTTTCTTCTTCCTTCACTGTCTTATTGCACTTTGTTCCTAGCCCACTAAAATCTTCTGAAGAGGGCATTCCCCGGTTATCTTGGAGCTGCCTAGGTGGCATTTTGAAAACAAACCACAGGTCTTTACCGCTTCATAAAAAGCCACTTTGCTTCATCAGCCATGGTAGGTGGCCTCCAAATTTCCTAAGGTCAGGAATCAGAATGCAAGAGGTCTTTGCTAATGTCATTAAATCAACTACCTCTTTAGTCTTGGTGGAAATGCTGACTTTTCCCCTTTTCATGAGGAAGGGATGATCCTCACAAAATAGTGAGAATGTGATTTCATCGGCTGCCCTTATTGCAGTCAGTAGCTTAGGATTTTCCAGTCACTGACAACATGAGGTCTGATAAGTCATCCAACCTATAACCACATAAAAAGTAGCAATAAAAAGGTAAACCTTCTTAAAAGGCTTTACCTGCTGTTGATATAGACCAGTAGATCTGTTTGTGCAAATTGCTAGCTGAGCAAAAAATAATAGATTGAGATTTGGAACTTCAAAACAGCTATGAACAACTTCTGGGTGCATCCATAAGCTCTCACGGGTAGAACAGCCTAAGCAAGTAATCCTACTGTTGCTTGTTCTCCCTTTATGTTCAATATAAATTTATGAATTCATGTTGAATTTATATCGAATTATGAATTTATATTCACTTTCATCCTTGTTCTTCTGATGCAGGCAGATCGCTGTCAGTCTGACTTTGAAACTTGTAATTTTCTGGCACAACTTTAAACATGTGCAACTTGCCATTTATTCCCACTCTTCCGAACTAATTTAGAAGTGATGATTGTGCAAGTGGCATTAGTTACCTAGAGGAAAAAGATACAGCCAAAAAAAATGGTGGAGGGGAGCCATTAAAGCACGGAAGGATTAACAGGATTTTAATCTTTGCATGCAAGTCCCCGAATGCTGCAAAATAGAGCTGCCAGGTGATTCTCAGGTCACTGCCCCTGCAGTTGCTATAGGCGTGTGAGCTATGCCCTGCTGCAATGCATAGGCAGCTCTGCTGCGTGTGAGCTAACCCACCTCGCTGGTTAGCAGCGAGGAGAAAGTTGTGTTGTGGTATGTCTTCTCATCTAGAGCGAGTATGAAACTGTAAATCTCCTCCTGCTCTGCTCAAAGGCTGTTGCTCAGGWCAAAGCACATGGAAACACTCAGGACGCTTCAAGGAAAATGAAGGTTTAGAAATCTGTTTGGCTTAGTAGGAAAATACATAATACTTTGGCAGAAGTCCATGGGATGAAATATATCACTATGTGGGTGTGTGACATCACTTTGCAACACAGCTTCACAACCAACTGAAACATGGTTCTTAGTACCTCAACAGATTTAAGTTTATCGAATGTACTATATACTTAGAAATGTAGCTAATAACTCTTATCGTTTCCCCTTTCGGTTACTTAAATATTGTACTGCTACTTTTTATGCTATTAATTTGGAGCAGGAATAATTGAGTAAGATCTTCTTTGTGGTGAGATTTTATCCAGTCTGTCTAGACATTTCCATTTAATCAAGGAATATGGTAGCAAGGAGGACGGGGTTTTAACTGTGTATGACTTCTATAAAAGTATCTACTGTTTAGCAAGCAAAGTTGAGTGCTTCCATGCCATGTTTTGTTCTCTGAGATAAAGGAATCCATATCTATTTAAAAAACAAAAATAAAATATGTCCAACATCTATATAAGTGCAAATATACTGCTCAAATGCCCAAATGGCTCCTGCACTGTGTCAGCGCCCTTTGAAAACATTTTATGAAGAGAGTTCTATTGTACTTGAGACAGATTTCCCTCAAAAATAAACAGAGTAGCTGCAGATTAAAGGAAATATTCCTTGCCAAAAACAGCACTAAAATTTTAATCAGTAAAATAAATATTCTTACTCCTTACTATGTGTACCTCATTGACTATCGTGTTATCTTCCATTAGCCAAAAACCCAGAAACAAAACTCCAGAAACCCACAGTCCTTAATGAAGTCATCCCTTCTTCCCGTCTTTACTGTGATCAAAAGAAATCTCTCATGTCAATGGTAACCCTATGGCCTTATGAGAAAAGGACACAAAAATATTCAAGCCAGTACTCCAAATGAAAAAACAAGCACATGGAGAATATCCATATTTTAAGGCCCAAGCTAAAAAAAAAAAAAGTGATAAAAGGCAATTCCAAAAATTAATTGCATGAAGATTTTTACAAGACAAATCATCAGAAGTCCTGGGTAGAACAAGGGTTCATTTAAAACTTTTTTTGAAGGCAAATGTAGAATTGGTGGAGTCCTCATCCCTGGCAGTGTTCAAGAAAGGGGTAGCTGAGGCTCTTAGGGACAGGGTTTAGCAGGCAGGGCAGTGATGGGTTTGTGGTTGGACTTGATAATSTTGAAGTCTTTCCCAACCAAAAGATTCTATAATKTTAAATGACAAGAGATGCTCAGGGAAGTAACACTTCATTTAACTGCAAATGATATGATAGAAAAAAGAAGATAAGTCAAAGACCTAAAGGCTAAAAGCTTGTCTGTCTCTTCCAGTTTTAAATTACCCATTGCTTTTATAAATGTCATTTCCTTTACATTAATGTCAGGTGAGTGAGCCACTATGGATGGCCTTAGTGGTCATCTAGGCCATCATTTCTAGATTAAYGTTCTAAAGCCCAATCATTACTTTAAAAACAAAGCATTTAAGTTAGTCTGGCCTCCTGCTCCTTGGATTCAAGGCCAAGTAATTCTTATTAGCACAAAGAAAATTGATAAGCCAAAAGGTGAGTGAATTTTTAAAGATAAGGAAGGTACAGATGTGGTCCTGTGAATCTCCTCATTCACCAAAATTCCCCAAATTCCGCTGCTGAGCAAGCCAAAGAAGATTCAGTTTGCTTTTTTTGCAGCAATATTACACTTTACATTAACCATATGGCAAAGAAACTGGGAATGCAGAGGAGAAGAAAATCAATCTCCTAGASAAAATGGAATAAAAATAAGAATAAATGTCCTTGAGGTAGTTACAGTGAAAAGATGCTTTTAAAGTTTTTTTTTTTAATAAATTCCTGAATCTTGGAGAATGCAAAACAATGAATTTACAAAAAGACTATARAAATAAGGATAGTGTCGCATGTGCTGCGTATTTTAGGAAGTATTTACAAGTTTTTTTTAATTTTATATTATTGTTGAAATCCTGATTCAAACTTCTGTATCCAACACAAATAGAATAAAATGGCCTCTACTGTTAATTTTTTCATACTTCAATCTTAAGAATCAAGAATAACTCTAGTCAGAGCTGTAGAGAGAGAAAAATTGTTTCTTTTTTGATATTTATTCTGAATCTTCAAATAAGAATCTAATGGGGAAAGTAAGTTGCAAGTCTAGAGAAAGAACTCTAGTAACGCTATATGAGCTGGCGTGTTGTTTCTTACTGTTGTATCTTAGTTAATCCTTACTATAAAATTGCAATAATTATTTACAAATACCTTAACTTCTACAAGAAGGCAAAAAGGAAGATTTTTTCTCTGAACAGAAATAAATGTGAGAGAAAGTTGTTCTGAATATGAGACAAATACAAAATAATGGACTTAATWTTTCAAGTCTTAGGATAGTCTTACATTCTTAAAAGATACTAGAACACTAGTTAATACCAAACAGTTCATGTACTTTGAAAGCATCATACAACATACCCAGTTTTATTTTTGTCCAGTATGCTGGGAGCCAAAGATCTGATATAGGCACAGGTACATATTAGCAGCAAGATTACAGTCAGGAGGCTCTGAAAGTTGAAGATGGCAGACTAAGGAAGAAAATGAGAAAAAAAAAATTAACTTTTGCAGTACAAAGTCTCCCTTACTGCRTTAAATAGAGAAAATAAGTGATACTTTTGACAATACCTATTAAAGCAGAAAAAAATCCTTCACTGCCAGTGAGCCAACACTCTTTAAACAGATRCTATTTTGCCCAGAATGGTGCAAGAATGAATTTGAGCTTTTCCCTCTATCCCAAGAAAGGTAAAGAAATAGCAGGCACAATGATCACCTTGCAACTCTGCCTCCTAGGCACCTTTTCCAAGGCCACGTTGTGGAAGCCCATTAGCAGCAGGCTAAGAGTTACAGAAAACAGATGTTTCTGCTCTGCCAAGAGCAAATGTAGCTGCAAGCTGCATCACTAGAATATGGTTGTGCTGAAGGTGGAGGGGAAGAACACTTGACAACTCAAGCAGAGGCAAGACCAAATGTCAAGAAATACGTACGAGGACTATAAGTATATTGCTTTATAAAGAGAACAGCCAAAATTTGGTAGATTCGTAGGAATATATGCAATGAATCCCGCCCCCCAAGCTACAGGAAGACAATCGATTTCTTTTTTTTTTTTTTTCTTTAATTTAAAATACTCTTTGATATAAATACAGTTTCTTCCAGCTGCTACTTATRTAAGAAATGCTGGACAAATAGAGAAGTAGAGAACTAATGTTTGAAAGCTACATGTGTATAAACATGAACAGTTCTYGAGAATGCACTACTGTATCTGGCTATTTCCAAAACTTTCACAAAATGTTAAGTGGTATTTTAATTCATCTCATGGCATTATTTCACTTTACTGAAGTGTGAGATTTGTGTGGCTTGCATGTTTTTTAGTCATCAAGCTATAAGCAACTACTACTGCTCTACGTGAACTACTGCTTCCATTTTCTGCAAGTGTAAACATAAGAGCAGGTCATCACTTAAGGACTGCTGTTATCTCCAAAACCTAGTGCAAACTTTGGAAAAGTCAGCTGAGCTCTTTTTCTGCATCTTGGCTCCAATTAACAACACAGGAGTAACCTCTGTGGTCTTTTTTCTTTTTATTTTCTTTCTTTTTTTTTCCCTCATTAGGTTCATTGAAATTTTTAGAGGAAATATTGGTCAACTTGACTTTGCAATTCCTAGTTTCTAATAACTAGTCCAAATCTGAGACTAAAGTTCCTTTCTAAATATGAAGTGGATTCAGCTTCACAAACTGTAGCTTTAGTGTTTTCTATTTAGTGTTCCCCAACTTAGAACAGCAGGTATTATGCTGAATGTAATAGCATAACATTAGACAAGTGCTCATTGGAAATGCTTTATTTTCTCTTTATGCAATTACTCTGATTTTTCAGCTTCTATTTATTTTAATTCCAAAAAAGGCAAAGCAAATGGAATAAATTCACTCTTCTTTCTGGGATTCTGTATTGCTGATGAATTCCTATTTAAATACCTCATTTTTCCGACGGCTCAATCCAGATGGCTTTGTTATGTAGGACTATTTAATTAAGTGTAGATGTTTCACAGTTATGAAAGGATGTTATATTGCAGTTCCCTTCTCCTAGCAGAGAACTAGGACTAGGAGCAGAGAAGCTCCTCTGTAGGGCTGTGGTGGGCACTTTCTTCCTGTAGCTTTAGAAGATCTAAGAATGACTTTTTCCTAAAAAAATTAAGCAAAACAACAACACAAAAATCACAGGCTTCTTGCCCCAAGCCTTTAGCTAAATCATTACTATTTTAGTTKAGCTAGCTAAGCTGTTGTCCCCTCTAGAGCAAATTGCAATGGACTGAACGGTGCCTCTCAGTGGCAGGGGCCTCTGGCCTTCGCAGGAGGCACAGGTTTTTGCAACTTCCAAAACCAGGGAACTCTCAAATTCTGCACAAACCTGAGTCCTGCCACCGCTCAGGAGCAGCATCGCCAAGCTCCTGCAACTCTAGGAACTTAAAGGGCTGGATCCTGTGATTCCGTGATCCAAGAGTGGCAGCCCCTTGGCAACACGAGCTACTCGCTATCAACAGATGAACTGAATCTGTCCTTGGGGAGCAGCAGCTGCACTCAAGCGGGCCGGGTGCGGGGCCTGTCGGAGGGCCCTTCCCATGGGAGCGCCCTTCCCGCGAGCTCCTGCAGCTGCTTCCCGGCACGGGAGCGCTCGCGGGCAGCTCACGCACACACGGCACTGAGGCCCCGTCCGCCGCGAGCGCCCGCTCCGCAAAGGCGTTACTGGTCAGTCAACAGGGGTACCACATAACACGCAGCTCTGTGCTGGACTTTTTATGTGGAGGCCAGATACACAGCTCAGGACATTGCTGTAGTTATATACGCCTAAGGATTCCCCWGAAAAGTGCTTTGAATTGCTCATGAAATCACCTTAAAAGGACAGGAACACATATTAAAAAATGTTTACGATTTTAACCTGAAAATAATTCCTGCAGTGGGTTGCTTCAAATTTCGCATCTGAAATAATTTTTATAGCGCAGCTAAGTTTATAGAACTTTTAATTAAAAGCTGTAAGAGCTTTTATGTCATATGTTTCTTGGGATCTTTTTCACGTGTAGCTTAATACGGTAATGCAGTATTTCTAAAATGCAGTTAGTAATGCAGGTGGGTTACCTGCATCTTTTGGTTAAACTAGGCTCCTCCATCTAGACGTAACCTTCTGGAATTTTTCAGAATGTCCTAACCAGCTCTATGTAGATTCTGTGAGTCTAATTCCTTTTGTAAAAATAATCCAGGGATGTTGCCTTTTAGTCTTTACCTACATGGTGGTGCAAAGACAACTACCTTCCTACGATTTCAACTGCAAATACAGCAAACAAGAGGCACTAGGATGCTATTCTGATTTTAGGCAGTTAGTGAAAATGGTGGCTTTCACTAGATATGCTTGGATTTTCCACACCTTATTAGTATAGTTTATGTTCTTAATTATACTTTTTTCTTCTTCCCCTCCAGATACTGCCTGCAGCTATTTGTGGAACACTGTCACATCACCTGAAGCGCCGTGGAGGTCTTGTACTCAGCAGAGCTCTCCAGAGCCAGTTGTCCTTTCGTTTATCTCTATAAATTTAAGACCATGCATTCTAACGTTAATAGCTACCTGGCTGAAGACTCTTTGAAGGTACTTTAAAATTATCCCCAAAATTACAAATTAAAAAATGCTTCAATACTATTTCCCTTATGTCATCCTGAGCAGTTACATTAAAAATAATTCTACATAATCCACAGAAAGAAACAGAATAAATATGCTTGAAAGCTCTTGAGTTCAGACTGGCAGTATTGGCATGTTACTACATGGCAGTTAGAAGAGCAACATTATAGCTTGAGACATTTGAATGGTTCGCACTTGGTGCCTCACCTAAACTTTGTAGCAGCCAGCAAAGAGGACAATGAGGCCTATCAAAACCTTGGGACAAAATAGGGAATTCCAAGGAATGAAATGGTCTCCAGATCACTAGTAGCTTCAGGAAGACTAGATCAGCATGTCTGCTACAACACAGTAACAGGAAATGATGTAGAGGACTATAAAGTTGAAAAAACTAACAGGAAATAAAATACGTAGGATTACTCCCAAGCTGAAGATCTAAGTAACTGCTAAATTACCTTTTTTTCTAGGAAATTCTGAAATAATTTGTTTTTCCTCTCCTGTTGATCAGAATCTCAGAAATGAATAGAAAATGAGCATTAGTCAAAGCAGCATGCTAATTTGAACTATAAGCTTGCATATCAATTAAATTTGATGAGATCACTTGGCAAAACTACCCTGGAGAACTGAGAGAGGGTTGTTAAAACAATACTGGTTTGTTAATAAGAAGTATATAAATACTGGTCTAGTTCGCACATTTGGTTGCTCCAGTATGAATAGGGTTTATGTTTACTGCACATTCGCCCCAGTATTTAGTTTCCAAGGAATTTAGCTACAATACTTAGCACTCATTCACATCTCTTCCAGGGTATGGCGGTTCTGTCTAACATACATTTTTTACATTCATAGACAATTAGGTTAGACAAACAGCACATCTTTCCTCTAGACAGTTATTGAAGAAACATGTTGTCCAATTACAGTGCAGAGGAACTTATGGGTATACTTTTCAGTCAGCTGAAGACTAATTCATCCGTTTAAATTATAACCAATCTTTTTAAACAATGAGACAACTCATTAACAAAATTAAACAGTTGTTGCGTTTGGCCCAAACTCTCAACTGTAAAACAATTCTTAGTGTAATTTAAAATAGCACTAAAATGACTTCAGTGTGACAGTGCTGAAATTCCACGCTTACTTGCATTCTTTATTTTTTGCCCTGATACCTATGCAATAGCTTCACAAGTTCTTTCTTAGTATAAACAAATAGCAGATGCAGTGTTACCCTCCCTCCTCCTCAGCCCTAAAGAAAGAAAAAARAAAAAMCAGCAAAGAAAACCCTCTATTTTTGCTCATGTGGGTTAATGGAACACTTGGGTTTCTATGTGCATGTCTTTATTCAATAAATTCAGATTTATGTTAGATGCATGGTAAAAACCTTTCTTTTCCTCCAAGTCTTCTCCAATTACTTACAGTTTGCAATTTTACAGGCATTATTTTCCCTCTTTTCTCCCATTACATAATAGGAGCTATTTCTGTAATTCTCTTTTTTAGAGGCTGAAACTAGTTTCTATATTCTATATATGTTATCCAGAGTAGCAAGAAAAGAACAGCACTTTCTGGAGCAAGTGCTCTACATCCATTACTCAGTGTTCTCCAAATCAACATAAATACCAAGTTGTAGAACTTTTGCCACTTCTGTTAGAAATTTGCCTAAAAATCTGTTCTAAGKGTAAACCTTTTCAGGTTTAATTTTTACAAAGAGTTAGTTTAGTCTTCTTCCCACCCACACCATGTATGGTACAATTTTCAATGCCAGCAGGAAAAGCTCTATAACACTTTTGGATATAAATTCCAATAGTTAATGGATTAAATTGACAAGGAATTTTTGAAAGGTAGTAAACGACATTTTCGGCTTAAAACTAAATTGCTGGGTATTTTTTTTTTCTTCTGTGTTTCTTAAGTAAAAATAGCCATGCTATTATACTGCATGCATTCCACTTCCAATAAGTTTTTAATCTGTTGAGCAGCTTGTACCTCCTTTCCAAAATAGTTTAAGTTTAAATATTTTTCTTCTATCCAACAGTTGCACTTTCCGTCTCTCTTTCCTTTTGTGAGAGCATTGCTTCTATATGCTGTGTTTGGCTGGCAGCAGCTGACCTTGCAACTAGCAAAAGATTTTCATCAGCTTCCATTAACTCCTGCTCACGACAGCCAACCGCTCAAGCTGATAACTTATTTTCTGCAGTCTCGTGGCACCAGAGGTAGCACCATGGACAGCCCAAGCTCTGGGACATAGCAGGAGGGGAACGGCTTTCCTGAAGAAAGCTCTACTCTGCAAGACTGCAGGTTTTTTTYATCTGCCCTTCCTCTGGAAACTTTCTGGAACTGACCCATCAGCCAGCTCAGGACATGCTGATCTCGATACACCTGCGGTAAGTGCAAAGGGGTTCCCTGGAAGTGCGTCACTGGGGGTGAATAACTCGTCCTAAAAGAGGGAAATTGCTATTTTTAAAATGAATTCTGTGTTGAAGAGCAAAATAAGTGAAACCTTTCACATGTAGAGGGAAAGGCTTTCTTGGCTTATTTAGGCTAYTTATTTGTTTTCACTTTTAATCTTAAAATCACGAAGCTGCACTGCTCGTAGGAGCACCTTTGCCTGAGCAGAATGACTATGTCATGACTGGGCCCCAAACACAATTCCCTGGGCTGTCTCCCAAGGAGGCAGGTGGGATCGCGGGGCGCAGGTGCCAGCAGGGCCCGGCTCCAGGCCCCGGCCCGCGCCTCAAGCCGCCTCCTCCCCGGGCAAACGGGCCCGGCGCCTCGCAGCTCCGCCCCGAAACGCGCGGCCGGGACGCGGCCTGGCCGTTAAGGCGGCGGCGCCGGTAACGGCAGAGCGCGCCCGTTAGCTGGGGGGGAGGGGTAGCGCCCACCCCGGCGGGGGCTCCCAGGCGCCCGCCCGCGCGCCCGGCCCGCAGCCTTACCATGGCGACGCGCTGCCCGCCACATCACACTTCCGCGGCGCGCCGGCCGGGCGGAAGCGCCGCCGCGCAGCGCGCCCTCCTCATTGGGCGGAGCAGCGGCGCGGGGGCGGGACGAGGCGGYGGCTCGCTGACGGCAGCAGCCGCGCGCGCCTCTCATTGGCTGCGGCGCAGCCCACGGGAGCGCGGCGTTTTCGGCGAGGCGGAAGCGGCGCGTGGCGGTGAGGGGGGCTGGGGCGCCCCGCCCCAACGGTCGCGCCGCGGGGGTTGGAGYGGAGCGCGCGTGCCCGGCCCGTTGTTCGGAGCTGCCGTTTGTGGTGCCCGCCCGCGCCGTTCGGCCGTTYGGCTCTGAGCCACTGCAAACGGCCGGAGTAAACGGTCCGTGCTGCCCCTGAGCTGGCACGCCCGGGTGTGAGAGGGAGAAGGCCGTTGAGCGCCGAAGGCTGCGGCGGCCCCCGCGTGCGGCTGCTTTCYCCGTGGCCTTGGCCGAGACTTGTGCGTTGGGATGTGCTCTGTGGAACAGTGTTATGGTTAACTTTTACTTAAAATGAGGTAATTAGGTCTTGTTGTCCCGGTTTAGCTATAAGGGTATATACTGTGTGTGACCACACCAACAAACCAAGCTCCAACGGTTACCGTGTCCCTTGGTTTTTGGACTCATTGGTGTGTTTCTAGGTTGGAGAAAGAAACACATGTGGCTTCCCTTTCTGATTTCACCGTTGCTTATGTAGCCTGGACTGCTTTCTAAAATGGGATAAATCTGCACCTGCAGAGGAGAYCGGAGCCGTCAGCTTGTGGTTGTGCTCTGCCCAATCTGCTTGCAGGTGCTCAGCTAATCACTTTCTCTACTTCAGGATCTTAATGGTAGCCRATTATGAGAAGCATTTTTGTATAACAATCTGTTGTAATAGCCCATAGTGAATTTGCGTGCAAAATCTATTGCATTTTTAAAAATACTTTTTAACTTACYCGAACAATCTCATTTAAATAAAGGTTTCAACAATCTGAAGTTCTAGGAGAATAATTTGTATTAGTTACATGTTGTAGTAAAATGTTCTAGCTCCGTGTTTTTGTTGTGAGGGGGGGAAAAAATCATTTCCTCACTAACGATATCCCTAGCGGGAGCCTTAGTGTATTGTGTGATTTGAAAGGTGGTGCATCCAGCATAACAATGTCTTTTGGGACTTTGCTGCGGTGTGCGTGTAGGATATCGGCTGGAATATAAGATACGTGATTAGATAGCGATATTGCAGCTCTCCTTGAAATTTTTCTCCCGACTAATTTGTTTTCATAGAAAATCAGTTCCAAGTAACAGAGACAGTATCAACGGAGTTACAGCAGGCCCTAGCTGGGTACGTGTTCTTGTCTTTTCAGCTTTAAAGATTGTAAGTTAAAACAATTATATTGGGGAATATATCAATATTCAAATAGCCTAATAAAGCCCTAGCAGGAGTACTGCTTTGCTGTGTGAAAATTAGACCAAATCATAATAGTACACGTAGTTCCTGCACTGATTTGAGCAGTGAGCTTCTAYCTTAGTAAGGGCAAAATCACTTGAAATTGCATTTGATCGCCCTGTATGATTTTATATATATGTGAGGTGAGCCTTGCCAGGCTGCTTACTGTTACGTTTCTATGTCTCTCAGTTTGTGATTTCTTCCATGTTATATCTGGCTAAACGTGTAYAGTGCTTGTGGTAATTACATAGGAGAAATGTGTACATATACACATTCAAATTATGATTTGGGCTAATTTTCAATAAATAACAAGTTAAAATACATTTTAGAGAGCTATTATGAAATACTGTTTTAATCATCAGATGCTACTGAAGTAGTACCTTGCTTGCATTCTTTTAGCTTGCCCTTACTGAAGCCCAGTTTAGTTGGGGTTGGAGAAGGGAAATACCATAAAAAAACGAACAGAAATACCCATATGTTTTAAAAAACTTTTAATACTACACTTTGTTAATTTTCGCCTAAGAGTTGTTGTAAAAGTGAGCAATGATCAAATGAAAAGTAGGCTTTAGTCAAGTCACTCTTCTGTGAATTGGTGTGTGTCCCTAACAAGGAGGGGGAAGAAGCTGCTTGGAAGCAGTGCTCCTTTGGAGCTTCTTTAGAAGCAGTGCTCCTGTGACTGCAGGCCAGGTGTCTCGGGGCCTTTGGCTTCCCCAGGGTCTTGGCCTCTGTGCATGTGAGAATATAAAACAGAAGGCAGTGAAAGGCACTTGTGAATGTAAAGATTCTTAGTGCAATTTCGTAGTGGGTAATGGAATCAGAAAGACTGCTGTCCTCTTGTGAGGACCTTCCAGATTACCACGTTGACACAAGCTTCAGCAAAGTTTAGGGGAAACTACTGAACGTGTTGCTTGTTGCTTACTAATCTGCCRGTCAAAACTAATCAAAATAAGCTGTGTATCTTAAAGAAAAAGTTCTAAGTTGAAGAAATATTTTTGTTACACCTAGCTAAAGAGCTCCGGTGTAACTCTCTTCCAAGACATACTAGTATTTTTATATAAGATTTGAYTAAAAAGTATTGAGACCCCTCAAAGTTTGGAAAATTATTGGAATAATAAAAGCAATTCTGTGTCTGTGTTACAGACTTCTTAGATGACTTTTCAGGCTAGCCTTGTGTGAAGGAATGTCTTCCAACAGAGCAGACAGATAAATCAGAGACTGTAAAATAAAAAGCGAGTCTGATATTATGTGATTCTAAGAGTGCAGAGACTGAGAACTTTTGTGCTCCTGATCTAGACATCAGCCAAATAGCTTGCTATCTTGGGACAGAAAAAATAATGCAATTAAAGGAAGAGTGAGGCTGTATGTCCAATCACAAGCTACATTTGTTTTTAAGAATGAGGCTGATGATTGTGAAAGAGATTTTGTTTACTGGGCTACAAAAGGATCTTAGAGGGCACCCTTTTCAACACAGCAGTTGGACAGGAAAGAGGGATCACAGGGCTTTCCAAATACAGTCAGCTGTGTCAAGCTTATGGTGGAAGACTCACAAAAACCTGAGGAGAGATTTGTGTTGACTGAGCAAATGAGGGAAGCTTAGATGAGAGCTGGAGGCAGCAAACTATATTGTGGGGGCTTAGATTAAGTATCACCAGCTGCAAAGTTTAGCATAAAAATTAAACTACAGCACATTCTGGCAATAGGCATAATGGGGATTGGGCTGAAATGTTCATCTGAATTGTAGCTATGCATCTTGATCATGCAAGAGAATTATTTTTGGAGATAGGCAACAAAGAACCAGCTGAAACCATCTTGTGTGAGTTGCTAATAAACCTTTTTCAGCCTACGTCCTGAAGGCCATGGCGGGGAGCGTGTGCTGGGGAGGCCCCCACTTTGGCCAGGGAATTACAGAGGTGAAAACTGTGCTTTAAATTAGATGATCTTTCTTGAGTCTTGTTTATACCAGGGATTTGCTTTTTTTTGTTTCTTCGTGAAACAGAGGTGGTGTTTTTCATATTTTTAAGCATATATGTGTTATTCAAACTTTGTGAATCTTTTCATGGTTTTTTAGGGGTGGAAGGAGTATTTGATGCAAAACACGTAAGTGTACAGGTAAGCATGGAAGGGAAGGAAGTGCAGTGAGGGGAAGGGATACTTAGAACTATACTGAAACAGTGTGCATGAAAATTAACTTTTTTTTCTGTAATGTTCTTGTACCACATTAATTTAGATTTATTGTGTTTGTCCCCTTTGATTTCATAGTCATCTGTAGTAATAGTTCTGTCCTACTTACCCAGTTACTTACCAGAAATCCAAGCAATGCAAAGACAAAATGGAATCCAAAATGTAATGAAGCTTGGACTTATCTGAGACTTAAAATACTTCTCTACTCTTGCCATATTGCCATATTTTATGGTTTCTTTCTTTCTTTTTTTTTCTTTTTTTTTTTCTCCTGTAACTTTTCCTGTGCTATCATTACGTCAGAACTAATTTAATTTACGTTGGAAGTTACTGACTTAATCTTTGAGACCTGGATACAAACTCTTTGCATGTTTGTCTTGTTGCAATTTACACTCTAAAATCTCAAAACTGTTCCTATCTGACAGACTATTAAAGCACTTTTATGCTATGATTTTCTAATGAGTACCTAATTACCCCGTTCAAGCCACAGTGGTGCTTTTCCATAGGCACATCCCTGTTGGTTCTTCACATCAGACTGCAGGGTTCTTGTTCAAGCTGTGTTTCTTGTGCAAGCCAGTGTTCTTTGCTACTTGTGAAGGAAAAATGATATTGAAGATGCACCTTCCTTGAATAGATCTCCTGCTTTTTTTTTTTTTTTTTTTACCTAGCCTATAGTAAGAAAAATGTTCCCTTTGGAACTGCCAGGAAAACTACTCAGAAAAACAATGAGCTGATAGATCCTGAAAAGCATAATGTTTTTATATACAGTATTTAAGGTGGAAAAGTATAAATAACTCTTGTGAAGTCTTTATTCCCCTCTTTTGCAATAGGTCTGATAGACATAGCACCAAAGACAAGGTGCTGTATAACTGATTGCTTAGTGGATAAGGGAGGGGGTCAGTGCCCTTCCAATTTTGCTGCCAACTGGTTATTTAAAGGGGGGAAAAAAAAAACAGTGAGCTTTGTGAAGGTGAGGGACATGTGAGGACTTGTGGACTGGGTTACCTCCTAGCTAAAATATCAGCGTGTCAGTCATAGATCTGAACTCTCCTCTTTCGGGTTGTTCCCTTGGTATTATCACAAAGCCTGAGCTAAACGGGTGCCACGCATTTTCTGTGGGTTTCTTTGCCTCTTTTGAAGATGTGTAGCATGCTTTGCTTCATGGCCAGCAGTAGCTTGGGGCACTAGCATCATGTAACCCTATATAAATATATATATATATGTTTTGTTATCTGATGTGTTGAATTTTGTGGTTTGTTATTGGGGGTAGGTGGATCAGTGCCCATCTGCAGAACCAGATGGAATCAACGCTCAGTATCTGTTGATGTCTCTTTGCCTTACCTTCAACCCCGCATTGCTCAGTCTGACCTCTCACCAAAGAGGTTTGTGCAAGATATATCATTTAAATTTGAGTTTTGCATCTATTTATTCAGTCATGGTTGCATTGAAAAGGAATATACCAATTCATTGAAAAATGTCTTTTGAATTGTTTTTCATGTGGACAGGAGAAGACAAATGAATTACAGTGTTAAAATGTTAAAGTAGTGTTATGTTTGTTGCTTTACAGAGAAATCTGTGTAGCCTATCATAGAAATAGTATCATTTATCATTGTATCATAGTATATCAGTATTATGATCAGACTAGTATCAGACTATTATAATGGATTATATAATGATATTACTATATCATTATGTAATCATAGTATCATAGAAAATGGAAAGAAAAGTGTATTAAAATTTTCGATCCAAGACAGGAGAATGCAAGAATTTTCTTCAAAGAAAATGCCTTAGGAAGCTGTTTAAAGATAGGCAGTTTGGAGTCTAGACTTTTTTTGTTTGTTTGCTCTTAATTTGACAGGCAGAGATGGGAAATAGAATATTAGAATAATCCATCTTTTTGAAAAGCTCTGGATATGGGGATGGGAGGAGAAAAGTATATGTAAACCTTGATGTTTATACCTTTGCTTGTCCCTGAACTGGATACCTAGAGCCAAACTTGTTTTTCTGGGTTTCTGGCTCAGTTTTTCAAAGCAGTGCAGAACAGATAAATGAATACAAAATAGTAAATCAAAAAAAATATATATAAAATAGATAACATTTTTTCATTAATCATTGATAGAGATTTGTTACTCTTGCCTATAGAAGTTATTGTGGATTTGRCAGCTGTGGATTTCTTATTTATTTAAAAAGAGTGTTTAGTGGAATTTGCTTACTGATGTGAAATCTAACATTTACAGAAACATGTCAAATGCAGTGGTAGTATGGTGGGGATTAAACAGTAAAAGACAAAGGAAATTTGTAGGACAGATTTGTTTTCTGTCTTGAATATTCTGATAACTTTTAATCCTAAAGAAGGTAATGCTTTGGAAAGCAGATGATACCTCAACTGCTCTACTGTGTTACCTATACATACATCAAAAGGACATAGGTAAGGGAGTATTTTTGGATCCGCACAGCATGGTTAAAATGCACTGATTCTTTCTCCTCCAACAGCTTTCCCCCATACTCAGTTAGACAACACTAACTTAGTTAACACTGCAGAGAGGCTTTTGTAAACGTGGCAAAGATACCAGGAGTTTCTGCCTTTTGGTTCTTGCCCGTCTTATACTGCATTATCTGCAAGCTCAGAAGTTGTGTGCGATGGAGATATGCCTTGATCTCTCTTCTTTGACCATACAATACAGAATTGTTCCGTTTGTTTTTTCTTACCTGCAACCTGCAAAACTTCTTTTTTTTTCTTCTTCTTCCCAGTGTTGTCTTTTCAGAGGAATTATGAGGACATACTTTAATTCTTTAAAATCTAGGGAGTGAGGAGTTTGGGTTGCATTGGGTTGTTTTGAGAAAACGATTTTTRCTCCTTAATAAATAACCTAGGGCAGCAGTTTTCAAGGGAAGGTGAAATAGTTGGGGCTTCTTGCTGTTGGCTATGAAGGGACTTGGAAAGCCAGGCAAACCTACTGCCAAAGTGGGGCTGTGGGAATGTGTTGGGGCTTGCATCCTGCCGGGAGCCTGGCTCTCCTGGGCACGTCTGCAGAATTTGTGTCCCACATTTGCCTGCTTGGGGCTGGCCTGGCCGCCTTTGATCCTGGCTCCATTCTGAATGTGCTCTTTAGCTGCAGTGCTAAAATTAACATTTTCACCAGGAAAGTTGCAGTGATGTGGTCTAATTTTACCTAGAGCTTGGTAATGTTTCTCGCAGTGTATTGTGATTCCTCTAAGAAAATCTTAAGGGTTTCCCAGCATGGATTTTGAAAAGTCGGGATCTGAAAGCGTGCAAACACAGAACTGCTAGTGCRGGAATTAATTTTCTGAGAAGGGTGAAAAATAAAGGTTTTAACATTTTGGAAATATACCCTGTTACTGTAGTCTTTGCTTGTGTGTGCTGGTATAATTCCCCACTTAAGTGTTTGTTTTAAAATATGAAGGCCTTTTTGAACCGTACCTGCCTCCTTGTATAGGTGCTTGTAAGCAAGCTTGGCATGTCTGGGTGCCTGGAGCTGGGAGTGGGGTAGGCCTGAGATTTCCAGGGGATGAAAGACACCTGGGTGGGCTTTGCCTCTGGGCTACAATTAAGATCAAAGCTTGTTGGTAAGATTCCTACTGAAAAGGTTGCTGCCTGTCTGCTTCCTTCTGTTCCTCCTCATTTTTTCAGCTGGTATCTGTAGTAACTAAGTCTGATT
The DNA here is from genome assembly GCF_003342845.1 of Nothoprocta perdicaria. NCBI lineage: Eukaryota > Metazoa > Chordata > Aves > Tinamiformes > Tinamidae > Nothoprocta > Nothoprocta perdicaria. The sequence continues at coordinate 1,165,616 of NW_020454093.1, read as the reverse complement.
TGGCTCGTTCCTTATCATACAGTCCAGATCTTCYGTGGCAACTCTTGCATAGTTTGTTGGCCCATGGAGTCTGACAAGCCAGAGAGCTTTTTTTGGGCAGTTTTGCAGAAAGTACGTGCATGTTTCCACTCTTTTTGTAGCTGCCCCAAGCAGAAGGCAATGAGCAGCATGGACGTTAGGCCTGTGAGGCCCTTGTTTCTGCAACTGGGCCTGCGAGAACTAAACACTGCCTGGAGCTTCCTTCGTGACCATCTCGCAATCCAGCGTTAGGCAGGACGGAATTTTTATAATGGTCTGCATGAAATTATGAAGACTTTCAGTCGCTTCTTGTTATCCAGCACCAACTTTTGATGAATTTCCTTCATCTCTAAGACAAAATTACATTGTTGACACAATAGCGGTCCTTGTGCTTTTATTATAGAACATTATTCATTAGAAAATCAGATCCCCTCCTCCTCTGATTTTTAAATTACATTAATTTGTTTAAATTACAGATGAAGGTTTGTTACTGCATTTTCAGTAAACAGATATTGTGATTTAAGGGCATGGGAGGCTCATTAGGAGCGATGGTACAAAGGATGTTATAGTGTTTTCTTGATGCTTCTTGGCCCACACTGTTTTTAAGATTAAAAAAAGGAAGTCCTTATTAGGCAGATAATAGATCTTAGATAAACTGAGTCATAGTTAAAGTGTTTAGAAGAGATTTTAATATTCTTCCTCTTGAAGTCATGGAGGTCATGGAATTTTAAATCAGCGTGAGGGAAAATGAATCTGTGCTGAATATGTTTCTAGAAATATTTCTAAATGTAGACATTCTATTTTTATCTTCTGTTAGCAAATGCAGTAATAATCAGTTTTAATCTTTAAAAACAATGKTTTTTTTTCTTCACCAGTCTAAACTTCAAATAAATCCTGTTGTAAACACATATAATAGCTTGTGGATTATCCCAGTTCGCTGCCTAGGCTAGCTGTTCACCTTTTCCTGAGTCTTAGATCCAGATTTGTATTATATGCCATGGTCAAACTCACAAGAGAACAGGTCAAATTATAGGCTTAAATGGCAGGATGCTCTATGTGCTAGTCTTCCATTCTGAAATCACTGAAGATAGCACCCTATTTTTCTCAACAAGAAAGCACTTAAGTTAATTGCTSCATTACAGAGATACAGTAGCTCTTTCTGAGCTCTAAGTAGCCATCCATGCGTAGCTGCTGAAGTTGGAAACACCTGCACCCAAAGCGGCTTGGAGGGGGGGAAAAAAAAAAGAAGAAGAAGAAAAAAGTCATTGCTCTATGAAGAAAAATAAAATACTCAAGTTCAAAATATCAATGATGCTGTGTTGGAGCAGCCCTGAAAAGTTTGGCTTTTGGTCGATGCCTAGTGCTATCCAAAACAACATACAAAATTCTTTGTAAATTAATTTTAAAAGTGTCTTGTTTATTCAGAAGCAACTRTGTACAATGTTTGTTCAGAGAGCAGGCGCCAGTCAATTGCAAACCAGCCAGCAGCCGATTGCTCCTTAGAAAGAAACATTGCCTAATATAGATCATAGATGCCAAACACCAAAGGGACAAAGTGCTAAAGATAAGGAGCTCAATCCTCGACTGTTCAAAGTCTTCAATAAAGCCTCTGATTTACAAATGAGGGGTGGGACTYGGCTCTTCCCACCTGCAAGCGTGTTTCAGCTCCTTGGCTCCAACATGGGAAGGTGCTGATATCCACTGTGACCTTCTGTGCCCTTAAGAAGAATACTGACTTTCTTATGGCTTTAATCAGTCAGTTCCTCTAAAGCTTTTCTTTTTAGTAATTGAGCAATCCTGGTTGCTCTCACTTTATGGCATTGGTGAATGCAAAGAGACTGGAGCCAGTGTCACTGAATCTTGAAAGGCACTCCAAGGTACTCCTTTTCTGATTGACTCATTATAGCAGTATAATCATCTGTGAGGGTCTGATTTCAGTAATTCAGCTTGATAGGTGGCTGTAAAAATAGGCTGATTTTTATTCAGTAAATCTTGATGGCTTCAGTAGCTATTGGACAGCTAAGCAGTGCCAGAGTTCAAGTAACTGTTTTAAGCAGCACTTGGAGCACTACTCCTGTTCCTACCTTTGTCCCTTCCTTTTCATTCAGTAGTCTGAAACTAGAGTTTTAGAGGGTTTTAAAGGGAGAATGAATAAAAACCTTAAAAAGCATTAACAGCTTCTCCAAGCTTGTCCGACACTTGACAACTTGTCCCGAGTTGGCAGTGTTGTTCAGTCCCCTTTGAGAACTTAAAACTCAGACAAGCTGTTCAGTCGTGTTTGCACTTGTGTTCTGGGTATAGTAATGACAGAGTCCCTGAGATACTAGCCAGAAGAGAGGAATGCTTGGGCATTGCTTTAGTCACCAATGCTCGTTCTGGGAGGACAACATTCCGAGTGTGTAGAGGACATCCTTCGCCTTTTGGGTATTTGGTGGTTGTAACAAAGCAAATGTTATTGAATGATTCGACTCCTGAAGCATAAGCAGATACTGAATTGAAAGATCCACAAATGTTTTCACGTTGGGAGGTAACATGGCACCAGTAGCAATGGCAAGCTTAACTTTCTGGAGGCCTCATCCTACCATAGTCTCCCATTTTGCATTTGTAGCTCCTTCTCTTGTGGAGTTGGCAGAAAACAAAAGTGGAATCCATCAGGCAGAAGTGCTTGGAGGTGAATTACCTGACTTTTGCCTTCCTGGGGGAGAAAAAGAAAAAGAAAAAAATACATTTTTTTTTTTTTTGGCAGACACACTGCAGTATTTATGGGTTTTTTTGGGTGTTGATTTGGGGCCAATGGATGGCAGATCCCTTGGCAAACATCTTTGGGTGCTCCTCAGACTTTGGCAATGCACTGCTGAAAGGCCTGGGGCGGAAACTCCCACAGGAACATGATTCCCCCTATACGTACAAGTATGCTTGGCATATTGAAAGCTGATGAGTGAAGACAATATAGTAAGAAGGCAGGTGAACTGAGATATATTAATTAGAAAGGGGATGTCTTGATTTAATGTTTGAAGTGTAGTGTGATATATGTCTTGTAAAGATATTGGGCAAAATGACTTGTCAATCCTGTGAATATATAGCTAACTTTTGGGATTCAGGCAGGCTTAACAGCTTCCTCTCCCTGAAATATGTTTTCAGTAATGTACTGTTGTACATATGTTACTAAGTTTTGCCTTCTAGAATGGATAAGATGCTTGCAATCATCTTAGTAAAAGAGTAGGGAAGACCTTTGATTTCTTTCCTGCATTTTTTTTCTTTTGTTAATGGTAGCTAATAGATATATTAGTTACTAAATAGTGGTAGCTTCTTTGCTATATTTTGCTCTGTTCATGCTTTACCTGCTTGTAGTGCGTTGATACGGATTCATTCTCGCTTCATTAATGTGTAAATTTAACTTTAAAAAAAAAAAAAAAGGCTGTGTGCCTTTGGTAATGCAATACACGATCATAAAGGCTAACTAGATCTTATGAAGACTTCAAGGATTTTCTTTTACATATTATTTTGCAGTATAGCATGAATTTCGCCTGTGAATGAGAGCTATGGTCCTCAAAGGGTGCAAAGGTAGTTCTCTTCTGAAGAGAGTGTTCTACTTCAGGTGCTGTGGTTTACATGATACCCACCGTTGCAACACTTCTGTGCATTCTCTCTGTGCTAGGGCTTTATTACTGGGAATTTTGTGGARACTTCTCTTTTATAAATACTCATATATATGTATGTAGATTATAAAAAATAGCAGTAAGAGACAATATTTTTCTTGCAGCAATGTTTATATATGTGATGTTGGACAGAGTTATGTTTGAGTCCACTATGCTCATGACAATAACCATTGTGTATAGTTGACAAATCCTAGARCTCTGCTGATAAATTGAAAGCATTGAGTTCTTGGAGATCTCGACTATGGCTGAGGTCTGCTTTGTGAGGCATTTTCTAAATGTGTAGTCATTAGTCAATGGCGAATTGACTACATTACGTTGCATAATAATAGATATTATTACATACTAATTAGTACTAAACTTGGAAGGTCAGTGAGCAAAATGGAGAAGATAAAGGGTGGGTGAAAAAGATACTACTTTCATTTTATGCTGGYTTGTAAAATTGAATTGCTTGTTCAAAGATGTACAATAAAATGTGGCAAAAGGTAGGGACCACACTTTGTGTCCTGTCAGTGAAATAACCTTCTTTTGTGCTGCATACTCTTAACTTGCTAGGTAGCTTCTGTCCCCAGTGTTTTAGCCATTAATATCTGGAGGGACTCTYCAGTTGTAGCTGTTTTATGCCACCAAACTACTATGGGAAGGCGGATGTCTGAGAAGCCTACGAGGTCGGCATCCCAGGAATACAATTTTGGGTTTTAAATTTCAGACCATCTTTAAAAAGATAAATATATTTTTTTCCTATATGGAGAAATCCATAAATATATAGTTTATATCACTTTTTATGACTGAGGACTGATGCTTTACCCTGATACCTTTCTATATATATAAACCAAAATCTCTAACTTTCCTTCCTGTTATGAGTGCTCTGCAGTAAAAAGAAAGCCTCTGGGGCAGGTGGCTTTTACTGGCTGCTGGTTCACTTTGTGACAAGGATGGAATGCAATGAAAAAAAAGTTGTCTATTAAGATGTACATATAAAACAAAAATATGCATCAGTACGTTGTATGCTTCCTCTGTGGGTTGCATGCAACTATTTACTGCCTTTAAGTAAAAAGAATAATTAAAGTCATCTTAAAAAACGTGTCTTTCAAGGAAGAACTTGTATCAAAACACTTAAGGGGTTCTGTGTTGTTCCAGAGCAAGAGAAAAAAACACGGGAGTCTGGCAGGCAAAAGGAAATACATGGCTGTGTGCTTAAACACATTACACACGTTGACTTGTGTTTCCTGTCATGGGTTCTTTATTGACCCCTATCCAGGCAGTTTTGGCACTACAAATCTTTCGAATGGCTTTTGTTCCATAAACAGTGATTTCAGCGACCTTGTTGCAGGCCTCTGTGCCCTGAATGTTTCATTTTCTGTTCTTTCTTGCAGTTCTGTACGTGCTATGCAGTTGTACTGTAGATACTTGGAAATTACTAGTGGAAATAGAAGAGAACTGTTTGAATTGGGGTTACTTAGTTATTGTTCTTAACTTGGTTTCTTTTATTGCTTCAGTGAATTGACCCCAAGATTACACATTTCCAGTAGTAGTATTGGTGGTAGCTTATGGATTAAAAGTAATGAAGCTATCTGTTACCTCTATTGATTAAAATTTATGATGCTTATTTTTGGGTATATGACTTATCTCCTCTATTCTTACCATAGTTTCCATGTCTTAAACTTTTTTGGAAAAACCTTTAAGCAGAAAAATATTATAATACTTACATGTATATACTTGACCTTTAAACTGAAAAGGAGAGTCAACTCTGGGCATAATTGATGATGAAAATATAATACTTATTCAGGAATGCTAGAAATAGCTAGTTATGCATTTTAAACAAATTGTGGAAGTGTTCAGGCACATTATGTGATGTTTTGCTTGCTGTTGATATGCCATTTGTTAATCCAAATATATATGTATTGTGGTTTAGTTAGCCATTAGATTAGGTACTTAGCTTATCATTGCAGTAACCTCATTAATGTCTAAAATTGGTTAAAAGTTTGCTTTATTGACAGTGCAGTTTCAGTGCTATTAATGCAGCTTCCTGCTTGAATAACGAGTCTGAAGTGGATGTATTTTGCTGCTTTGGAATACTGTACACTTGTTCAGACAGGGGAAAGGCATTTTCAGATGTTATTAGGTAAATAGCAGAGCAAAGGTGAGACACAGGGCAGGCAACTGGGGTTAAAGCTGCGCCTCCTGACCTGAAGAGGTCAACTTTGGGGGAGGCAAAGGTAGTGAAATCCGTACRTAGATTTGCCTCTTGATATCCCGTGAGCAAAGAGCGTCTTGCTATTACTGTTTTTAATGAAGAATGGAGTCCCTCAGGGCCTGAACTGAAGCTAAACAGGATGACTTATTGCTATGCTTTAAATGGAAGTCTTGATAGCTGTTAGTACCTACACCTGCCCAAGTGTCTGYGCGTTCCCTGCGTGTTGTTTTTACCTCGGGCAAGAGTGATCACTTGAATCTCCGTGGACCACTAGCATCCGTGATAGGGATCTATGCAAATCCTGGGTTTCGTTGTGCTAATGCACCTACGTGTCATGACAAGAGCAGTAAGGCCTGACTCCTTGCTCCCTGCTGTAGGGGCTTCTTATGGCCTTTGTGAAAGACAATTTAGAGGATATTTCTGAAGAACTTAAAATATCAGACAACTGAGGTGACGGGCTTKGGGATAATTGAATTGGAAGCTGGAAGACTTTGCTGGTGGGTTGTAAACAAGCTTGAAGCAAAACTTGTTTAGCTGGGAGAGATGATAAATTGAGCCAGGATTCCTTGTGTGCTGTTGTAGTTGTGTTCTGTGAAGGCTGCCTAGGCTAGGCCTGTGCTGCAAAGGGTGTATAGTCCGAGGATCAGGTCAACTATCCATTTAGGCTACTGCTGGAAGCAGGTTACTGAACTGTGGCTCAGAATTGTAAAGAATGTAGAGGGAGTTCAGAAAACAGACCTTTCCTAGCTGTGCTCCATGTTTTCACTAGTCGATAAGGAACAGCATTTAATTCTTGCCCTGTTTTCTGTTTTCTGTTCCAGTCTTCTGTTTCTTTATTGTCCAGYGTGTATAAATAACTCAAAGGAGGCAGTGAGGAGGAGGGGGCGGCCTGTTTTCAGTGGTGGCCACTGATAGGACTAGAGGAAAYGGCCACAAGCTGAGGCACCAAAAGTTCCACAGGAACTTGAGAAAACACTTTTTGACAGTGAGGGTGRCAGAGCCCKGGAAYAGGCTGYMCAGRGRGGTTGTGGAGTCTCCTTCTCTGGAGATCTTTAAAACCCGCTTGGACGCAGCCCTGTGCCACGTGCTCYAGGTAACCCTGYGTGTGCAGGGGGGTTGGACTMGATGACCTCTGAGGTCCCTTCCAACCTYAASCATTCTATGATTCTATGATCGTTATGCTTCAAATCCAGGTTTTTCTCCATTGACAGAGAACCCAATCTAAAGCAAGTACAGAGCTAGAACTAACTGTACTTCTCTATTAGTGAAGCAGTAGATTGAGTTTTGAAATTCAGTTGGTTTTGGAAAGCTCTGTGGGTGTAAAATGGAAATATCTGCCTCTGTATCATGACTACTGCAGTCCTGCCATAGGAGGAGGATMCTGGAGGTCCATGAGCTACAGTCTGTGAGGCAAGGCTGAGCAGGAGACAAGCCTTTGCTGTCTGAGCAAAAGCGGGGAGGACTGGGATTAGAAAACCCCTACAAAATCTGTCAGAGTGGACCAGACAGACAGGAGAGCATTCCTTTTTTTTTAGGGTTTGTGAAGTTAATCTGGTGACCCACCAGCTCTACAACATAAGTTTTCTTTCTGAAGCTTGCCCCTTTGCTCACTAGCTTTTTACAGACTGTAGGTCAATGTTACACTTGTTAGGCTTTGGAGCGAGTTTCCTGGCTCCCTTGACTGTTTTAGCTGCATTCATTGTTTTGCTTTTGATTAGTACTAGTGCTTACTCTTTCAGTTGGATATTGCATGCTTTCTTGTGTACATTAGACTTTTAAGATGGAGATTTTCCTCTATCTCCAATGTACGGAACAAGTTTTGTCAAGTATTTCCTCAGAAGTTTCTCCTGTCCCTCTCCTCCTCACCCCTCTCCATTTTTTTTTTTGTTTTTCTGTAAAGAAGAGGCATTATGCACATTTTCTTAACTGCCTTAAATAAGTGTTATTTATAGTATAAATGATAAATACCAAATGAATTTCTGATATGATGCAACTCTCGTGGRGTAGTAAGCTGAGCATATCTAATAAAGTGCATTCTGAATATATTCCTTTCCATTAATTTAGAAATCAAATAAGTAAAAGATTATCTTATTTCTGTAACAGGTACCTGGAAATGGAGAAGGCTTTGAAAATAATTCACCCGGTTTTTGATCCAGAAGCAACATATTTTCTACAAGTATCATGGGAAAAAGATTTAGGCACCGGCTTCATTATAATGCTTAGTGATGCTCAGCATGCATGGACTGGCACAGGTAATAGTGGAAAATATTTTTTTTGTTGCTACTCTATTAATAATAATAATAATAAAAATTGAACAGGATCTTTTGGTGCTTTCTAAGCTGTGGCCCTCAACTTGCATCAAAAAAATGTTTTTTTGGAAACCACCTCCACTCATTAATGGAGGAGGCATGGTTCAAGATCACCTGGGATGTATTCAGATCTCTCTGTGGGAGGCTTACATGTCAACCAATACTAGGTAATTTAACATAAGGTTGTGCAAGGTCTTGTTCTCTCTCACTAACGTAATTTCCTGCCCTATACTACTTCGGCGTCATCTTCAGATCCTTGCACAAATAAACCATGCAGGTAGCACTTGATGAGTTGCGTAGTCCATGAAACATTAAATTGCAAATGGCTTTTAAATGGTTTAATAAGATTTTACTATTTAAATCTACATGAACTCAATCTACTGTTCAATTGTGTGTGCTAATTTTTATTCTTTCTTTTTTGAGAGGGAGGGAGTGGGGAGRGGGTGTTTGTGTTTTTCTTCCTGGGGATGAATTACTGGAAGAAAAAAAGAATAGCTTGTAGGGTTTCCTTCCCACTCCCCAAATGTGAATAAGAGGTTGGCTCTCTGAATGTGTGCATGTTTCTCTTTCCTGTCTAGTGAAAGAAGAGATTTGTTTGTCCTTTAGAAATGTCTGTCAGATACGTGATCAAAAGCAGTTCTCTCAAGGGCAATAATATTTCAAAGGAAGGAAAAGCCTATATGTTAAACAGCCTTTCTTAGGCAAAAATATTTTCCTGACCCTTTTTCTGAATTGCAAGAACAGACATCCCAGTGGTTTCTTCCTTTATTTTCCCCCTGCCCAGTGGAAGTTACGATTTTTCCAAGTTTTCTGTGAGCCATCTTTTTGTAATACTTTSTACTTTTCATTTTCTATTATGAGAAGTTTAATTCATTAGCTTTCGTTTGAATACAATTTTTCTCTTTTTTTTTCTTTTGACATAGAAAATGGGACTAATTTTAAAGATATCTATGTATGCATTAAATCTACTTTTTCGTATTCATTTAACATTTCAAAGGTTCTATTGCATAGGAAATCCTCCATAAAGGATGCATACACATGCGCACTCCCTGCAGTTAAATATGAATATGCCAAATGAAGAACAAGCTTTCTAATTGTCTATTTTCAACATATCAGAAAGGTGTTGGTGTTGTTAAAAGCTAATGGGTACCCTGATTTTTTTATTGAAAAGCTTTTGGTGCTGTTCTTGTTATAAGAGGTGTCAATTTTAAAATCAACAGCTTAAAATTGTCAAAAACCTGGATTTTTTATCTGTTTCTTTTCTAGAATCTATTGCTCCTCTAACTGAAAGAGTATGAAAATGGTGTGTATGTATTTCTTTTCCTGTTTTGTTAACTTCCTGTATCTGACAGAATTGCTAGATGGTCATTTCCTAAAACAGAGCGTCAGTGAGAGCAAGATGACCTCACTCTATTAAAAGGCGAAAAGCCTTCCTGGTCTTTAGCATGAACAGGATACTCATCCAAAGGATAGAGCTTTTGTTCCTTTGGTAAGAAGCTGATCCATTTCCAAGGAATTCCTATCAGATTTCCTTTCAGTGACTTCATTAGGAGTCAGAGCCCTGTGCCTGAGAATTTTCTACTGAACAGGTCTGTGTTTTCATACATTGGTAACTGTTTTTTTTTTTTATTTTTTTCCCTGAACTTAGCACATCATATTTAAGACCACTTAAATCCCACCTTTGAGACGGGTAGAATAGAAAGCAATGATCAGTTGTTTTTTTTTTWATGTGTGTGGGAAATCCCTTTTAGGTTTCTCATGCTGTGGATAATTTTACTTGGCAGGACCTACTGGGAAGTAAATGAGAGAGGGCTGCTGATGGATTTGTCTTTTATGGGTTTTGTATATTTAAAGTGATGATGAAAAGTGTTGGGAGTCTTACTATTTAAACAAAATTAATCAAAAAGGCAAAGTCTGGGAGCAGGGAGGTAAAACATCCAGGAATATTGAGTATAATCTAATATATTAATTTAATATAGTATTAAAGAACTACAGATATGTGCATTTTGGAATCTCATTTTTTTCCAAGAGACTGTTTGGTTTTACTGTGGATTCTATAAGGTACAGAAATACACTGCATATGCAAACACAGCAGAAGAATCATCCCAGGGCTCTATTATAGCATACTAGCTTTATATTTCTTAAGATKGAATTTATCTCGTTTTCTCAGTGTAGTTCTTTGTTTCTTCGATGCTCATTGCTTTTTATCGAAACACTTACATACTGTAACAGTTCTGATTTATTTTTTGACCCCCCTTTGCACCCAGTGCCGGGGATACCACCCTTCTATCTGCATGGGTTTGTTTGTTTTAAAACAAATGCTAACATATTGGCAGCGCTTCTTCCTCCCTCAACTCTGTCTAGTGTCCTGTAAGTGTAAGTAGAAATAAGTTAGCTAATGAGAAGTAGGAAATGATTGGTGACTGTAGCTTAAAGTAAAAGAAATGTTCTCAGAGTAAGTTTCACACTTTTCTTTCCCCTGCTTTTTTTTTTTTTTCGTTTTCTTGCCATTTGAAATGGATTGTTTGCTTCTCAAGAGGAGCACTGATCAACTCTGTAACCACAGTCGTTTGCTGACTTGTATACTGAACCTAATTCTTGTCAATGTAGCCAACTTAGTTCATTTGGAATATTTCACCTATACCAAGTTAACAGTTACAAGAATGCACTTCAGTTTGCACATTGTGTAAGAAATCATGTGTTTGACTTAAGTATAAATAACGAAGAAGGTGAGGAAAAAAAAAMCTAAGGATCTGAAATAGAAAATGAAAATAGAATTCCATGTGTTAAGTAATTGTAGCATTATTTGTATGAACAGTAAAAATGCTTTCAGTTGTTCTTCAGGGGGGAAAAAATCAAGATGCAGGTAGCAGTTAAGGTCTCATTTCTGATGATACCTGTTTCATGTTTAAGGCCATTTTAAAAATGTTGGGAAATGCTATTATCTGTTAATCTGGAATGTTTAACAGTAGAGTCTGAGGTTCAGCATGGTCTACTTGCTTTAGAATGAGGTAGGGAAGACCTGATAGCATAAATTTGCAGCTCAGTGCTTTGACTATGAAGTGAATCATGAGATTCACTTGTCTAAATYTATAGTGGTAACAGTTGTGTTATGAAATTGATGCTCAGTTTCACAGCTGTCAAATTGATCTTTTCGTGTTTGCAGGACTATATCTTGGTGTCTCTGGTTCATGTTCCTATTTGCCAGCTGCAGATGCATTTGGTGCATAAGGAAGGAAGCTCTGGTGCAGCACTGAGGCTAAACATTTGTACTGGCTCTTTGCACCTAAGGTCCTTTTGAAGGTCATGTACCAGATGGCAATAAATACAGCCTTCTGTCTTAACCTCTCCTCTCCTCCCATATCAGAAAAGAGTTCACATACTTAAAAAAAAAAAAAAATAAAAAAAAAAATTGAGATGTTCATGTAGAGAAAGAAGGATGCTATTGCTCTTCTACCAATTCTTCTGTAAAATGTAGTCTCTTYCATGAGATCTTGCTTAACAAAGATTTTGTTTGCTTTTGGCACTGTTTCCATTTACCTTGTTGGGTATCTCAGTTTTCAGTAGTTAAGATTTACCTACAGAAATCCCCGCCACTGAGAGCCATGGGAAAGTGGTGCAATGAAGACTGACCTCTGGGAGGAGGGAAAAGTCAGAGAACACTTGTGTCCAGAGAAAGTGGACGTGAACAACTTGCTGCAACCTGGTGGGATAAGCCCCACAGGGATGGAGGTAGCTGGCACTTCATTGTGAGGCTGCTCTTGATTTCCTTTGAAGGGTCACGGGGGATTGCGGGAGGTTTCTGAGGACCTGGAAGGAAGTAAATCAACCCTACCTTCAGGAAGGACAAGGAGGAGGATCTGGGTAACTAGAGGTCTTGCCTTTCCTATGTGATTGAGCAATAATGGTGGAAACCATTTCTGGATGTTTTAAGGACAAGAAGGTTATTGGAGGTAGTCAGCATGGTATATGACATAAGAATTGAGCCTTACCAACATGACAGCAAACTACAAAGAAATGACAAGCTAGGTGGATGTGGAGATAGCAGCAGATATTTTTTCTTTGACTTTAGCTTTCAATACTCTCTCCTGTAATGTCCTCACAAGCAATCTGATGAAGTACAGACTAGGTAAGTGGAGAGTGCAGTTTTTTAAACAGGTGTGCTTGCTTGAAATACTGCTCTATTCAGGTTGCAGGTCTGCCAGTATTAAATGATTTTCAAAGATAGAGACGTACATAAAGAAGAAATACAGATGATTTACTTTTTCTGTCTTGAAGAGTTGCCTGCAGTTGTGTGAAGGTTTCTACCTGCCCTTCACAGATTCACAGAATCTGTGAAGTTCCTTTCCAGACTGTCACAAACCAATTTTCTGTTCCGCATCTTCCACTTTTAGATGCTAGACTGATTTTCAGAAAAACACTGCAAATGTCTGTTAAGGACTTACGGATATGTCCTTAATATATGTCCTTACATAAGGACAACATAGAGCAATCTTACTCCAAAGAAATAGAAAGGAAATACTTTTGTGAATCAAGTAGAGGATATAAAATACTGTACTAGTAGGCTATACATTAAAGCCTGGACTATGTTACATATATACAATATGACCTAATTTAGAGCGTTTGTTTAGATCTGCCTGTGTGAGAGACTTGGCACTCCTAGGAGTGTCCAAAGGAATGGAATAAGAGTTTCTCAATAGATCTGATCTAATGCAAATTGGAGACATCCCTCATTGAATCTTTAATAGTAAAAAGGCGATTCATACACCTCGGGGTATGCTCTTTGTTTTGATCTTATTTTGTTTTAAGAAGGCAAGTTAAGAGATTAGAGTGGAGCAGGTGTATGTGAGGAGAGTTGCATGTCTGCTCTCTCCTGGGGTTAGATTGCTCACTTTCAAAGAGAACGAGATGGGGGACAACAGTCCACCCTTTCTGTTGTAGAGTTAGTGTTACAAAATAACTGATACAGAATAGCTTCAGGCAAGCAAAAGTACAGAGTAGTAGCAATAAACCACTTCCAGACAGGAAAAAGGGCCCACAGTTTTAATTCTTACGCAAAATCTATATTCAGCAGCTTGAATGGAGTGTCTCCATTAGTGTCTTGGACATAAATATGTCAAGAAAAGAAAAGTCTCCTTTAGTCTATCCCTTGAAGTGTTTGTGCATGTACACGCGCGTACATGAGTGTTTCTCATTTTTTTTTCTCTCTCTCTCCCCCCCCCCCCCTATAGTTTCTGAACCTGAGATTTCTAGGGAAGCTGCAGATATGGAAATGGATAGAGAAAAATATGTCGAGGAACTGAAGAAAGCACTGATACTTGGAAAAGAATCAACTGACAAATATAACTTCATTATTGCTAGAAGTGAMGAAGATGCAGAGTGTCATTTCTCCTATGAAAAAAATCTGAAAGATGTTTCTGTAAGTAAAGTTAAATGTTTAAATTTCAGTGTTAAACCTGAAGGGTAAGAATGACCTCCGAGTCATTGAACTTGTGTATTTTATGATTTTTCTCAAAATCAAATAKATATAGGATATGCATTTCAGGTTGAAGTTTCTGTTGCCTTTTTAAATGACAGTGGAGTATTACTTCCAAATGTAAATAAGTTTTCAGTTCTGTTTTCTGTAAGCAAGAAATCCCTAATGCGTGCCTAAGTTGTGAGTTRCAGTTTAGTATTAAACTGAAATATCCCATAAACTGAGATAACTGAAATATCCCATAATCCCATAAAATTCATTGTTTTTAACTCTTAATGTCAGATGTATTTTTCCTTTTTTTATTCCTTGCCGTTAATGTATATATTTTTGATTTGCTTTGCYTCTTTTTCCCTTTCTCCCTATTCATTTAGAAAGAAAATATAGAAAGATTACTTTCAAATGCCAAAACATTTTTTTAAATCTTTTTTTTCCTATTACTTTAATTTGAAAGCAAATCGCTTAACATGTTTTGTGCTTGAAACAACATTAATTTGTGACTAGAAATGCAATTCTCTGCTGATTTCTTGACTGTATAAGAGTTTCTTTTAAAGTRGGTGGGAAGGTAGTCTAGTTCTCTTGTAGACACCTTTGGCTGCCACCAGTTTAGTGGCTTAKTGTTTAAGGAAACCCTGTTTGTCACTCTGCTTTCTTCCCCCCAGACTGAAGAGATGCCTCTGCCAAGGCTTGTCACTGCTGCAATTGTGCTGGGGCAGCTGTTGGCGAGAGCAGCCTCTCGGCCACAGCAATGAAATAATTTGTTTTAAAAAGGAATTGCTGTTTTGGCTGGATCTTTGCACAGATCTAGCTCACGGCACAGTTTTGCAATCGGTTGCATTGGCACTTTGGAGGGGAAGTAAATTGTGGTGATGAGATAACGGAAATGCTTTAGGAGACAAAGGAGAGGAGGAATGTCTTTTTCCTGGAGAAAAAAAATCAAGCATGGAGCTGTGCCCAGAGGGCAGTCCAAGGAGTCTAAGGAYTGCACTCCTGGTAAGGATTTTTATCTTAGGCTGGTGTTGAAGCAAGCTTTTCTCCTCCTGTGGCAGGTTATCTGGGGAGAAAACAATATCACCTTATAAGTACCTAACAGAGGTGTCCGACTTAAAATGAAAATCAAAACAAAGGGGAAAAAAAAACCCCACCTTTTTTTGTGATACTTTTGTTGAAGTGAAAGATGAAATTATTTTTTTCTCTCTAAATTAGAAATAGTCAAGGAATGCTGTATATGTACATATAGAAATTAAAAGTATATGTGGAGTGTTTTTATGCAAATGTATCTTTTAGAAAGGATGAGCAAAAAATACTTTAAAGCAGCTTTCGTACTACATAACTTTGAAGTACCTCACTTCAATGCTTGTTGCTTATGTTAAGAGTTTACTTCCTTTTAGGCAGTGGAGGAAAAGATTCACTGTACCCCAGTCAGACTTCTTGAAATGGTACTTCAGTGCAGACATGTCTTTCTTTGTGTTGTACAGGAAATTAGAGGATGATTTGGCTTGTATTTAAGCTGCCAGCTACTAGGTGATATGAGTCTGCCAATCTGCATTATCAGTTTTTCTGTTCCCTTACCCAAGGCCTTTTGGGCTCTACGCCTGCAGCTCCACGCTTCCTGGGAGCACCCAGGGTCGAGGCCTGTTCAGCGTGGGTCACAGTCCGAGCGCTGCATTACAGCAGTATTACAAGGTCAGGACCAAATTTTACTTAGAAATTATGAACAGTAATTCTAACAATCCTGTTTTTCTTGTCTGTGTAACACGTAATATATTCTAAATACCAGACAGATGAAATACATACTATATTTTATTATTGGAAAATATCTTCATATATGTGACCCCACCTAATATATGTTTCCATCAATTAAGACTTACCAGAAACATAATTCTTATGAAAACATCTTTATGTCAATTTGGGAAAATTATAATCTGGCCAAAGTAGTTAAACAAAATGTCCTGATTTAAGAAAAAAAAAAAAATCCTAATTGTTAGCATGCCTTCTGCATTGGGCATTGAAAGAGTGCTTTTAGGAAGGATGATGACTTTTCTTGGGTCACACCTTCTCCTCTGCTGGTACTGAATAAATGTCTAAAAAGATATGGGCAGAGCCTTGATCGCAATTACAAATAGCTTTCAAGTTTATGATGGAATGATGTTTCAAACTTTTGCAACGTCCTTGTGAAGATACTTACTCACGCTGTATATCTTCGACATCAGAGTAGAGCTAATCTTGAATTTTGAACCTCCAAAGGGCTGAACTTCAGCTAAAATGCATATTTCACCTACTGCTGAGGAAACAGAGAGMCTATTCTGCAACTTTAATTACTCAGTTTAAATCATGTTCATCCCTTACCACTTCTTGTTATTCTGAATGGTTATTTATCTTTACATCTATTGTTTAGCTATTGTGAATGTTCTTTTTTTCCCATTTTTTCCTATTTCAGGAAGTATATATCTGCACAAATTAAACCTATTATTTCGAGTCTTGTGAAGAATGCTTTTTTGACTGTTGCTTAAAATGTTCTTCATTTCTTTTGTTAGATGTACTACTTGGAAGGAGATTTGTGTCTTCATGTTCTTATTTTAAAACGTGTGCATAAAGGAAAAGGAAGCAATCGGTTCCAATTTTGGCAAGGGTGTACATCATACTTCTTGTAAATTCCCTGCTTCTCTTMTACCCCCATTATATCATCAATCATCGTTGTGAGAAAAACCATTAAATTATGGGGAACAATTAGAGGATTGCTATTCTTAAAGCAAAGTAGTTTTAACATTTGATGTATAACAAAGGAAGAGATTGTGGAAAAGAATATGTAAAGATGTGGTTGATTGGGAATCGGAATACTGAATGTTAAGAGTTATTAAAGCTTCAGAAATGAATTGGTGTGCTTTGTGAGCCATGAAATGGGTACCTAATCATGCAGCTATCCATTACTTCAAAAGCACCTTTTGTTTCCCACAGAGTACAGAGCACTATGATTTCATGCCCTCTTCAGGACAGGGGAGCATACACCCTTCTTTACAGGTGTCTGTGCAATTGTATGCACAAACTTGTTTGTTTTAATTAGCAGTAATGAAACCTATTTTAGAGCCTGAGTGGTGATTTAGCCCTGGGTAGCAGTTACCTCTGCCCATCTCCTTGGGCAGTAATTTCCAGTGCAGAGTTCCAACAAAAT
The DNA here is from genome assembly GCF_003342845.1 of Nothoprocta perdicaria. Classification (NCBI taxonomy): domain Eukaryota; kingdom Metazoa; phylum Chordata; class Aves; order Tinamiformes; family Tinamidae; genus Nothoprocta; species Nothoprocta perdicaria. The sequence continues at coordinate 1,148,791 of NW_020454093.1, read as the reverse complement.
CATTTGCCTTTTTTCTTCTGAATGTATTGCTGTTTCTTGTGAGTTATGTCCTGGTTTGCCTACTGACAAGTAGTTTGTCCTGGTCTCAGCATGTGATGTAAAACAATGTATACACACCATGTAAATAGCTGCTGCCCTAAAAGGTACAGATGTGACATCTGTATAGATGGTATAGATGTGACATGTTCCTTATTGCAAAAGATCTCCGATCTGGAGATCTGGGTATGTAACCCTGCTGGAATGAGCGTATTAAAAACACCTCAGAGAATGTCCCACTCCCATACAAATTGTTTCTTGTTCTGTCTTGCTGTTAAGAAAAAAGTCCATATGATTTTTATTTGTAGATCCTGTAGTATTTATTTGATTTTATAGTAYTATAGTATTTAAGTACTTCGTGTGTTTTTAATCACCAGTAGTTAATGACAATAAAGTGGTCATTAATTTTGGTTACTGCAAATCAAGAAGTGAAAGTCCTGAGAAAGGTACCCTAATGACAGCAGTAAAATTCCACCTTTTATATACTATATCCCTATGGGAGAAGCATATACTGCTACAGCATTGCACCATCCTGGTGGATCAATTCTCCAAATATCTGCATGTGTGAAATACGCTCTCTAGGTGCTTAGTGAGCCTCATATATAAATTAGATTAAGTTTCTCTTCTAGCATAAATAACGAAAGCTTTCATATATTAGATGGTAAATTTGAAATGTTTCATTTACAACTGCATAAGAACATATTGATAAATTTTACATGTAAAATTCTACAATCACAATGTTATGGATTAGTAATTTAACAATTATCAACTGAAGTGAAGGTAGCTGTGTTACCATTGTTGCTGGACTTTCTGTTGATGAGGATATTAGTTTGGTAATTACCAATATTCAGTGTATATATAATGCAATTAATGCATAATTTCAAATAGTCTAACTGCTCAAGGTTTTCTGAGTTTTTATTACTATGTTTATTTTTTATTTGTGTCCTTGCACATTCTTTTTCCATTTTTCTGGTAGAGAACTCCTCTTGGTGACTTWGGACTAATGGCTAACGATACTCATTTAATAAGGATAAAATACATAAGATATTGGAGTTTGTTCCCCGTAACTGTACTGAAGAAAATACTCTGAAATTATTTTTACCTTCCTTGATAGCAACTTGTTAAGGGAAGTTTACTTCGTCTACTTTCCTAAAATACAAAGCTGCACCCAAAAGTGTACCGGGTGGTCTGCAGGAGAGCAAATAAGAGTAATGGTGTGACATTAAGCAAAGGAAAATATAGGCATATTAGAAAACATTTTCTAATGTTGAAATCTGTTTCACTGTTGAAGCGTTTGCCAGAGAATACGGTAGCAGACCCATTGCTTCAGTTACTTAGAACCAGATTGGACAAAAGAGTGGAAAATACACGATAAGTAACTATCCTGTTTGGCAGTATTGTACAYTAGATGATCTAATAGGTGATTTCTAACACAAAAATCTGTGGTTGCCTGCCCAGATTGTGATTGACCTGAGGTCCATCAAACTAATTGCTCCTGTGGTGCAATTAATGTCTCCACCGAGGAAGTAACATGCACATCATACCCCTCCTTTCCCCCAAATTGGGGGCTGCAGAGCAATAGGATGGAGGATGTAGACTGTGCATGTTACTTCTTGCAAGCAGCTTCCTCCTGCCTCTTCGTGCCACAGGCGTCAATTCAAGGCTTCAATTAAATTGACTTGAATTCAATTCAAGGCTTGTTCTGTCTGTCATTGCCTGGGTGGGATGTTTAGTGGTAGTAAATCAGGTGATTCCACACTATAACAATAAAAAGCTGGCATTRTAAACAGCTTCTTCGGGAAGTCAACTTAAAAACAGGTCCTCTGAGTTCAGTTTGGTTTCCTTTGCCTGCTGATAGGGGAAAGTAATGGTACTTATTGGCTTGTGGAAGTAAATGAATTTAGAGATTAAAAATTTGTCTGTGGTTCTCCAAAGTCACTTCCTCTTCTTTTGTACTGGATCACTACAGCTAGAATTAGCTTTGTTAGCGAGAGCTCTGCTTTGAAGGCATTGGACACCTGAAGCAATTTAGGAGGTCTGAAAAGACAAGCTGCATTCAAATGTGAACTTCCTGTGACAGTTTTTATATAGCTTTTGTCGTTGGCATAAATAGGGATCAGGAGTGTCATTTACAGCATCTGTGTGCATGTCATTCAGAAGACTGGAGCTGACAGTCTAATTCACCTGCTCAGTTGATGGAGAGGAAGGTTCCTCACAATGGCTGATATCTGCCACCAAAGCTAAATGCTTAAAGTAAATGCTATGACTACCTCGGCACCCMTCAGACTGGATAACGCTAAAACTAAATCTCCAGACTATGGGAGTTAGATCTCTTTAGTGAAAGAGGCTGCTTATGGATGGTGAACCTCCACAGGTTGCAAATAKTTCATACCTGCTTTAGAGGAAATATCCGTATAATAATTTAATATAAGGAAGACCCATAAGGATTTTAATTTAGTCTTTTGAAACTGTGATTGAAGAAGATAAATTGCAGCCTCAGACTTTTGAAAGTATTTGTTCTAGCTACATTTCAGGATGATGAAGGTGAACCTAAAATTCATACCTTGAGATTTGTTCTTTAATTGGTTGTGTGATTTATCTTCCTTAGGACTGGTGACTTTGCCACAGGGGCCTTCAACACCCTGCCCTTAGGAGCTGTTTTTAGGGTGGTGAGGGCAAAGTGGACCGTGGAGAGTCGCATTAAAATCACAATGGCTTTGCTATACAGTGGGACTTGTGTGTCAAGCCAGCTGCAATGCAAAAGGGGCCACACACACAGAGATCTCAGTAAGGGGCCATTGAGGCCCGGCCAGCTAAACTGCTGCCACCTAAACAAACACCATCACAGAGTCAGTGATTTAGCGCTTGATCTAAGTAGGTGACCACTTGGAAGTAAATCTTTCCAAGTACTTTAGTGAGTAACTCCACATATAATAAATAATGGAAATCCGGCAAGATTTTTTTGTACTGGCAATTAAATTGATTAAATAGCCTTTGATAAACAGTTATTTGAGTGCTAGCAGTCGTCGTTTTTTACAGTAATGTGACAGGCATTGTGGTTTTTTTCCACTTTCCTTTTATAAGAAAATTTGTAAAAGGGGGAGATAGATGCTTAAGAAATTCCACTGTCAAAGCATTGCTCTCTTACTAGTTAGATTGATGGAAGAGATGCTGCTCTTTTTCCTCAGTTTCCTGTGGCTGCTTTTCCACAGYGAGTTGAGTGAGATCATTGTAAGTTTACTGCAGTTTAAAAACACGTTGCCAAAGTCATGTTAACCAAACTTTATCAGAGCATCCTGCATGAGTGGAGTAGAACTGGGAGAGCTCTCTTTGCTGTCCAAACTGTTTGAGTTCATGGTTTGAATAGTTGCTTTGCTCCAAACTTCTCTGTTTGGATAACGAAGGTCACCGAGAGTTCAGGTTGTTTCCCAGGCAATTTAGCTAACTGCTCAATTAGAAAGGAAAGAAGGAAACCTTGCAGAAAGATGGAATGATTAATTTGCAGTGTAAATGCAGTGACTCTTCCATATCAGTTATATTTGTGTACTTCAGAATCTAAGGCAGTGCAGTCGAATGAGTTTTTCAGATGCTCACTTTATGAACACCTTGCTAACTTGCTGGACATAATAGAAACATAAGGGTTNTTTTTTTTTGTATAATCTTAGAGTTCTTTTACATCTTGCTTTACATCTTCACAACTCCTCAGGTCCTATAGATGCATTTTGAATGTGATGGCTCACATTGTAGCCTTGATGTATGAAAAGCTTTGAAAAACACCTCATGGATTCCTTTCCTGCACTATATATATATGTATATATGTATATATATATATATATATAAAATATTTTGTAAGACTTTTGCAGAATTAGGCTATGTTATTTTACCTGTTTGGTAAATGTATTTTTTCTTTTTCTTTTTTTTTTTTAATACTTGTTTTTGGATGGTGTTGGATGGTACAATTTAAAGTCCTGGTAGTGTATACCTTTTTAAAATGGGGTTGTTGAAAAAGGAAGAATCAGGTGCTGCAKTTTCCTTGAGTTTCTCCCTACCCGCTTTGACTTCTGGTATTCCCTGGAAGCCTATTTGTCTGACAGTTGTCCTTTTTTTCACTGGCGATGTTATTGTATTGTCTCCTCCAGCCACTCGTAATCCCTTCAGATTTTCCCGTTTTGGAATACCTGCTGTGCATTTCAAACCCCTGTGTAGACACCAAGGCTTACTTTTACTTGCACAGCTGAGCAAAAATGCTTTCATTTTAGGAGGAARATCTTTAAATCATTGCATATGGACAAGTCTTCATTTCCCAAGAAAAATACAGAGGACAGTAGATACTCTGGAAAAGATATTACTTCGTGTCTTGGGTTTTAAAACTTCACTACAAGACTCTGGCCCTGTATCCTTCGTAAGGAAAAGCAACAGTCAAAACCTGAAAAACAGCAAGCATCTTATCTACATTTCTCTTCAGACATGCCTTTGCAGCTCCAGGGGAGGCATTTATCTTTCTACCTGAACAGGCACAGGAAAGCCCTCAAGCTGAGGATAATAATGTTTTGTTTAATTTTGCATTCACCAAARTAGAGCCTTTCCCACTATAAAATGTTCAATGAGTCTTTTAACCCTCAAAGCTTTAAATAAATGTTTCCGTTAAATTTCAACACATATGTATTAGCTCTGCTGCAGGTATATACCTGAATTTTTCTTGAATTAAAAAGCCTTTCACGGGGTTGTAGAATGTTTTWAAAAGTACTTGGAAATATATAGAATTATATTCATACAGCTTGATGCAGAAATAAGGATATAATACTTGGCATGAGGAAGATACTATGCTTCTTACCTTAACGTCCAATTAAATCAAATACCTTGTCTTTGCTTGTTCCTTTGCTTCATGAGGTCTCTATATGTTAGTAACTGCCATAAAGAACTTGAGAGAACATGTGGAGGAGCATGTTTTTCATTTGAGAGGATGAAGTATATGGCTTTTTGACTCAGAAGCAAAATGTTACACCAATTTTTTTAATCTTTAAAAGAAAAATCATGATTCAAATGTTCATTTATAATTGTTCTGAAAGATAGAATAACGGGAAAATGCTTCAGTACTTATGCAAGTTCTCTGTGTATTTCAAATCATGAACATTATTCTCTTACCAAAATACGTTTCACAGGGAGGTGGATAAATTATACAAGTTCAAGTATGAATTCTGGATCTTCTGGATTCTTGGGCAGTATTCTATTGAAAATTTATCCCATGACTCATTTTGTCAGTGTCAAATGTTTCTGCAAATAGYGTTTCACATGTCTGTTAAACTGGTTTAGCAAAGGGTTGGCTTTGCTGGTGTAGGCCRTAACTGGTACAAGTTTGCTTGTGCTTTCAGGAGCAAAAACGCTTGTCTTTCTACCTGTATTCTCTAGCAAATGTAAAATCTGGGACTGTCAAAAGTTTTGTGGTGCACATTTTTTGTTCCACTGCTACAAAGTCTTAACACAATGACTCATCAGCACATAATGAGGGAACAATGAGAGTAATATCTGTGTAATCCTGAGGAGGAATAAATAAGATGGTTGTTCAACAGAAGTGTAGCTGAAAACAACTTAAATATAGATGACTGAGAAGTGAGACTTGATCTGAAACGAGTCTTAAAAGGAGAAATTAGTTTCATTCATTCAAAAAAGAAATGATCAAGATATCACTGATTGCATTATGGAAGAAAATCAAGTACAGAAAATTTTATGCCAGTTCTCTGTGCACTTATTTGATTGCCTCAGTTTATGAATTCATTGCACTAATGTTGCCATGATGTTTTATTTTGAAGCTTTTGGGTGTGAATTCATTGCATTAATGTTGCCATGAAGTTTTATTTTGCAGTTTTTTGGTTGTAATTAGACTTTTTTTTTTTTAAATTTGATCTATAGATAGCCTATCATGCAAATAGTATATGGATGAATTACGCTATTTRTCTGGAATAAGACTAGCCACAGTCTTTCGCTCTAGCCTAGTTCTGTACTTTCCTGCGAATTATTCAATCAAAGGAAGAAAAAATGTTTATGAACTATCTTAGGATTTACAGACTTAGTTAACTTCAGCTATTGATTACCAACTGGAAACAGCGTGAAAATTCTTGTCTAAATGAGATCTTCAGAGATTAACCCTGAAGTAATAAGAAGGAGTTGGAAGTCCGTTGGTCTGCAGTTCGAGGAAAAAACTGCAAGCTGATCTAGCCTTTACAAGTGCTATTTATTATTTAGGATTTCAAGTAATATTTAAATAAAAAAAAAAAGATTGATTGGGCTTATTGTGAGAGCATGTTTTCTTTTAAATAGCACAGAGTCAGATGATTAACTTCTTAGAAGATTTCCTTGTTTAACAATTAAAAATAATGCACCCGTCCTCTTATGCTTTCCTAGACTCACAAAGGAATGTAGTCTTGTGTTGTCATCCACTCTCCAAAAAAAAAAAAAAAAAATCTTCCCACCTCCCCCTCACCAAAAAAAAAAAAGGTTAATAGGAATTGAAGTTGCAGAATTGTGTGTTAATAATGACAGTTGTCTACAAACTGTATAGAACAGTTTATTGTGAGGTAATATTAAGGAAAAGAGAACACAAACATATCATTCCATAGTATTTATTGTGAAGCAGCTTTGTGAATTGACTCCGTCTTATGAGGCTTKTTTCTGGTAAGTTAGCTTGACTCTGTTCTGTGTCATTCATGTGYGGTGGGACTTGACTTATCCTCAGGGAGTGCACCCAAAGGAAATCCATGGCTAAAGGTAAAGAAGGGGGAGGCATCCATCTGCTCCCATCCATGTTTGACCTAGTGTGGAGATATCCATACAACTCTCTTCTTTCCAAACAATGCTGTCATGGTATGTCAACAATGAAAGATCAGTTTTCATTACTTATAGTAATGAAAAAATAAGTTTGTAAGCATTTTTTTCTATAAAAACATATATTCCTGTAATAGCTTTAACAATTGTTATGTGATTACATAACACATGTATGTAATCACATACATGTAATCACATACATTAAATGACTTTTTTTAATGACTATTTAAATGACTTAATTTCTCTCATCTTTTATATTTTGTTTTTATGTTCATCTCTAGCAATGTATCTTATTGCTGTTCAGTTTCAGGTATACTTCAGTTTTTACTTTGCAGCACCTTCTTGGCATTTCAGGATAAATCCTTATTATCAGAAATGATGGATTTTTTTTTTTTTTTTGTAGTTCAAAAGCTTAGTTGTTCTTCTCTTCCCTCCTTAAGTTTCAGTTCACCACTTAAAGCTCGACACCAGGCAACTTTTTCTTTCTTTTCTTCATACGTTTATCTCTCAGAAATCTCTTCTGAATCTTCTCCAGGGAGTGTCACTCATTTCTATAATTTTCCTGAGTGATACCTCTTAAACATATGGGATTCTGATTTAGTTGACAGATATGGAAAAGGTGTGCCTCACCAGACATTTTTTTAATGACTTGACAGTTGTGAGCACTCAAAAGTTCAAATTATTCAAGCTAGTGTCAGTTATAATTGGTGCTAAAAACAAMTACCGGATTGTGTGTATATGAGGGGGGTTTTGGTTAATGTTGGTCACACTACTCCTKGGTTTTGAATCTCAAAACCAGATTGAAGGGATATAAGAAATGGGCAAGTACACTGCTTTTTTTAAGGGTTAGAGTATTAAGGTGAACGCTTGGGCTCACAACTTTTGCAATACCCTTAAAYGTGTTGTCACAACTGAAATATGAATGACAGTCTGACTATGTTGAAAATGTGTTTCTTTTTTAATTGAAGAAAGACCTATGATCCTACTAATGGATCTTCATAACTATGATGGTATGAACTTAAAAAGTGGGTTCTACCTCATCTTAAAATGAACACAGTGGGAAAAATAGTACATATTGACATGTATTTTCCAGATTTCTTATGGGATGGAGGGAAAACCCAATTATTTGGAGGAGGAAAAAATAGCAAGATGCTGCCTCCATGAATAGACTTAGAATGTGAAGGTCTGAAGAGAGATTTAAGTTGAAGCTGTGGTCTGGTTTACAGGCTATAATGGCAGATATGATACTGCTATCTGTGTTAATCCGGAGATTAAGTAGTTGGCAGGAGGAGGATAAGGAACTGTGTTTTTAATGATGTTGAGCTTGAGCAGACAACCAGGTTCTCAGGAGATGGAATGAGGGGAGAATTTTTGCAGTAGAAATGGGACTATGAGTCATCAACTTAAGGAGATGAATTTGTTTGTAAATAACATTATACAAATTTAAAGAATAGGAAATAGATGAAGCTAAACAGGATGCAAATAATAAAATAGCAAGCTAACAGTTTAAAATATTTGATCAGAAAAAGAAAAGAGTTCATCTTGTTCTGGTTGGTTTCTTAAATTGACTCTCTATCTATATGCTGTTTTACCATTATTGCTATGAGTTTTTATGATTTGGAGGCCGCAATAGGTATTCCTGGGTTTAACTCATGCTTATCTAGCTGTGCAGTTTAACTCATYTTTTTTTCAATCACTGCTTATGTAAGTACAGTGGTTTCTTTCATATGTGTCATTGGTGCTGCACGTGTTTAGCATTTGCAACATATTTATGCCATCTAGGAATGCATGTGCTTCCCTTCCTGAACAATGCTCTTTAATCAAGACCACTATTATGGAAAGGTTAGAAAGAGCAGTATTTGTATACATAATCTACTGAACACCAAAATTAGAATTGCACATAYGTTTTTCCTAACCTTATCATGTTCCACTCAGAGCAGCAAGTTTCCAGAGGGCAGCATGTTTCTGGAACAAGGACCTTTGTCCATACTTTCTGYCTTTTGTGCGTATTCGTCTAACTGTAAATTATTTAAAGAGTTTCAGAGCTGCAATAAAAAGGCATCAATGTCATCACGGAGAGTTACAAACCTGTGTCCTCTTTGTTAGGAAATTCTTTTGTGTGTGTCTTTTTTCCAGGCCTGTCTAAAAGTCTRTGTCTGTAAAACTCTCTCACTGTTGATATGGTTGGTTTCAAAAAGAATATGCAGAGAATGCAAATACATTTGAGATAACATTCGTTCAGCTCCTAAGAGCCCCCAAAGAAAGTGTTCCTGGTAGCTCCCAGGTGAGATTCAAGAAGCAGGAAGTCCATATTCAGTCACAGGTGTGAAACTCATCTTGTATGTGGTGGGTAACATAATTTTCTATGTTTCAGATGCAAAAAGACAGTGGAGATCTGCAATTTAGGATGCTTGGTGTGTTTCTATTGTTGTACAGCAGATGMATGTAAGAGAAAATTTAGTGGCAATAAACTTGCCTGCTAAAAGGGGAAGGTTATTCTCAGGATTTCTGATGGTGCTAGATACAGCTCTGCTAGTTAATCTGAATATTCTTGGAGATAGCTAAGAGAACTATTTTGGGTCATTTCTTCTTGGAAACTTTTTTTTTTTTTCATCTCGTGATTGCATATATGCTTCCTCTTATATTTACAAGATCTGTCTTAATTTCTGGTGCATCTTAGAACTTACTGAGAAGTTGAGTCAGAATATTTATCAGCCATCTATTAGTATGGCATTTATTAATGTCAATTAGTTCTGTTATGTATGCATAAAGAAACATTTGTATTCTATGGAATACGAGTGATGTGACTTTRTAGGTACTGTATGTAAGGCTTACTGTTAACTTGGCCTTGTACACAGCAGCCTGTCCTGCTTCTGGCTACAGTTCTGTTACTTTCCAAATGAGTGAATGGACTTTCTTTCTTCAGTGGCAGCCTCTGCAGAGAAGCAAGGATAAGTTTCAYGCTCCTTCAGAGCTTTCCTGGTAACTATATATGTTGGTCCTTGGAGCAGGTGCTTCAAAGTTGTTTGCTTTCCTTCAGCATAGGCTAAGGTTTAAATACACAGGTAAGTCCTTAAATTAGTTTCTAGAAATGTTAAATGTCTTTCCATTTGTGGCTTTTTCTTCTCCCTCAGGTGGTTTCTCAACTACTACAAGAGCTAGCTTATGCCACCAGTTAAACTTTAGGACTACTATAAACCTTTCTCAGTGGAATGTTAACTCCTAGCATATAGAATAAAAAT
>NW_020454093.1:1025947-1138674 GCF_003342845.1 Nothoprocta perdicaria | reverse complement strand
TTTTTTTTTTAAATCACAAACATTCAATAACCTTTGTAGAGAAATCTGTGATGTTAAATCAGTTTATCTTTTAAGGAGAGGTTAATAAGTTAAAAAAAAAAACAAAAAGGCATAGATTTATTTGTGGTGTTTTTATTGACTTGAGCAACTGGTACCCTTGACCTGCATTGTTGCAATTTTCCTACTTTGCTCAAATTTATGAAGCAAACTGTATTATTTTGCTTTTTCTTTGGCTTGGTCATGTACAAAACCCTGGAGAGAGTGTTCCAAGTGCAGATGTAACTGAAGGAAAAGAAATATTTTTTAGAATTAAAATTATTTTAAAATCGCCGTTTTAAAAATTGGAATGGCAAATCAAATCTTTCATCTAATTTATGATCCCTCTGTGCAATCAGACAGATTAAAACATGAGTGGAAGAGTATATAGATGAAGAAAGTAAATACTTGATAATATCATCCTGACACACACCACCTTTTGTCTGTTTTTCTCTTCCTGTGAAAATCTCTTCACCCCCACCACCAGTGCCCACATTCCCTGATAGGTATACTTAGTACTTAAGTATCTGCATATGTTAAGGTGTCAGTGTTTGTTTTGTCCTGCTGACTGAAATGAAGCCTAGGCAGTGGGGATGCTTGCCTCAGATACTTTTTTAAGCAGAGACAGTGGGCAAGGCAAAATTTTTGTTGATTAAATCAAGAGCCTATAATGAATTCAGGTATGAGAGCAAAGAGATTATACCCCTGCAATCTTCTGTTGAGTCCAATTTTTACTTTAAGGTAAGGAGATGAGAGGATGGACTTATTACCTATATAATCCTCTTATAAATTTTTTTTTGGTTGTATGTGGTGGCCTTTCTTTTAAAATGTAGAGGCATTTTTGATGTATCAAAAGACTCATAAAATCTGAAATTATAACCAACTTATTGATAACATGATCAGACTCACAGTGGGTTTTTTTTGCAACTGATTAATTTTCTAAGTACTGTCTAGAATGAGTAAATTCTAGATCAAGTTGATTATTTAAGAAATCCTCCTGTTACATATCCCATTTACTGTCTTCAGTGAAAAAAAGTAAGTATTGATAGCTATGAYGTAAGAAGAGTTATTTAACCAATAGGATCTTTTTGCAGGGTTTGTTTTTTAAAGATTATCTTTGGTTGCAGTAAATGCCCACCSCTTCACAGCCCCTACATTTTCCATTTGCTATCAGCTTGACGCCTCTGGAAGATAGGCCAGATCTTGACTTTCCATCAGTTCTTTCCCATGGGCACTGGAGCTAATTTTAGAACCCTGAGTAGAAAGACAGTTGCCTCTCAAAGTTTGGACTGATTTATTTCAGGCTGTTTTAAGTAACTTGTCAGAATTCTCTTATTTCATTTGTTTCCATGTGATACTGTGTTAAAGATGACAGCATTTACAGGCAGTGTAATACTAAATTGTTTTAAAGTAGAACTGTTACTATATAACTCGTAAAGTAACAGTAGAAAAAATATAAAGAAAAATAGCATGGAGCTTTTAGCTTATTTTCTAGATATGATTTGGGTTTTAGATTTGGGTTAGGTTATGGTGGRAATATTTCTTAAGGCCATTTGTTGCATTTTGCTGAAACGTGTGATCTCAGCTGAAGAGGCAGCTTTTCAGCTAAAACTKCTATATTTTTATCCCTTCAGATTTTTGGAGTCTTTGTCACATGAAAACTATGTTTCTTTGTGAATCTAATTCAGTTGAGAAGTTGATTTGTTGAAAGGCTGAAACGTAGRCTATCACGAGGGAACTTGGTTCTTGCTTGTGTTGCGCTAAGTGTTAAGAAAATGGCCACTAGGTCAGCCAATTAATGTCCCAATAGCTTTGGATTTGTGCAGTAATCATTCTTTGCTATGACTTCTTCGCAATAATATGCCAAGCAGATTTCCATTGCCTTTTTCCACCGTGCTCTCTCAGATTAGTCATGTGAAATTCAGCAGAACTAAGGAGGCTATTTCTTGGCTYGCGCTCTGGGTTTTGTTTCTTAAGATTCTATGATCAAAAGACAAAAAAAGCTTCATTCACATATAATTTGTAACTCAGTGACTTTATTCTGAATTTGTACTGAAGTCACAGAATAGAATGTCAGGCTTCCTTGCTTTCTAAAATTTCTCTGTGATATAATTAGACTGTAAAGAAATATCTGGGKTTTTTTTTTTTTGCACTGTGATTCATCTCAACTGATTTTATTTTATTTTTTTTTTAAATCTCTCATCCATTTGTGTTTTTTTGTCTCTTCTGATTCGATGTCACTTGCTAGTTTTTTGTCATCTTGCTTTCCTCCCATAGCAGAATCCTTCCTGAATAGAAATTTAATTTTAAAAAATATCTGCAAAGTTGTCAAACCAAAGTTTTGGAAACCAAAATAACCRAAATACAGAGCAGATGTATGTTAACACCTTAGAATCACGTAGATCTCTTGTAAACAAAGGATTTTAATTGCTTCCCATCAGACTCGCAGTTTAAGCTGCTCATGTGGTCCACATCTGTGGCCTTCTGGCAGGGTGTTTACAGCGTGGGAGTTGGATATCTGTCTTCCCATCACTCTAATAGTTACGGAAGGGTAGTGCTGCTTTTCGTGGCAGCCGTGAGGCGAGCTCCTGAAGYGTTGCAGAAGCAGGGATGTTCAGCTGGGTGAGGCTGTGCAGTTGGAACACCCTGGCGGTTCGCTAGTCCCATGGAGTTCTGCGCCGTACCAATGTGCTCTCGCTCTCGTGGACTTGGTTCATAGCATTGTGTTGCTTTCCAAAGAGGTAGTAATAGTCATACAGGTTGAATTGAATGCAGAGATCTGTATCAAGAAATTTCAGAAAACTAAGGTGATCAAAGGCCTCATTTCTTTTATTTTCCTTTTTTCTTTTATAATTTTTTTCTTTTTAACTTCTTTTTTAGCATTTTCTTATATTTAGAAGTTATTTAAATATAACTTTCTGATTAAGTGAGAGTTTGAAAATACAAATGATAGAAGGACGAAACTGAAGTTACAAAAAAATCACGTGGGAAAAATAACACATAAGAAGAAACTAGAAATGCTAGGAATAAGAAGAGAAAAGACTTTTTTTCTTTGTTTTTGTGAATTATATTTGATTTGTAGTCTTTTTAGGCTTATTTTTTCTAGTATTGAATACTGATGAAAAGCTATTGCCATTGCTTCAGCAAAGACTAAAATATTCCATTAGAATTTCTCTTCTGAATTGGAAAAAAAAAMCATAATATTTATACATCAGAAAGACAATTAGTTACTAAGGAACAAATTACATGGATGAGCACATTTAAATGATCTTCAAAATTGTGTCCAAAAGAGCTAGAAGAATTGGCAAAAATGATTTCTGGCATGCTGAAGTAAACTTTTAATCTTACCCTACGAAGTTACAGAAGACTTGAAAAGTGTGCTCACTGTTCTGTGAGCAAACAGAGGATATCCCGCTTGTCCTTTCCCTTTCCTTTTGAAATCTGAGGCTGTTGAGCCAGTCAGTTTCAAATAAGAGTAGTAGACCAGTTTGGTAAAATATTTAAGGATTAAAGAATGAAAATGCAATTGTTGCCTCTAAACATGAATCCTATTTTACTTCCTAAAGAAATGCATCTCAGAATGCCTTGGGAAAAGATCAAATTTTACTTTCCCATAGTTTGTCATTTAAAAAGAAAAACAAATCAAGATCACTTAGCTAATGAGATGTATGGATGAGGAATTGCAGTACACTTGGATCAGACATTTCCATGTTCTATATGAAAGCTGATTTTTAATTACCTCCTAGAAATACTGAAGAATTTAAGACTTAGTGAAATATATACTAGCTGTGATTCTTTTGTATCATGCAGCACATGTAAGATTAATACATTTGTGTTTTGAAGATAGGAAGTCTACAATTGTGAGTATTGTATAAGACTTCTAATTTGGTGCTGTGCTGTAGTAATAAATCATATGTCTAGCAGACAAAAATCTTTGCTAACCAGTTAATTATTAGCACAGAATCATCACTGAATGGGCAAACTCAGATGCTTAATGGTGTTTTGAAATAAATTTGACTATTCCTTCTTCCAGTTCTTAATTTTTGCAGATGATTAAAAAAAAAAAAAAATGATGAAGTGGCAATTAATTAGGGGGCCGAGCAGTCAGGCTGAAGAATTCTTGTTGTTTGGTAAAATAGGAGCTTTCACACATGATGCAATTATATATTGCTACATACAACGAAGAATGTAGAAACAAGGAATGGAAGACTATGCTAAAAGCAGCAACTCTGAAAAGGGTTTAAGAATCTTGGGGGCAAAAAGCCTTCTCCTATTCTAATCCTATGGTAAAAAGATCTGTCTTTCCCATAGTTTTATCGGAAGTAGTGAGCATTATTATATAAAGTGCTGAAGTCTGTTTTGTGGACATAATTCTACAGTTGCATCTATGGCAAGGAGCCACAGAAGTCACTGAGCAGTTGAAAATATGCCTCAGTCTRTTTGTTCTAAAGCAGGTTGAAAGCTCAGTGATGGCCTTTTACCCCTAAAGGCCTTTTCTATGAACTGGGGAAAGCTATAGTGAGGAATAATAGCTGGAAGTTGTATGTAAGGAAACTGAAGCAGAGCGAGAGGTATAAGAATGAGTAGTTGATCCTTTTGATGTAGACCTTTTCTGAATATTTGTTTCTGAAAAAACACCTTACGAACAAATTCTTGGACTATGGACAAGAGTAAAAGGGGAATATATATTTGCCTGTTAATAGAAGAGATTGGATATCAGGATTTAGGGGTTTTTTTCCTTCTTCTGGAAGTTTTGGTCTGTCTCAAAGTCCTCTGAAGATGTATGAATTGCTTCCTGTTTTTTGGTGTAACACTTTAATGCTTTAGAATTGACAGAATAAAATTTTGAATTCCCACAGTATTCACAATTTTTATCATTCTTCGTCTTCATTTTGTCTTTAGAATTTAGAAAAATTCAAGTACCATGATAGTTTCAGTCCTCTTATTTACTACCTATTTCATCTAAGCTTAAGCCACTTACAGTAGTATAGACTGGAAAACTGTAGAACATAATATGTATTTTTCATAAACAAATTACCCTCAAAGTGGTAGCCTTTTTTTTTTTTTTTTAACAGCCTGAAACATGCAATGTTTAGGTGAATTAGTTAAGAATAAAATGAAGAAATGAAAAATAGATCAGAAACCAGACTTTTTAAAATGTGCTTGGAAGGGATTTGCATCTTCSTATGTCTGCTTTAAGGCTTATCATCCGCATAGTGAAGAAATGTGGTATCACTTAGACTGACAGGGAAGTGGTTTGTGAGAGGTAGCAATGCCAGACGGTTATCATGAGGAAACTAGTCAGTCTTTTATGTTATAATGAAAGCAAATTAAATGATTGATCTAACCTCTCTGAGAGCAGAAGAAAGCAAAGCAGCCGAGCGTTTTTAGAATGCACACACAGATGTGCAATATAAAATATTTTGAAGCATCATGTTGAAGGTGTTTGTGATTGCAGCATTTCTCTGCTGATAAATATCTCTGTGGTTGAGAACATCTCATAGTGATTTGAGCTAGAGTCAGAAATTAGACCTTGAAAGTGGAATTCAGATGCTTTCTGGTTTGATACTCATATTTTGTGAATGCTTTTGGATACTTGATTACTTTCTCCTGGTAAACTTTTAGTGGTGGCAATATTTATTAAACTACTAATGGATATGTATATTTAAAGTACTTGTGTGGATTTAACTGTCATGTATTAGAATACAAATGATTTCAGGCTTATAGGGAAAAATAATCTTTTGCTAGATAAGTTCTGAGTAGCTGGGGACTGCAGCATAGCCTTTCAGGCACACAGCTCCATCTCCAAAGGTTGTTCATGGCTTTTTTATTTCTTTATATTTTTTTCAGTAAACAACTTTTTTCCCCCTAAAATTTGCATTGACTTCTGTAATCACCTTTAACAAAAATAAGAACGGCCAAATGCTGTGTAATAACAAGGCAGTTTCAACTGTTTAACTTTGAGGACTATTAGTGGGCGTTGCTGTCTATGACTTATTTACCATTATGGTTTCCATCTGTTTGTTATTGTCCTTAACCAAAGTCATGCCATTCATGGCTTTGCTAGAATGGCTATACATTTTATGGAGTTGTTACTTTGAAGATTTTTAGTGAATGTATGTGAGTAACTTCTCCTGTGTGTAACTTCTCTTGTGTCCTACACTTGTAGAGGTGAAAGTTTAATCTATTTTTGAGTTAAAAAGCACTGCCCTATGGGCAATATTGAAGAATATCTTGCTATGGAAATTTTGTGTTTACAATAGTGTATGTGTGCACATACATATATATTTCTTTTTTAAGAAAAGGGTCCATAGTTTAAGCATTCTTGACAATTTTGTGAGAGACTGCAATGGAAATGCAGTTGTGAAATATTTTTTCTTTGTGAAACTTTAAAATACAGCCAAAGACTGCTTTCTGTGCTCCAGAAATTGGGTGAATGCATAATGATGTATTCACATTAAATTTGGGAGGCAAATAGTTGAAAAGTTTAAATTTTTGCTTTGCAAAACTTAAACTGATGTCAAAAGACCAAACAAGAAATTCTGTAGTACACAGSTAGCACTGCTTGAATGAATTGAATGAATGTAAGATTTGTGGAAAAGGGCACAGCCGCTTCAGTCACTTGCAGCTTGTTTGTTTGCCTTGAAAATTATTTTGYGTGGGAAATTGCATGCTGTGTTTCCTTCGAAAGAAGAATGTTTGCAGATGCTGTTTTGACCTGGTTCATTTTAACATCTTTTAAATTTATGAAGACCTTTTATTGCTCAGTGGCGTTAGTCTTCTGTTTTTAGATGACAAAGCTATTTATATTTGAGAAAATATCTTTTATTTCCTTTTTCTTTTTTAATATAAATTACTTTTCTGCTTTGTCAGGTTACTTTGCTTTATTCTGAAATAATATATTTTTCCGAAGTCTTCCAAGAATTGTGTAAAACGCTTTGCACCCACCTGCAAAGGGAATTGTCATTTATATTTGCACATAGGCCGGAGATGCAAGTGAAAGAGCGGGATACTTTTTATGTTGAGATATATAAATGAGTGAGGTAAACCGGCATTAGGTCATCAGTCTCTTTTCCCTGTGGAGGAGAGAGAGAGAGGGAGAACCTGGGATAAACTGGGCAGTACATCTATTCATTAAGTCAAAACAGCTGTGCCGTGACATTTTTGGTGCTCTAAAACCTGGGATTGGCTAAAGTTCGGTTTGGATTCTGCTGGGTTTTCTGCAGTCGGACTCTGGTGTCCTCTTTGGCCTGAGCTCATTAGTGCATGTACAGTACAAAGCTCAGAAAGCAGTGTCTTTACCACATGTACTCTGCGGGTAATGTTTAAAACAAACACGCTGTATATTGCTGTGGAAACCAGACGGTAAACAACTGAAAAAATACAATCTCTTAAACTCCTATGTGAGCAGCTCTTTTAATAAGATTGTCTTCTCCTTTGACTGTTTTGTAGCAGCACTAAATATTTATACAAAGCCTCTGATAGCTCCTAAATTTTGCCTTTTATTCAGACAAATGAATCCTTATCAAACTAGGGTTTCAATTTGTGCATAAGTACCTTATTTATTTTTTTTTTATTTTATTTTTTTTGAGCCGCTGCTTATTATGGCTGAGAAGGAGCCGGCTCTGGCAGGGTGGCCAGCGCGCGCTCCAAGCCGGGGTGGTTCCCATGGGTTACTCATGGACTGGACCATAGCAGTGGAAAAGCTTGCAGCACAGCGCTCTCCACCAGGGTTTGGAATTACGAGGGACTTGTGTTTAGCTCTGGTTAGAGGCCATCAAACACTGAAGGATTGCTCTTTCTTTATTCTTATAGTATATCGTCAAACTTCTGTTACTAAATTATAGTATTTGCATCTTTCTAAGGCTTGTTTGAAAATACTTTGTTAACTTTTTAAATAGGATAGCTTCATTTATTTTGTAATTTTTCTAGTAAATATTTACACAGACTGAATACTGCACTTCTTTCTCTTTTCAAGGAATGTTTTCGGAGCTAAATCCAGCCCATAGTTGATGTGAATGTATCTAGATCTTGCTGATTTGTGATTTGKGTAATAAAAAGAACATTGTGTACTTTTTGGGTCATTCCTGCGTCAGGTTTATTATTATTTATTATTTTGTTACTTATAACAGCAGTATCCATTGGATCCATCCATTCTAGATTTTTTTTTTTCAAAAAATCAGTAGTAGCTGCAGGTGGAGCTTGCTTTGTTGTTTCTTGTACCCTCCTTCACTGTAAACGTGCAGTGACTTTAGAAGAAGCTGGACTYTTCTAGGGACCAAGGTCATTTTGGGGTCCTCGGCCATTTTGTGCCTCCTGACTTCTGTGGTGGTAGAAAGTACATGATTTATTGATCTAAAGGAGAAAAAAATGCAATTTTACATTTTAAGGCTAAAAGAGGGTATTACATATATAACAATCTTAAAGCAACTAAAAACGGTTCAACAGTTAAGAGCTTTGTCTTTAATTATATCTGCTGATTGGCAGTCTTGCTGAAGTTACTATATCTTCATTTCAGTAGTTTCAGTAACTACATCTCTGAAAGAGATTTCTTTCAACTTTGTTATGAAAGCTCCTGTAAATTTTCATTTTATTTTTGTAGAAATGACTGAAGAACCATAGGGAGGTTCCTGTCCTCTAATCTTCAGTGGGACTGAAATACAATGTAACCACTTCTCAAATTGGTGCCTGCTGTAAATAAAAACACTAATTTAAATTTTATTTCTGAATGGAGAATGGAGATGTTAACCTGTCTTGGTGACTGTGGCCACACAGCTTCAGCTTCTCTCCTGCTTGTTCCTGTAGTTCTAAGGGGCAGTCTTGTGCTGTGTGGGTTGCATCAGCTGCATTACTGAAAACAATGCTAAATATTTTTTCAGTGAATCTTGGAGAAATATTCTCTCTCCTTCACTTTTACAGCAGAGTAGTGAGAAAGCTTTGGTTTAGTGACCCTTGAGTGGAGAGATTCGATACCTTCTTTGTGTYAAATGCTCTTATGAACATAGGAGCTGTTATCATTCATGCTTTGCCATATACCCTCTGATGGGGGGGGCGGTCCATATTTTTAAAAAAATACATTTGAGATTTTTTTTTTCTATTTGTGCAGAACTTGAGGTCAGCAATGGTTTTATAACTCATTAGCCTTGCAGTGAGAGCCATCTTAGTGGTTACAAGCAAAGGAAAAGATGGGCATGGCAGAGTAAAACAGCAGATGCCTGCTGACTAATCGGGACTAGTCTCCGTAGGCCAGGACTTCTCCCGCCGCCCAGTTGGCAGAAGATCCTCTCTGAGATGACTGTTGTTGCCTTGTCAGGGAGGAGTGACCTGCTGGGAGTGGCAGGAAAACCTGCGGGAAACGTCTCCGTGGCGTTGTACAAGTTCCACTGACGGTGYAGTGATTCACTGGTGCTACCCAGCGCCTTGAGTCAGTGCGCTGGGTGGTGCCAAGTGCAGTGCTGCAGGCCAGCCCCGGAAAGGAGCATCAGCTCCTTAATGGTCACTAAAGAGAATGTCATTAATAGCTCTATTTTTTCCATATTGCTAATGCTGAAGAGTACTGCAAGCTGAGAAATATTAGGGAAGGTGTTTACTAAGGAGCAATAGGTTCCTTTTCTTCTTTTTTTTTTCCCCTCCCTATTTTTTTCCCTGATTGCAGATTAGAGTAAGTCCTCTGTCTGCTGCCTTTTTGTGATGCTACCTAGACTTGCAAACTGTTATATAATATATAGAGAAAGAAAGCAAATCTGTGTTTGTTGGCGGGAGGAAGAAATAGGCTCAGCTTCCTGCGCTTTGTAGTCTAGTTTGTATATGCATTGGTTCTGGAATAAAATTGGTGTGTAATTATGCTGCAGATTTGATTTCATTCTGTGAGGTTTGTGTTACTGTGGCTTCTCATCTACTAGGCTGGGTCTTAAAGAAAAAGAACTGCTAAAATAAACATCCTGTCTAAACAACAATACAGAGGACCAAAGAGAAACATATATGTTTTTTATTAATTTTGGTTAGTTTGCTTGTCTGGTTAAAGCCAGCTCTTGGAATTGTATTCTAGAGTTAGAATGTTTTAATTTGCATTTAATTATTGAGGGTCCCAATCATGATAGTTACAGAAAAAGCTTGAAATTATGAACTGTTTGTAGAAATTATCTTTTTAAACTAATGCTTATGATTTGGAGACCAGGTGGGGATAGGAGTCTGTCTCGTGGATGTTTGGATGGATTATCAATATTGAGTTGATTATCAATATTGAGTTGAGCTATCAATATTTAGCTTTCCCATGATAATTATGTGCCTTGGAATTGTATTGGAATCCTCCTTTCCTCTAATAAGAGAGTGCATGTGCATGAAGGGGGGATAGTTTCTGCATTTGCTGAAGACAGAAGTTGGCACCTTAGAATATTAAAGCAATAGGTTTGGAACAGGTCCTGTGACGATGAAGGTCAAGTATTTCAGCAGCCAGACAAAATCCATTTGTAATACTCTGAATTTTGTTTCTGCCCCATCATGTTTCCAGTTAACACTCTAGTAGCTGAAACACCTTGTAACAAAGCATGATAATGAGCGTAATGAGGGGTAGTGTCTGGTCAGATAAACTTATGATCGAAAATAGGTGAGTCCAAAAAAAAAAAAAAAGAAAAAAAAAAGAAAAAGAAAAAAAAAGTGACAGCCGCAATTTCCATAGACAGGATGTGACAAGGTCCCTCTGGACTGGAATAGAGGGACGTATTCCTGCTTTTCTCTAGGGATTGATTATTGATTGATACAGATATTAAAATGTCGTTTGAATCTTAAAAGTTAAAAAAAGCCTCAGCATATTTGACCTCCATGCTAGTAGGTTGCACTGTAATCAAATTTCAAGTTTTCATGTTCTACAGGGAAAATTCCACATCATATTAATTTCTGTGAGTTTTTTTTCTTTTTAATTTAGCCAGCTGCAGCGTTTATCTGTTTCTTAAAGCTTTGTTACTTACTCCTTTGTTGGATAATATGTAAGTAAAAAGGGAAGTGCTTTCTTGATTTTTTTGTTTGTTTGTTTTCAAAGAATATTTCATATCAAGATCCAAGAAGAATAAAATGATTTAAATTGGGGAATGGCATTCTCAAAATTAGAAAATGGATACTCTGTTGCCTTTTAAGTACTGTAGACATTCTGTTTAAAACTTTGTTGCTTTTTGTATTTGCAAAATACAAATCTTCAAGTAATTTGTGGGTCCAGTACATACATATTAGAGGGACAAGTGAGAGACAAAAACATAATACTTCTGTAAGTAGAGTGGATAGAACGGATGCTACACTGAAACATTTTTTTTTAGCATTCTTTTTTTTTTAGTTGTGTTAAAATATAGTGAGAATATACATGACATCAAAAGTAGTCTGATCAAAATCTAGAATCACCTTGGATTTTATGCAAATGCATGTTTATTGCTATTTCTTATTTCTTTTAATGAAGAACAATGATATTATATCCAATATAAAAATGCCATATTATATCCTATATTTAGAAAATTTTTTAAAAATGCCTTGTGCATAGTTGATGGTACTGTGCTTTAAGAGGTCTTTGAACTGGAGTAGCAGTAGAAATAATACTCCTTTATGCTATGTCCATAGTAACCATGGCATGTTAACCCAAAACATTCAGTCTTTGGAGAACATAAATCGTTCTTTTCTAACCTTTTGCTGCATGCAATTAAAACAAACAGTTTTATTTCCTGTAAGTCCTCATGAAATAGTCATTATGAATCAAACATTGAGAGTTTCACTGTCAAGCATGAAGGTCTCTGAACAATGTATATTTTGGTACATATTGAACATTTTCTGTAAGCTCCCTATAAATAAATCCAGGAAAAGTCAGTCCCTTGAGTACCAGCTTTATTAAATTTGGAGCAGCTGTTGTCGTTGAACTCGCACCCAAACGCATAATGGAGTCCTTGAGATCAAAACTCTTCCATGACTGGCATATTATTGTAAGTCACTGTAAACATGCATTTGTTCTGAAAGAATCAGTCCTATTTCGGAACTATAAACTGGTTGATGTTATGGAAAATGAAACTCTAAACTCGTGCTCTGGAGTATGATTAATATTAAACAAACTTGCATTAGTCTTTCGGGTTTTTTTTGCCTGTGTATGGCATAGTCTGCAAGATGATGGAGGGACTGAGTAATAATGTAAGCATTTCACAGAAGTTATATGGTTGCCCTCCCTGAAATCACRGTGACACTGTGACTCGAAACGTGAAGGCTGCAAGATTGCAATCGTCTCATTTTCTCACAAGGTGAATAGGGATTAGCAAATAGCATTAGTACATTAGCATTTGGATACATAATATCTAGGGAACACCTGTGTACTCCAAAAAGTAATGTTAGTGTTAAGCTGTAGAGAGGTGTTGGAATTTGGACCTCCAGGGATTCCTGCAACCTCTGTGATAGATAAAATGCCTTCTCTATTTTTAGTTGGTAAAACCATGAAGTAAGTAGGTTCTGACACAGATTTTTAAATGGCTCCTGATTTTGGTGTCTGAATTAAGACAGCAGTCATTCAGTTGTTGGACATTAGGCAGTCACTAATCTATCTCAAAGAAGATCCAGAGCCCAAGATATAGATCAGGGCTTCCAGACGTTAATGTTGTTTATGTATATGGCTCCTGACTTTAAGTTATAAGATGCCTTATAAAAACACTAGAAATTTTATGAACAGGCCATTATGACGTGTTTGGAAGTTTCAAGGAGGAGGATGAGTTCAGAACAAGTTTTAATTACGGAATACAAAAATGTAGTACACAAAATCCAAAATGCATTATCAAACATACAATTTGGCTGGAAGGCAAGAAATTGTTCTGTTATAGCAAGTCAGGCTTAAGGCAGCACTTTTTTTTTTTTTTTGTTTTCTTTTCCCTTTCAGCTCTTTTTCAGTTGTTCTGACCAAAGGGAGAGCTCTTTTTCCTGACCCTGATACAGTACAATAATACTCAGTACCAATTATAATACTTACTGAGTTGGAGACAACAGTCTTTGCGTATTTGCAGTTATCAAAGCAATGGGGCTACCTGAGCTTGCTGAATGCCAGCAAACTGAAATTAGGTTTTTGGGGGACCTGAATTRTCTTTGTCCACCTTTTCCACAAGCTCTCTAGGGCATCCCTGACAGTTCATGGCATGGGTATTACAAGGARGTTATGATTAGTGAGGCAAAAGAATTTTATTTTATAGTTAGTGATATCATTATATCATCATGTTGCTGAGTCTAGTCTGTGGTTCACAGAAATTAAAGATTTTTGTGTTGTTTTTCTGCTTTTTTGTTTTTTAGCCAAGGCAGTGGGCTGGGGAGGACACTGGTCCTTTCACAGGATGAAGAAATGCAAGGGGTAAGCAGCTTGCTGTTGAAATATGAGTACTAGAATAATGAGTTTCCTGCATTCGAAGAATGTTTACCTGTAAACGTGTGCCAGGAACTGAGATGGTAGTGAAAAGCAACTAGCAGGCAGCCCAGAGTGCTTTTACTTCTGGTTGCTTGTGATTATCCTTGCTGCAGATGTTGAACCATTATTGATGGGTCAATGCATAGTTGGATCCAAGAGTACTTYGCAAAATCAAAGTCTTAAATAGCATGAATCCATGTAGAAAGAGTAGCAGTAGCAAATCTTTCTTTGAACAAGGTTTTATTTTTTTCTTCCATAGAATTATAGTTGTAGAGCTCAAAAATAGCTTTGTTAGAGTGCAGACTGATAGGCAGTGTGTTGTGAAAGTGCTTGATTCAGCAGCCTAGGTGTGCCTGCTTCCTAGTCCTGTATCTGAGCTGCTCGACTGAAAGAATCCATAGGCAGAAGGAATTGAGCTGTTTATACCTGGACCAGTTTTCTGACAAGTCTGTCTGTTAGTTATCCTTCCTGCTTGTCCATGATGAGTTCTAGCAGCTTGGTAGGGCTTATTCTTGTTCTCACGTTCTTCATGATACAGGCTTTCCAAAACGGGGGAAAAAAAAATATACTTCTGTAACTCTGTGACTAGTCCATATTTTTTCTTATATGTTACAAAGATACTGCTTTCTAGACAAAATGACTATTAAGCATTTTGAATGAACATTAAGCATTCAGGATAATGTTTATTTTAAATGTGGCTTATTTAAATATTTTGTTTAAATATTGCTCCTCTTGTATGAAAGAGAAAAAAATAGAGGAGTTGTCCCGCTTGGATTTTAATTTTCACTTACTCTTTTTAGTTTTTTTAARAAACAATTATAAGTATTGTTTTTTAAGAACCAGAAACTTTATTTTAAGAACCAAAAATAACGCATATATATAAAGCTTCTAACTGCTTTATAAAAGAAAAGAGCAATAATCACARTATAACAGAGAACTTTTTTGGTAAATAAATTGAACCTTAGTTATAATTCATGAATTTAAGTAACTTGCCTGGCGTCTTACTCAACAGGATCCTCCCAGTGGGTTTTGAAATACAGTATTTGTTTTCATAGTAGCTATGACTTTTTTTTTTTCTAGTTTTGACATTGGAGTATCTTCCAGTTTTTCTACAAAGAGCTATCTTTCCTCCTGGGAGGACTATGACAAAACTGTTTTGTTYTCTGCTGATGAGAGCTGCCTCATAATGTAGGGGAAGGAGATTTATTTCCCTAAAAACACTTTGTAATTGCACAATTTTAGGYGGCTATTCTGTGCTCGGAGAACACAGCTCTAGAACATTAGTCTGTGGGACTCACCTATGTAATTTATTAGTAACATCCTCAAATTAAAAGCTATATTTGTTTGAAAACAGCATCTTTGATTGCTGTACTGAAGATACTCATATCCACAGTCTTTGCAACCACAGAGGCTACTGTTTACTCAATTTGTATTGTGATTTCTCCCTTGGAAATGGCTACATAACTCTTGATGAGATGCACATGCTTGTGATTACTCTGTTTTGGGAGTAGCTAGCTCTAATTAAGAAGGAAAAAAAAATTACACAGTCTAGATATATAGGTACTAGAGAGGGCAAATACTRTAAGATCCTGTTCAGATTTATCATAAAGCAATTGTTCTTTCATTGCAGATAATATTTATTTAAAATTGAATATAGTTCAAGATATTACACGTGGATAAAAGTGATAGATCCCAAGGTGGCGGAATCTTAGAAAATACCAGAGAGTCGGTTCATGCTGCTATTGTGAATGGAAGTCCGTTTTCTGTTGTGGAAGTATAGTTATAACACTGGAATAGACAAATACTTTAAAATGTTCATGAAAGTTCAGAGGGGGAAAAAAAAACTACCAACAAATAAAGAAAAACAAAGTAAACAACAAAAAAACCCAAACCAACTCCCTGTGCTTGGAGAGATGGGATATACATGTAGATTTACATGTGCACATACTAAATATGATTAGATTTACTGAATTCTTAGTTATGGTTGTCTAAATCATATAATGGAATTTATAGTTTTGCACACTTAGAGTTGTTCCACTGTCCGCTATAGAAATACTGCCAATGGCTTTATCTGCTCTCTGGRAGACCTGGAAGATCTTCTCTTTATGAAGATTTTTATGAGGTCCTCCAAATGTAACTGTTTAGATTCATCAGATATGACCATGATGATAAGAGTATGAAAACTTTCAGAGAAAAATGTTCTTTTTGCAATTCTGCTACAATTTTTGGTAACATTTTAATATAGTCTTTTTGTTTGTGTTCTTGGTTTGCAGGTAATTAGAATTGCAATTCTTGTTTTTTGTGACCTGCTATTTGGGGAAATTATATAATGCAGGTATTTTGGTCTAATTATTGTCCCTGTAGAATCTGAGTATGCTGGAAGTTAGACTTGGGAGATGGCTTATAGACAAATGCATTCACCTCTCAAGATATACTTGTAGATTGTGAAGACTAAAATAAAATCCAACATTTTWAAAACTCCTTCATGGGGATTTCATCTCTAGGAAGCTCTTCATAATTACCAGTTGTTCTCTTCTTGGAAATTTCATAGAATCATAGAATGCCGAAGGTTGGAAGGGACCTCAGAGGTCATCGAGTCCAACCCCCCTGCTCACGCAGGGTCACCTCTGTTCCCATTCTCACTTGGATTTCAAACATTTTCAAATGATTACACTTAAGCAGATAAAAATTAATATAAAGCAAATAAGTATATTTCGTATGCAAGCCTCGATGTGTTCTACCACGTAAGTAATATTACAACAGAAATATGAAAGGTGACTATCTATTTTCCTGTTTTCTTTGATATTATTACAAAGTAAATCTGTCTGTAATTAATACTGTCACTTTCAGCTGACTTAAAGTAGGAGAAAAGTATTTGTATAGAAAAGTTGAGTGTCTTTACTGAAGTTTTATTTATTTTAATGATTATTTAAATCTTTTTTTTCTGCCAAGAAATCTGGAGAGCTCTGAGGTGGGTCTTAGTGAAACTGGCTACTGAGTATAGGGTGGTAATCTTGCAAAATGTAATAATATTCCTTACTTTCCAAATCAAGATCAGAACATTGACAGCCTCACTTGGAGGATTTTTGTGGGAGTTAGTTAAATATATTTAATCTTCTGGAGCTTTTAATTAATCTATTTATTTATTTATTTTGAGTTCCTGTATGTTTGGGTTTGGCAAGGTTGAACCATTCCAGGCTGCTGCATTGCTRCTCTGGTTCATCTCTCCCTTGTATTTGTGTGGGCTGCTACTACGCTTTGCACTTTTTGCTTTGCAATCTGGGCTGTTTCACACTGCAAGTCATTCCACCTCAGCTATGTTGAGTTTGAAAGCAGTACTTCCTTAAGCTCAAAATAAATAATCACATCTTATATGTTTAAACTAGCTGTCCAAGAACTAGATGTGACTTCTTTTCAAGAGTTTGTTCATGTATGTCTATGTATACAAAACTGGACATGCTTGAAATAAAATTTCATGTCTSCTACAAATATATGCCAAAGACCATTGTTTTGTCCTAATAGGAAACAAGTTTGGTGATCAGTTAGAGAGCTTCAGAAATAATGCTAAGTCTTTTTGCTCTTTCCTCATTTAGAAATAGATGTAATTTTATTTTGAGGTAGGCAAGTTTGCTCAGATCTTTAGGTAACCAGTGCTATATGTCCATTTTGGTGAGAACCTTAGGGAGATAGTGCTTGGCAATTGGACGCAACTGCAATCCAGTGAGAGTTCACCTGGGTTAAGTGCTCGTTGTATCCTAGTCTGAAAGGAGCTGCAAGGGTGTGTGAGATCCTGCTGAGCTCCAGGCYCTTCTGTTCCCCCACTGAGCAGTGGCCGTGTGACAGTGGAATGCTGATTCATATAAAACTAAAATCAACTTTTTTCTCTGGGTAGAGGTCTTTAGGTTAAGCACTCTTTTTTGTAGGATAGTCAAGTTCACTCTTGTGCAGCTTCCTGGAYGAGGTATGGATGCCAAAAGTATCCATAAAAGTATCCAAAAGCCGAGTTCATGGCAGAGCTGGGTTGGTTTTTTTTCAGAGACTTGTCTCAGTAGAACTTTGTCCACCATCCACTGACATACTTATTTTTAAAGCTGATAATTGATTTAACAGCTGATATTGAGGTGTTTTGAGCTTTTAAGAAAAATGCCTACCTATTGCTTGCTTTTCTGCTTTTTTTTTCTCTTAAGAGAAAACAGTTCTTTTTAAGGTGTTCCACTGCTAGCATTTTCTTATTCTACAATATAGTAATGTGTTTATATTAAAGAATCATTCAGAATTTTCTGAAATCCATAGTCTATAATAGCAGTAGTAGAATAACTGGAATCTGTCTAAAAGGCTTGAGAAATGCTGTTTCCTCTATTCCAGTGATGTTCTAAGTGGAATTCTGCATTCTTTCCTAGGCTGAGCCTTCCTTGCTGGCTGAGGAGTCCTGGTATTGCCTTCTCAGATGTCCAATGTGCTACTGGGGCTATCTGGGGGGAGCCTTTCCATGCCCCCAAGTTTGTAGGCTTAGAGCCGGTGCTGTCCTGTTGTGCTGCAGTGTAGCAGCATCTTGGCTTCTTTTCCCTGGGTCTCTAAAACTTTGTGCCTCCGTTCTCTTTTACAACTGCTTCTATGTGGCTTTGACCCTTGGGTCCAGGAGATACGGCTTTATGGTGCTTAAGCTCATAGCTGGCAGCTGTATAGTAAGTATTTCTGAGAAAATTCAGAGAGAAAGCAATGCTATAAGGAYAAGCAATCCTTGAATCCAAGAAGGCCGAGAGCTGTCTGGAGGGAGACTAGATGGTTTGCTGTAATACTGCATAGCCCTGTAGGCTGGGACCCTGCTAACTAGCATGTATTTTTAATGAGTTGTAACTATACTAGAGCATATGCATATCAGTTTAGGCACAAAGAATACATCCTACTTTTTGCTGCCGGTATAAGCAACTTATTTCACTGATTCCTTTGAAAAAATAACTTTCTAGGGAATAGAGCTGGTGCAGAACTGATGCAGGAGCTCAAATTTAAGAGAATTTGAATACTGTAACTTCAGCAGGGCATGTGTTAGTATGCCATACATGTCAAGAATGCCTTAAAATTGTCAGTCAGGCTCTACTGAATTTAGACTGTGAGAAACAAGCACATTCCTCCTTCATGGATTCTCTTGGCTTTAGCAAACAATACTTCAATAAATACTTTATAACAGCAGCTTTTGAAAATATGTGGAAAAAAGTAAATGTTTTGTTTGTGTTGCTAGCAACAGTTTTTAGTCTAAAATATTTTTATCTGTTAAATGGATTTCTTTTGCAGATGAGAATTTATAAAATTTCAAGGAAAATATTTTCAATTGAACCCAATCCAACTTCTGATCTCTTAGTGAAGACTTACTTTCTGAAAAGGCATTTTTTTTCTGCAGTTGCATCTCTCTAAAGTTTTAGGTTGTCTGTAGCTGTGTCTTTCCTATCCTTTTATCCAGAAAAGTACTTCAATTAGGTAGGTTTGAATTTTCAGGAAAAAAAAAAGTCTTTTTAATTTTTTGTGGAAGTATAAGTATATGATAGAAGTTTATTATATGCAAACCTTTTCCATGCATTATCTCCTGTTCTAATACAGAATCTTTCCGTATAGATTATTAGGATAAGTAAAACTTTTAGTAGCAATGGGTGAATTTGACATTGCAGCTTAGCAAAACTGCAGTCAAATGCACTTCCTTTTAGTGAAGAAATCAATGTAATAAATTGATTTACTTGCTAATAAATTAACTGCAATAATTTATGCTATTTCCAAGCWGGTTTATTTTTAAACTTTAGAATATACATTTATATATAAATATATACTTTG
Source organism: Nothoprocta perdicaria (assembly GCF_003342845.1). Lineage (NCBI taxonomy): Eukaryota > Metazoa > Chordata > Aves > Tinamiformes > Tinamidae > Nothoprocta > Nothoprocta perdicaria. The sequence goes on along the minus strand of NW_020454093.1, from coordinate 1,119,404 downwards.
GATGAAGAGAGAATAAGCGTGTTTTCAGGTCTCAACAAAATGATATTTAATAAGGTGACACTTGAAAATGGAAATTTTCCTAAATATTGCTTTACATTGTGTGGCATCTCATTTGTTGTATAGTGCATGCAATCATTTCAAAGGCAGAATTCCAAGCAACACAATCATGAATGATCTCAAGGTATAAAAATGAGAAAGTTTAAGAGTTCAAAACTTTCTAATGAAAAAGACTTCACAGTTGGATATTTTCTAAAATGTTTATTTTACATGACTTGCTTATGTTAATTGTTCTCAGAAGTAATTGCGCTGAATTCTTTTCCTAGCTGAAGTTTAATTCAAAGCAGGCCAATGATTCCATCTTTAGATATTTGTTTGATATATGCTGATGAATGTTTAAAAAAAAAAAAAAAAAAAAAGTCCTAGAGAAACAATGTCTTATCACTGAAATATAAGCCTTAGTTTCTAGAACCTATCCTCGCTGCATTTGTGAGGAACTGGGGACGTCCTATGGTTTTATGATACATCATACATCCGTCCATTTTTGGACTGCATTTCAGAGCAAGCTTAAAGTTAAAATTGTACAACATTTACTGTAATATTGAAAAGTGCAAGTGCTCTGGAGTGATGTGGGCATTTAAGTGGACACAAAAATGTCYGTATTTTAATCTTGCAGGACAGAGTGTAACGTTATTTTTAGTCATAGCCTTTAGCCCTAGATCCTGCTATTGTAATGAGTGTGGGTGCTGCCAGACTGACGAGTGAAACTTTAATTTCATGGCCAGAGCATGCCTGGAGCATAAACAAAACAGGGCTCTGTCTCAGAAGGGTCCTTTGCTTCTTCCTTGGAGATGCAAGTGCTGAATGGGCTGTAATCATTCCCTTCCATTCTGGCTGTAGGGTAACCTCTGAGAAGCAAAGTATCTTTCTTTTCTGTGTCCTTACTTTCCTGCCCCAGTAAACTTGATTGATTCCTTCAAAGAGCCCTGGAGCAAASCAACATGTTTGTAGTATGTAGAGTTGAATACTAGGATCCTGAAATGTGCTGGAGTGCTGCTGTAGATGCACCACTGAAGGCCATAAACATTCAGTGAGGTGCCAGGGAGTCTTGACAATGTGTAGTATTATATTTTCCCTAGGTATTATATATAGGTATATACAAATATAGCTGTATACCTATATATTATATATGTATATATATATTTATATACCTAATATAACTAACTTCATGTGGGGGCATTGAGTTTGCTTAGTGGTGTCATCAAACACTGTGGTCACAGAAGCATCTGTCCTTGGAGACAGTTTCCTTTTGTCCAAAAGTTCAAGTCTTTGGAGCAAACTAAGGATCTCTCTCAACCATAGAAATTTTTATACTCGTGTCACCATGGAAGTGTTTAGATTTTGTGTATTCTAGAGCAAAGCCTGGTTCTGTCACCTTTCTACATCTCTCTCCAGCAGCCACTTGCAAGGAAATGAGGGAGAATGCTCCTCCGTTTAATTGACTACTGTGACGACATCACGAGAATTACGACMCTGTAAATTCTTGTGGGAATTGTGTGGGCTATTGATAATATAGATTACAATATACTAGGTATAATAACCTAATTGAGATTAGGAGCCCTATGCCTGGGAGCCTGGACCCTCTCTCTGTGCATATCTGTGTATTGCTTTGAGTGTTAAAGTGGTGGGGGGAGTCTTGGACATGTGATCAAGTGTATTGAACAACAAAATCAGGGGACAGAACTCAGATAAGTTTATTTCATTGTATTTCACTGCATTCCTGAATCTGCACTGGTGTTGCTTTCTCTGCACATGGAAATAGGACTTGACTTTCTTATTTTCAACGCTCAGGTGGAGAGGAATATTCTSTTCACGTCTTGATATTTTATATAAGGGTTTGCATCCTTCTATGCAGTTAACACAGGGAATTTGTCTTGCCTGCTGCATCTTTTGCTGTATGGAGTAGTTCCATATTTGTGAGTGGGGGACACAGTATGTGCAGATGTGCCCCAGGTTGCATAGGTGTGTTTARTACCAGGGAGAAAAAGCTGTAGTACTTTGTTTTCTCAAGTGCAATAAAACAACTCTCTTGATGGAGTTTTTATTAGTAGCCAGGCGTTCAGATCTTAAATGTTTTAGCAAGTGGATGTCAGCTTCCTAAAAGGATGTTGTAAACAAAGCGGGGAAAAAGCCACCCTGAAGACAGGTTATGGTGCTTCTAAATGAATCCTGTCTTATTACTCATACTGGAAAACTGTTTGTAGTACTTAGCTAGGAACACTTTTATATTTTGCCTTGGTCTAGGCATTATCTCATGCTTATTCACATGGTTATACATTTACTTTCCAAGCGAGAAAATTGAGTGCAGTCATCAAGATGTTAACCCTCACAGTACAGCAGATCCAGGGGGAGTTGGACTTAAATTGCTGCAGACGCTTGGCATGTTAGTTCCAAGGGTGTATTCAAGAAGCACTTTATAGTTTCCATTACTTCCCAAATCTAAAGGTCAACATTTGAAGGGAAGTAGCTCCCAAGACAAGTTGTCTTCATATCTGACACTGATTACTCTAGACGTTTCAGCTAGGTTTTATTAAAGTTTTTAGAGAGCATTTCAGTCTGGGTTTTGTATGGAGGAATATGATCAGTTGACAGGTAGTTTTAAAATACTCCCATTATGCAGCAGCTAACACGTAATATGGTGTGGATTTTTTTTTTAATAAATCTTGAAAGTATTAATCATTCATATTTTGTTACCTTGTAACTTTTGCTGACAGTAATATCACCAGCACTCCTACCAGCCTTGCTTTTATTTTGGCAGTCTGTGCTAAAAGCACATTTATCTGGATCCAGATTTCATAATGTTTGTAGAAACTTTTTGAAGGTCAGCAAAAGGGTTGCCTGCATTTCTTCAGTGCTATATGTTCAAGGTATATGTTCTTTGGTATTAACCGTTCAGCAAAAGATCTTTGAGCTTCCAGTTTAAAGAATTTCCTTCAATGATCCTTGTTCTTGAATAATTTTGGGGAGTTGGAGGCCTGAACATAAATTCAGAGTATCTGACAAAAAAATGCCAGTATATTAAATGAAAAATCCTTGGTTTCAATCTCTGTTTTTTAGGAGACTGAAGTCCCAGAAACAAAATAATTTGCTGTGTGATAAGTTTTGTGTGTCATCTGCTGTGTGGGCATTGCCCRTGTTCTGTTCCTGGCCTGTTGCAAATGCATTCTGATATAAGTTATTGTTTTAGTAGACTTTCCATATAATATCTTAAATTAGCACGAGTATGAACTGCTTGCAAATATAAACTGGGAGACCTGACTCCAAATATTATATCTAGAGCCTATGGTATGGTTGTCATGGTGTGCCTTATATATTGTATGTAAGCCTTAAGCAAGGAAGAAATGAAGTTTAGAAGATYGCCAAGTGAAGCCTGTTTCCTTACTCATTTAGAGCACTTTTAAAAATAATAAAATGTGCAAGTGCTTTTTGCTGCTTCCTAGGGAAAAATAGCTTAGGTGGTGAAGCCGAGCATGGCTTTGCTGAGTGCCAGTCATCTGACATCTTCCCCTTTCCCCCTCATAACTTGTGAAACTACAGGCCAATTTCAAGCAGATTTGACAGGAGTAGAGGTCTCAAAGATATCAAGTTCCTGCTAGTTTTGTGGAAATAGGTGGATGGATGTAGAAGAGAGACTCTATTCATGTGTCTGCTGAGGAAAAGGCTGCGGAATGCGATCAACTGTATTATTAGACACTAGCAAATCCCCATAGGAAAGAGCAGTTATGAATGCCCCAAAGAGAGAAAAGTCTTGACTGCGTTTCACACCTTTTTAAACATCAGGGGATCCAGCTCAAGAGTCATGACTATAGGAAACCAGGCTTCATTAGTTCCATTGCTCACCAACCTCCTTGTTATGAAAGAAGGGAGGAAAGTATCTGATTATTCCTGGAGCTGTTGAATTACTGCGGGAAAAGATGAAAACATTTCTTTTAAGAATTGTCTTTGTAAACTCTTKTTTCAGAGGCAGGCTGGTAACATAAATTTAGATAAAGAACATTTGCCTGAAGTAGGGAAGAGAACAAGAAGGGAGGAGAAGTATAAAATAAGTTATAATCCTTGGTTGTATGAATACAATGCAAACCCGTCAAATTTTTCATTAGATTGAAATTTCATCCTCCGTTCCAGTGCTGGCTTGAGTTGTTTGTTCTGTGGAATTGTAACCTATAGYGGTCTGCTCCCTATTTATTTTTCTACTATATAGCTAGTGCATGTGATATTTCTACAAATTTGGCTTTCACTTATTTACCCCTATTACTTGGATCTTTATTAGTGAAATTGAATATTGTATCTAATGACCGAAGAGAAGGAACTGGAAGAAATGCTTAATGTTCAGCTGCTGAGTATTGTCGTTGTTTTGCATTTTAGTGTTCAGTAATTTCAAAGAATTCAGCTCTATAGATTACAAATGAGGGAAAAGTAGTAGTGGTTTTCTATAGCTTAGCAGCTTGCAAGGTGATCCTAACTTTGCTGCAAATTTTCTGTAACTTTATTCAATTCATTCTATGTTTGAAATGAATCTCATTTTTATAAAGACATGATTTGGGCCTTTGTTAAGATACAAAGGTATCAAGTTAATGGAAGCATTTCAAAATTGTATTATGATATGTAGCCTTTCTCAGGAGATAAATTCATCTTGCTCTTCACTGTTAATGGAAAAAAAAAAGTTCTCATGAGTACAACTTTTAGGATAAGTTCGGAAAAATGATTACAGTGCACTTAAAGTTAGTGAATCATAGCCTGGCTAGATCTTGACCAGACCATGTCATAGCTGTCAAAAATCAGTAGCTAAAGACCCTCTCAGCACTGGTGGGATTAAGCGTCACAAAAGTAGTCAATTCTACTAGTCAGGGCTAGATACCTGAAATGTGATGTGATGTTTTTGATGAGTGTAAAGATGTAAAGATGAAATAAAGATACTTTCAAAAGGCTTTTTAAAGGAAGATGCATAGATAAATGTAGTTGTTGAAAAAGAACAAATATTTTGTTGCTAGGTAAGTGTCTTAGGGACACATGCAGTTACTCTTACCTATCAACATAGCAGAGTATAAAGAATTTATCTATTTAAACTGTGTCCAATGTGCTTATTTTTATTTACCTTTTTCATATTCCAGAACTGTGTAAAGGAATGGGCTGAAATACTAATAAACTTGATGCCTGGTGATTCTTATACATTAAGTAAATGTGATAGGATGAGAGAAAGAAATGAAATATGAAAGTAAAATGAATGATGAAGATCTGCAGAGTCATATAAGTTCCATGTTTGCTTTCTGTGTATTTGTAGGATTTTTTCATGGTGTATATRCACTGAGAATTATGTGTACCATTCAGTTTATCCACAGTCAAGAAATGCAAATTCAGTTTGGGAGGAAGCTTTACCTCTATGATATGAGAAAATAAAAGCTTACCATATAAGCACTGAAAGTTTCTGCTTTTAGCTGTAATTCAACAGACTGAAGGCCAACAGAGAAAAATAATTATCTATAAATAACCACAGCCCTGAGCACTAGGGAGAACTCCGTAAGCTAAAGCAAAGTGTCCTGCAAGAGCAAATGGATACAAGTTGGCTGTGTGTTTGTTTAGGAAGCAAATTAGAGAAAAATGTCCTGAATAGCTTTCCAAATGGACTAATGAGATCAAGAAACTTTTTTGTTTCTGAAACTTCAAATTGTTTATAAAAGGGCTTATGCAATGCTCTTTCCTGTGATTGCAAAGAATTGGTCTGAGTTGAGATCTTAGGAAAATTATCAGATTTTGGTACAATATCTAAATCATCAGAGGAGTTCTCTTTCTCTTGAAGAGGGTGCTGAGAATTTATGTTAAGAGCATTTTGTTGAAATGATTTCAGAAATGAGTTGTCAAAAAGCAGTGCTTCAATGGAGCTTACAGAATTTCAGAGAAATCCAAATAACAATAAGAAATGTAAACCGCTGATTTTTCATCAGGAGGCAGGTGGTTTCTTCAGTATAACAAACCATTCAAGCCTACTGAACTAGACAGGCCACATTCAAGTGTATGGAGAAGACTAGTCTTTTTAAGACCATTCATTCACATTTGAGAAATCGTGGAGTCAGAGGAAGGTCACCAATGGCTAGTGAATGGCAAGTCCTGCACTCATTTTCAGAAATGGCCAGAAGGCTTGGGGAAACTACAGGCTGGCAAACCTCCTTTTGATTTCTGGAAAATCATGGAGGGACTTCTCTTGGAGCATATATCTGACTACATGAWGAGGAAGGTAACTGGGAGCCGTCTCTATGGATTTACCAGAGCAGAATCAAGCTGGATCTACCTGATAGCCTTCTGTGACAAAATGGCTAGATTTGTAGACAGATGTGGTGGATATTGCTTTCTTGGACTATAACAAGGCTCTCCTCACTGTCTCCCATAGCATTCTTGTACTCAAATAGAGCYGTTAAGGTCTGAGTGGGTGGACAACTAGGTGACATTAAAAACCCTTGTAGATCTTGGCAGCATAGAATCTGCATTACCTGGCTTGCAGTTTGGTATGCACAGGTCAACGAGGGCAGGGGGAAAGGCCTGGAAMTGGCAGAAAAGTTGCTGCCATACTTCCATCTCTTTCCTCAGAATCTAGACATTCTCTTGAAGTTTGAAAGCTCCTTCTGCCTTGGTCCTTCTTAATCTAATAAAACAAGGTAGCTTCAGCTGTAAACCTGATAGAGAGCTACTCCCATGACTGCTGTGGTTGTGTCTCCACTAGTAAATTACATTTTCCTGGGTATGTTCCCAAGCCTATGGGTTCCCAAGCACAGAGGCCAGCTGGCATGTCCCTATGATGAAACCCTCTTAGCCTTCACAAGACCAGGGTGGCCAGGGAAAATGGTCCCTGGGCTGCTCTGACCACTAAGGTGTGCCTAAGAATGGCTTGGGTAGGTCCTAGCTTTGTTCATAGGCCAAACATGTGCTGGGGTTCCTCATGTTATAGATGATTGTATTCTAATGACTGGCAGTACTCCTAGGCTCCACTGAGCTTACTGCACAGATGCAGCTTGCATGTACTGCAATCGTAAGGGGGCTGTGGTGCCACGAATCTGTGGGTTTGAGGGTGTGAGAAGTAGTGAGGCGCCCTCCAAAATATTTGGGAACCCCTGCCATGCAAAATAATGAAACCAGATGGAATTTCATCAGAAGATGTGGAGTGAGTATTTCTGCAGTCTGTAGTAAAATCCTGAGGAAAAATAGCAATTGCTTATATCAGCAGATTTTTCTSCCGAATAGGTGGTGGTCATGCCTTCAACAAGAAGAGAGATGTATTTTTCTTGAGGATGAAGTAATACTTTTCTTACAAATAACACTGCAAGAAGGAAAGGCAAAAGAGAGGCAGAATTTTTACCTTAAGCTTGACTTTTATAACTGGCAATCGTATTCTTATACTGGCTGATGCARCTGGCAAGTTTTCCTGGCTATTATGGGTACTTGGTAACTTCTCTAGCTTCCTAGAGTTTGCTGTTAAAAAAGCAACTTCTGCTTTCTCGTATTGTCATCGCTGCRTTGTGAAAGGCTTGTGCAGTCGTTTTTATACCACACCCAGGGATGTCATGGTTACTGTTGAACGATTCCCCTGGAGATAATGGTGGCACAGCTTTAAAAAATCAAGACCACTTGCTGATTGTCTTGAGAAATAAAAATGGTATAATGCTTTCCAGATTCAAGTTGTAACAATACTTTCTTTGTATAAGCAGCTAAGTGTCAGCATCGTTCATTTTAACCCTGTGCGTGAATTCTCATTAATGTTTTCTTCTTTAAAATGTCTACGAATTTTCATAGCGAAGAACTTATTTTTGTCGTAGTTTTGATTCCATCTTAGATCAGAGTCTGTCCATGTAGAAAGCAGACCAATTAGTTGATAGTTAACTGGTAGTAATAAGAATAAATCTAGAAATCAAAATCTAGGTCTTATTTGAAGGAAATACAGCTCTCCATTGGAGAAAGTCGCTGTCTCTTGCACAGTCTAATTTATTGCAACATCTTGTATGAAACATGCTCCATCAAAGAGACATCTGACTTTTAAGTTACCATAGCATTGGCAATGATTCAGTGTTGTTCTGTGTAATATGACTAATTTCTAAGTGTCAGGTAAAGATTTGACTTTCAGTACTAATCATATGGAAGGTCRTAATTTGGTCAATTCAGGATAGTTTGACTGGTATAAATTTATGTGAAAAATAAATGACTAAAAGCTTGCGTTAGTTGACTCCAAAATAACTTTTTTTTTTTTTTTTATGAATTTTTCTGGTGAATATAGACTTTTAATTCTTATAGGTGCAATATATGTGTACATGCAAGTAAGTGCTATTCTTAGGATTTGTGTGTGTGTTGAGATTTATTAAGATGTTTTGTGGTGATTGAAAACATACTGTTTCAGACAGGCTTTGCTATGATGAAAATAACATGATTCATCCTCCGTAGTTCTCAAAGGGCCCATGGAACAGGCACTGCTAGGTAACATGGAAAGACCATGTTATAGTAAAARGCTCTGTCAGGAATATCCATCCCCTGGTCCTCCCTCCTTGTGTAGGGAAGGTGGTGAGAGACACCGGGGACAGGGCAATGACAAAAGGATCTGTGTTGCAGTGGTCTGTGGGGCTTTACCCCCTGAATGCAGGGGTCACATCTGCTCTTACAGACTGCAGGTCGTGGTGAAGACAGTGGAGAGACTTCACAGCTGCTCTGTCCTGGTGGCCTGGCGTGGACCTTTTCTTCCCCTCACATCCTTCATTGATATTTCCCCAATGAAAGGATGTTTGCTTAGACGCTGCATTGCGGGAGGCAGCATCTGTCTGCAAGGATGTAGAAGTTATTAGCTCTGCTAAGCCAGCTGWTTGTAAACAAAGATGGAAATATTGTGGTTAGGAGTAGAGTTCAGGGGTCTCCGAGGCCCAGTCCAAAAGTGCAAGAAAGTGGAAAATAAGTGAAGTGAGTTTGAGTGAGTTTTGTTATAGGCTTTAGGGGAATTCACCCAATTAAAACTCCATGAATTATTTTACACGATAGAATTTTTGCTTCAAAATCAGATCTAGAGTAGCTGTGATTGTGCTGTCTGTTAAAATGATTCATAAAATCATTCTCAAAATAGAGAGAGGAGCAAAGGCAAAATATTATGGGTAAGGATTTAAGTATATAAAATAAATAGAAGACTGATAGCACTATACAGCTGCTACAGCTTGCCAGAATGAGAAAGAACAAAATATATCTGTCTAAACAAAGCGTCAGAGTGCTTTTTATGACCTAATATCAAGCTTGTAGAAAGTATGTAATTCCCTAAATAATTTTTGGATAAAAAAATAGTATTTTAAAAAAAATTGTCAGGTTACTCAAGTAGTATAGTGGAAAATCATGGCCGTCAATGCAGATGCAGAAGTTTCAGCATGGTTTCTTTTTTTTTTTTTTGTCATTACAGACTAATATGTCAGAATGACAATTTGTTGTTGTTGGAAATCAGCCCACAGTGTTAATGTCTAGCTTCAGATTCTGCCTAGCGAGAGATTGCTCACAGAAGTAGCTGCTAAATTTCTTCTTTCCATGCTTGACCTCTGATCCTTACTGCTATAGCTATGGTACTCTCAGTGCTAGGGAACATAACAGTGCCAAAGCTATATAGTGTGTTCTTATTTATATATTTGATGTGGGAAATGAAAACTAATTCCACCACTCTATAGATTCAGGTAGGTTTCATGGAGTTTTAAAACTTTTTATGAAAAAATAAGCTGACTCACATTTTAATGACATTTATTCTTTTCTTGATTGAAGCATCTTCCTATTAAACATTTTAAATTTGAAATAAATATTTCAGAGAAGTTTTCTGTTCAGCTTAAAAACAAACAAACAAAAGAAAACCCCCAAAACTTCTGACCTATAATTAGAATTGCTTCTTTCTCTGTAAATTATAAGGCAATTCTAATTGCTAAATAAGTTTGGGTAGGAGGAGAGATGGGGGGAAAATAAGCTCATAGTAAACTTTGATTTTCATTCTTATTTTTAACTTAAAATATTGGTGTTAGGGATGAGTGCTGAGTTTGATTTCTGTTGAAGATGATGTAACTATTTTTGCTAGTTATTTATCCTCAGACTTCTTTTTAAGAAGAAAAAAAAAACAGTTAAAATCATTGAAGGGGAGCAGTTTATCAGTTACAGACAGTCTGCTGTCCCCTGGGAACTCTAGGAGATCTGGTCATTCTCTGGATGAATGAAGTGTTYAGTGCTGTGCTGTTTTACATAGTGTTTTCATGAATGATCTGAAGGAGGAAGCAGAAAGTACATTAATTACATCTGCAGATGATACACAGCCAGAGTGCTGCAGCAGCTGGTGAATGGCAAGAAGTATAAATTGATCCTGAGAGATTTTAGTAATGTGCAGGAATTATCTAAATGAGATTCAACTTACAAAAATAGTTAGTACACTTAATGGGAAAAAAAAAGATAGCAATCACAGATGTGTTGTATATAAAATTAATTTAGTAATTAATTTAGTCAAGTGTTAAAGATGAGCTTTCACTCATGCACTAAGGAAAATCTATTTATCTTGAGTTCTGACTCAGTAACTGTTWTTAATGCCTTCTTGACCATTTAGTCACTTCTGTTGGGTCTTACCAGAATTCATTCATGAAGGATGAATATCACTCCTCATTTTAGCTGCCTACAAGAAAAGCAATATTAAAAAAAAAAAGCCTTATTGCCTCCTTTTCTTACTGTGCCTTCTTTTCAAAGATTCTGTTTKATCAGCATTCTGTTGTAATCAGTGCTGCAAATTACAAGTCTATCCAGAACTCAAAATCCTTACACTTGAAATTTTAGTATTTTTTCTGTCTCTTTCCTCCTTTCTGTCTGCTGCTTTACAGTTTGGGTCCCAATAGGACTTTAGTGAGAAAGAGTACCTAGATTTCATTTTCTTTATAATATTTTATGAATGGTTAGTACTTTGCCTAGATACTTCAGAAATGACATGAATTTGGCTGCTTTTTTGGCTTATCAGTCTCTCAGCACCAGGCACTTTAYGGAAGCGAATGCCAACCCGTTGTAATTTGCTCAGATAACAATGTTACTATTGTTAGCAGTTAGCATTTCTGTCTGCGGAATTGGCAGTATAGTAGCTCATTGTAACAAATAGCTTCACGTTGAGCTAGTGGAGGAAAAACACTGCTTATTGTACTTTGTATAAGATTCTGTATAACGAGAGCAAAGCAAAAAATATATGCAAAAGCATGTTCCTTTTGGGTAGATTAGGGCCTTGTAGCCCAATAAAACTGAATGTATTTTGCACTGACCTGCTGGAGACATCCAGAGTGAGTGCTTCTAAAGCTGTATTTTGGTAACAGATAGCTGGGAGAAATGAGAAAGAAAAAAATGATGCAGAAGAATAATTATTTTGCAGGAGTGTCAGGTTTTTTTTKTTCAGATGCCGTGTGAACATCTGCCCAAGCAAATGCCTTCTTTACTTAACTTTCGTGGATCTGCTAGAAGCAGTCCGCTGCTAATAAAATTCGGAAATTCTTACAGTTAACAGTTTCCCATAAGAAATAAAATAGTCACTGCTTTATAAAGACTAAGTTCTACCTGGCACTGTGCTGGTTGGTATGCAAGCTGTATAAGGAGCTGCTTTCAGTTTCAGCCCTTTCASGGCAAGATTGAACTTTGAAATGAACACCTAGAGAGAGAGTCAGCCAGGGCAATGTGTCGCCAGGGGTGTAGGAGAGGTGGCCAGCACCTCCTCTCCGCCTGGCACACCAGCAGCAGCTAATCAGGCTGGAATGTGTTTCTTGCCTCTGCTGTCTGCAGTGCAGCCTCTCCCCCTGCTCTGCTTTGGGAATTCATCAAAGAAAAGATGAGTGCCCAAAGAGCCTGGCTTGATTTTCTTTTTTTTTTTTTTTTCTTTTTCTTTTTTATCTTTTTTTTTCTTTTTTTCTTTTATAATAAGAGATGGTCTTTTTTTCCATACAGAGGTTAAGAAATCTTTTCATGACAGAGTTCCCAGAGGATTTACTTGGCAGTTTCAGAGCTCCACTTTGTACAAGCACACCTGATTTATACTACTTGTTTAAACAAGAGACTGGATTGGTGTTTGTTAACAATCACATACTTCTGAAATGTCTAGCTGAGAATTTGGTATGGTTTTGACTGTGAGTAGACCCAAGCTTTCAGGTGAAATATATTGTCATTCTCTTGTTTTAGAAGGAGTTCTTTTTTTATTGTCTGTACTGTATAAACTGTAAGTTGGGCAATGTGACTTGTCCTGATTATTTGCCTTTGCCTTATTTTGACTGTCTTGAGAGTACAAGCTAAAAACATTTAGCTCTTCTTCCTGTTGCCTTTGCACTATGAGAATGTATAAGACTACTTTTCTGTTTATCTATGCTAGTGTGCTTCTCTATCTCTGTGGCTAGTATTTAAGTGCGGCATGAATTCTTTATCCATAGAGCTTGGTGGTGGCTTGCAAGTGATGAAAAACAGTTTCCTTTACGCGAATGTCCATCCTTGTTAATGCTGTCAAACAGCTAGCGTGATATCCAGGGAGTACACGTCACTCTGTGGGTTACTGATAATGTAATCTTACTTCCCAAAATAAATCAAATGCATCTTTTAACTATTACAATTAACTAATATTATCAAATGTACAGGAGCTAAAGAAAAATAGTATGTTACAGGCTGTACACRTTTCATGGGTGGCTGCAGAGCCTCCCACAGATAAATTATCTAAACTAGGTTTAAGAACTGTTATTTGGTTCAAATAATACTTTAAAATCCTTGTGAGGAGTTTTTACATGGACTTTYTGGCAAAATTTTACAGATAACAGTAATTAACTCCATTTTTTAAAAAGTGCTAACAAGTGCTTAGTATTCTTTTCATGAATTACTTTAATTATTTACCATATGCACCTGAGTAAAATGGATTAATGTGAGGAGAAAAGTGAATGAAATTGAATTTATTCTTCATCGTCTTATTATTGTGTGTGAAATGCAATAATGCAGATCATACTCTTCCCTAGAATGTTTCACTTSTTTTTTTCAAAGATAGTATTGCCCTGACTCTTCAAATTGAAAAGAGGAATATGCTTCATTTCATAGAGAAATAGCACAGCAGTTCTGTGAATCCTTTCCAAATTTCCTGGATGAGAGAGCACCTGGTCTCTGTTCAAGTGCTCCTCCCTAATTCTACACTCCAAGCATTTCCAAGTAAAGTCAAGTCACCTGATGCATCCATTGCTGAAAAAAATGGTTCCATAGAAGGCTGTGTTTTGTTTTGTTTTCTTTTCTTTCAATACAGCCCAAAATGCTTGTCTCTAGAGCAGCTCTCTGAACTGGCTTGTTGACAAGTTGGGCAAATAAATGTCCATGCTGCCTTAATGGAGAAGTGAGCACGTGCTGCTAGTCTTGGAGAGAGGTTTCAGAAATGTGTTTATGGCTGCTGTAGGCTGGCACAGCTGTGGAAGTGCACCTCAGATAGTTTATATTTCTCTTCATCAACCCTCTTGAGAGCACCAAACTCAGGCCCTTCATCTCTGGTTAGCTTTTGTTCCGATAACGTTTGTGACCCTGTTAAAGCAAGCCTTGTAGCCTCCTGCTTCAGTTGCCTCAAACAGTCCCCAAGAACATCTTTGTCAGTCATCATGAGCATCTTATCTTCRTGATGTGTTGAGTGTTTATAGGTCAGCTGATGCTGAGCTTTGCGTATGGTTGAGCTATTACTCCCCCAGCATTGTAGAAACAACAGGCTTCTGCCTGCCGGAACAGCCCGAATGGATCTGTTCAGGGTAATTGTGCATTCTGCAGATTATCTTAATTGCTCAAGAAATACAACTATTGATTCAAGATCCTATCCTTAAATCTCACTGAAAATGTTGTTATCCATTTCATTGGGTTTAGCTATCAAGAACTTGTGACTGCTCCCTTAAGGGGAAAACCTATGGGCTAGATTTCCTCTTTCAAGTATATGTAAAGGTCGTAGATAGRTATGTATAATATTACTTTAAGTCAAATCTAATATATCTTTCATTTATCATCAGTATGTATGTGGTTCGGTTGCTGCTGTTTTTACTGGGACAGGCAGTGAGATAGATGTTTCTTTGATCCTGTAAGGCGCTCGTTCCTGTGCTCCTGCCTCTTCCGTGAAACATTCGGATGCCCCTTTGTATTGTTGCCTGCATCCAGTTCTGTAACACAACAGGTTGGTGCTATAGCGTGTTACATATCATGCTGCATCTCTTTCCTACCCCCAAGAGGGGACATCACTGTTTACGTCCTGTGCTTACTGCATAGCGGGTATCCGTTAACACACATTAGATGCACAGAAAACTGGCATGYTGTTTATTCCACATCTTTTTATGACAAATTTATTGAGATATCATTTTGAATGGAAGGGCTGTAAAATATTCCTTATGTCTCTATTAATCTTGTGTTCGTTTTTTTAGAAGCAGAATTTTGTGACCTTTCTAGTGCTGGTGAGGTAACTCGCTTTTTCCTTTTGTTCCAGTTTAGACTGGGGTCTCTGAAGCTGCAGAAGGTTTCGAGGCCAGCTGAAGTGATTAAAGAGTTGATTGCTCATTGCCTGGACTGCTTAGAGAGGCTGCAGGCCAAAAATGAGCACCTGCAAGAGGAAAATGAAAAGCTCTTCCGTGATTGGAGTGACATGGAGAAACGGTGAGTTTAAAAGTGATTTCCTTAGGTTATTCTTTTAAAACTCTCTAGCACATAGTCAGCTGGTGCAGGCTTTACTGATTGGCACTGTTCAAGTTATATCTCCAACAAAGCACACAATTTCTCTTCTCTTGAAAAGGTATTTTGAGCACAGTTACTTACAACCTGTTGTGTCTGTCCCTTATATCTGAAGCAGCTGATAACTAGACTTTTCAGATGAAGATGCTTTTAGCTTTATGCAGTACTTCATGCAGTACTTCATGCAGGGCCCTTTTATGCTCCTTAATCTCTGCTGTTCTCATGGCATGGTTTTGTGCRGGAAAGAAGTTCCCAAATCTGTTTTGTCAAGCAGCCAGAATTGATGAACAGGTATGCTGTTATAGGAAAAAGTTATTTTGTTTATTTTGTGAGAGGCTAATATTTTAATTCCCATTGCATTTATGATTTAAATTGCCTCCTACTGCGCTCTATTATAAAGTTATCTATGCATGTTTTAGTTGCTTAGCATAAAACACCCAGCATAAACAAGTTGGAGATCTCTCTACTTCTCCATGCAAAGCTTTTTCTACGAAGATGGATGAAAGAAAGTAGCTAATTGATGTTAATCTACCATGAGAAAGAAGAGGTAACTTTGGGGAGGAGTTGGGTTTGTTTCTGCCTCATTAAAACAAGTAACAGTTTTTCCTGACAGTCCCCCTGACAAGCATATGGCTGTCCTAAATAGTGCTTTATTGCCCAGCAGTGCAACGAACAGTGATGTGCTCTGTAAGCAGTACATGGGGCTGCATTACACGCTCTTGTGCAACACAGGCACTGGTGCCTGTATCAATTTCCATGGTGCTGGGGCACTTCTAAAGGGTATTCATAAATTAAAAAAAAAAAAAAAAAAATCACAATTGCTTGGCACCCTGTGATCTCTCAGGGGAACTACCCTACAGCTTTGGAAAGTGGTGGTTTTTATATTTTGAGTTGTTGAATTACCGTTTTTATAAAATAAGTGCCCAAGGTTCCCACAAAGCTTTCTCTATGCCCTCTAAATGGAAGTACAAATAATTTTCATCGAGTGGACTTTTTCTTTATTTTCTCCCTACTTCAATCTCTCCCACTTTATTTCTTTGCTCTTTGAGCTCAAATGCTGGAATGCTGGACCAAGGTGGCTGTGAGTTCCCTAGGGAGACGTTTTGTTCAGTCCTGTCCTTGGTCACCAGCCGTGGTGTCAGGCTGCAACACTGCCAGGTGAAACACCAGGGAGCAAGTGTGTAGGTGTGAAGAACAGCCTTTTTCTCCTGGATCTCAAGCATAATCAGCCACAGAATTTCACATTTTAGGTTCTTGTAAAGGAAAAAAAAAAAAAAAAAAAAAAGATTCCCTGCATCCTGAAACCATTAAAAGATTAAAATGTCTATTCTAATCTTTATACTTTCTTATTTGTTGGGAGTGCTTCTAGCAGAAGCAATAACTCCCCGAATTTTCCCTGTTTTGCTTATTGTGAGGATCTAACATAGGGTTTTACCTGGACAAACATCTCTCTGTTTTGGGAGATGACTCATGCGTGGACAGCATGAGTATGAGACTTAGCTGGCTAATTAGACTGCATAACAACCAGATCTAAAATAAAAATCTCTAAGACACTAGCTGGCAAGATCCAAATAGAGGGGGATTTCACTGAGGTTACATCACTGTTGTCATTAATTAGGAGCTGAAATGAATTGGGTTCTTGATGTCCAGCTACTTTCTGCAACATAGAAAAGCTCTTTTAATGCTAATGTATTCAGGCTCCTTGTGTGGTATGTATATATAGACATTTTCAAAAGGATTATTCTGAAAATGCTGCAAGTGTGTGCCAGTATGTGTGTGTATGCATGCCTCAGAGGTAGGTGAGTTGAAATTTCATTGCAGGATAGCTAATACTTTTATATAGATAATAATATTCTTTAGCAAACTAATGTCTAGGCCATTAAAATTGAAGTTACATTTTAGATTTGTATGTGGTTTGCATCAAATGCCTAAAATTAGTATAGGCAAACTCTAATCAAAACTGTTGACCACAACACAAGTCGACAGCTATAGTGCCTGTATGCCTGAACCACAAACAGTTTATATAAAAGGTAGGCCAGGTATTTTGATACTAGAAATGACTCTTCAACATTAGCTCCTCGAGATTCAATCCTATTACTGATTGTGTGGGAGAAGGAAGGATGTAAAATGGAATAAAGAGCTAATGTAAGAGTAACAGTTACTAAGCAGCACTGAAGAAAAGCATAAGAAGCAGGAATGTAGATTTTTTGTTGGTGGTGTGTGTGTGTTGTGGGGGAAGATGTAAATGCCAATAACTTATTTAGGTTGTGTTATATAGAGGTTAAAAGCTGCACAGATGCCTTATTTTCTTAATTGTAAGTCCTAGTGATTTCTAATACTAGCTGTTTTCAATAAGCTGTGCAAGCGTTTTGACTGCCATCAACTTGAGGTTATCTGACACATGAAATACATGTATAACAGATATCGAAGAATACAGAAACTGGCAAGCATATGCAAATCAACACAGGCATTAACTTTACTTATTTGAAACCTCATTTATTTGCCTTATACTTGAAAGATGTCTTTGAGATGAGCAGCTTCTTTACTTGGCCTGGGGAGCTGATATTTCAGCAAGACAAATCAAATGCAGGCACAAGCATGTGACAAATTGCAATGAAAGAGGGTTTTTTTTTTTTTTTTTTTTTTTTTTGTAACTGATGAGGTATTGGAATGAAACCCAGCCAGCTTTGCTTTGTGGTCACGTAATTCAGGTAACACATGCCTGAGTGACTTCTAAAGATGCTGCAGCCTTACAGCCAGAGCCGTCCTGTGCTCCTGCTCCTGGATAATTAACATATCCCTGCTCCCAGGCAGCGGAGGACTCTTGCTTTTTACCATTCTATTTTTCTTTAGCATCATGTGTTGTATAATAAATTTGCAAGTATAACATTATTTTAGTATTATTTCACATTAATCCTTCTCTTGACTGTTATACTAAATCAAAGTTGCATCACCATCTAAAAAATTTTATCTTTACATATGAATTTCTTTAAACAGGAAAATCCAAAAAGGTGTTGAAATAAATGAAAATAACATATACAATGAATGTAGGTGATAGTATTAGTTCATTTTATGTATAATGCCCTCCTATTTAATAATTATTTTTAAAAGCTTATTTTATTCTATGCATGTATTCTGTGTAGATGTTCCCAGGTGCTACTATTTGGTTTCCCAGAGGACCACAAAGTTGACCTAGTCATGCAATATGTTTCTGTATCATAGTTTTGAATGTTAAGGTAGTGTCGGCTTTACTTCACTGGGCATTTACATAGTTATATGAATTTTCATCTGTAGTTATCTTTGCAGGATTTGAGAGCCTCACTGATATTCTCTGATGTGACATCTTTTTGGCCAAGTTAAAAAAATGTCTCTAATAATGTAACTATTTAAACTAGCCTCAGCTGCTCTGACATAGACCAGCTCGTTAGACAAAACAAAGAGTAGTAAGCATTTCCTTCAATTAGTATTGTGCTACAGAATGACATTTTCTGAATGATTTGATAAAGCCAGACTTGCATGTTTTGCACAAAAATGTCATTTCTTATTTTTTCTCTATATAATAARAAAAAAWTTCAATCATCAAGTAACCATTTATTTTCTTTTTTAATAAATTTCCTTTTAATAAAAATCCTGTTTTATCACTGTGGCAATTTCTGTCCTTTCTATTCTCCTTCCATTAGTTGATCGAGAGCCTTTTGGTCTCTGTGTTTATGGTTCTTTGTCTGTCGCTTTGGTGTTTTGTCTGTTTGTTCCCCACTAAACAGTTAAATTTTTCCATTTAAAGGTGGAAAGTCTCCTGGTAGTTGATTAGTACATATGATCTTTCATTTAGGAATTATTGAACCGATCTATATGGTAATGATGTTCTGCTATTTGCATTTAAATTAGATGAATTATTTATCAGCTATCAAACATATCCCTAAAGCATAGCACAGTAAACTAAATGAAATTATTTTCTATTGTCCTTTTTCTTGTATGTGTTTTTGACTCTCCTCCCCTCTCAAAAAAAAAAAAAAATCAGCATTTATATAGGAAATCTGTTGAAATTTCTTATTTATGAATTAACTTTAAAAATTTGTTATATATTAGGATTTGTTTTATACCAGAGGCATGCCTTCGAAACTTTGTTTTAATCATTCTTAAATCGATTGGTTAAAAGATTGTGTTTGTAAGTTGTTACTATTTGCTCTAATAATATAATTACCACAGTCAGGATTAGCAAGTTATACATTTGATTCCTTGTTGTTTCCTCTTTTTGAACAGAGCTATTAAAATGTTTARATTGCAATCCAGCTACTGAAAAATTGTGAGACAGCACATATATATGAGTTTATATTTTCTTATATTTTCATTGTGTTTAATTTTCATTCAGATGCACACTTAAATGTTAAAAAACTGAAGTTTTCATTCTGAAGATAATAATAACCTTAAAGTGTATTTTTATTTATATTGTAAAAATTTACTCCTCCACCCAGTAATTTCTGTTTAATTTGGGGAATTTTTTTTTTCTTAATCTAATGGTGGGCTGCAAGTATCCTAGAATCTCAACTGTTTGTCTGTCTAATTCAAACTGAAATGCACAGCATAGGATTTGTTAATATTGCATTTGTTTGAATGCCAGTAGGGGATTACAGCTGCCTTGGGGTTCAGCTCCGTGATCTGCCGAGCTTTGCCRAGAAGTCGTTTCTCTGTCTTGCTTGTTGACGTGGACGTTCAAGGTGGTTGATGGAAAACAATTGGGCAGAAGTCCACATATCGCTCGTCTCTGCCTCTGGAGTCCTGAGGCAGGAGCTCAGGAATGCTCCGAGTTGCCCAAAGTATTTGCTGGGCATGTCAGCCAGTGCTGACACCCTTTTGACTCCGTTCATATGCTAAAGTGCAAGTCAGAGTGTRTATGCCAGATTTGGGGCCTGTCAAGCTCAATCATATCTACCGTAATCTCATTATATGTGTCCTGCTAAGCTATGTGCACTACAGTGKATTCAGCATTGCCACTAAAAAGCCTGTACTATTTAACTTCTGTTTGCCTGAAAATCATGTTTGGAAGGACTCTTAATAAAAAGCATGAATTGAGCATTTTCCCCATGGACATGTTTTTTCATAGATAAGTTCATTGCACTTTTCTCTAAATAAAGCTGTTTCTGGGCTCTTTCAGGTACAAGGTGCTGGTGTCTAGTTGTACAGTTTTGTGTGATGTGGTATAGAAACTCCTTTAGTAGAAAGAACTTTTTGAACTTTTTTTTAATATTCCAGAAAACACATGTAGTTTTAAARAAGAAATGATATGGTATATGAAGTGACAGTCAATTTTGTGTTGCAGACTTGAAAAATGTGTGGAAGCTAAAGAAGAACTAGAAGCAGATCTTTATAATCGGTTTGTTCTAGTGCTGAATGAAAAGAAGGCAAAGATAAGGAACTTACAGAAGTTGTTGCATGAAGCTAAAGAATCCGCAGCAGATGCACCRAGTACAAGGTATTTGTTAATTCCCAGAGTTACTTGTATCATGTCTGATGCACGTGTCTTCAGTTCCTTGGCTGTAGAGATGAATGATATAGCATCTCTTTCATGGATAAACGCTTGGTTATCCAAACCTATGCATTTAGTCTTGAAAGCAAAGAATTCTTTAGAGTGTTAGTGTAAATAGCTATGGTTATGGGTGCTGTAGCCAGGAAATAAGTAGTTGTTCAATTCCTCTACCTTTATTTTCTCTTCTGTTGTAGTTGACTTTCCTAACGCAACGTCCCTCTGCTGTTTCCATACATGGCACTTGAATCCACCTACCCTCAGTTCTTCAATTCCTTTTGTCCTTTGGGAAATGTAAATACCCAAATCTGAATTTGTACTCTAAATATCTGTATTAATGTACTTGTTAATTAAAAAATATTCAGAGAAGATGTAGTATTTCAAGGATATGATATGCTTTAATTTGTCTCCTATTTCCATCCCACTTTTTGGTACCTTATGCTTAATTTATCAATATCTATCTTTGTATCTTTGCATCTTGTCTATTCTACAGCATGGCCTATATTATCTTGTWTTCATAGTCTCTATTAAGACCGCAGAAATAATCATAAATTTGTTACGGGAATGCTAGATGGAAAAGCCTTTTTTTTCAATCTCTTKTTTTTGCTTGGAGATAGCACTGCTACAGTTGAGACAGCTCCAGAGAGAGAACAGGAGTATGATGGTAGCACTGATGAGGAAAGCGAGAATTTAAAGCAGGCCTCATTACCAGCAGGTAAGAGAGAATGTATTGTCATTGGGAATTGTTGTGGACAGGAGAATTACTTTACATGAATAAACCTTAATGAAGACAAAATACTACCTGACAGATTGCCCTGTGACAAGCCAACCTACAAGCCTCAAAAATACTTTTTTGAGGCAGAGTATAATACTGACATTTTCAAATTAAAGGAAGTTAAAAAGCATGTTGCGTGAGTGAAGCTACTGTCAGTTTCTTTAAAAATGACAAATTACATACTTGGCAGAACTAATGACAGTCTAACAGTATCGGAACTATCAACAATTCCATTTTAGATTCTAGGAGTCATGTGTACACAGGGAACTGCTCAAATGTAAAATCTGGCTCCTGACAGTTTAGGTAGTGTTTGAAGAAAGGAAAAAGGGGAGGTTTAACCACAATAAGAAGGGCTGTGCACTCATTCTGCATTACATAAATGGAAAAAAAATATAATTATAGCAGAATTAATTTTAATTTGCCAATGAAATTTTGGCTTTATGAAGGTTCTCATAAAACTTAATTTGACTTAATTTTTCCAGGACTGGGGAAAAGTGAAGTAAATGGGGTACAGCAACTGCCATTCTGTAGTGTAATCTATCTATTTATATATATATTAAAATGTGGGTCACGTAATATTTTGGCATATTGTGCCATGTACTTGGAATATGCAGGATGAATGCCACCAAAGTTTAAATACCATGACAGCTGCCCTATTACTACTATGCACTTCTTTTCAAGTTGGCTGATTTTACTATGGGTTCCATCACTGGAGTTTTTCATTTCTCCTGCAGGTAAAGACAACTACTTGATAAAACTTTAACTATGTATGTTAAGAACCAGGGATGTTCAAAACCTCACTACAAATGGTATCCAACTTGGTTGTTCATAGGAGCAAGTATTTCAAAGCTCTCTAATAAATGTGCAGCAGATAGAGCTGCTGACAGGTTTATAAGAGTGCTTGCACAAAAACAATCTGCAAATATCTAAAATAAGTTGTTTTCTGTTACATGTGCCCTTCAGTTCTAAAATCTTTGCTTTAAAGCAGCATTTGGTCAGTTCAGATAATGTAGTGAAAAGTACATTTATTTAACAAAGCACAGAAAAGTGAAAGGTATTGATTCTTCTGCTGGGTTCAGTAAGCCTTGATTGCTTTGATAGTTTAGAGGCAGATGTGTGACTTAAAAAAGAAAAAAAAAAAAAATTCAACCATGAGTGTCTGGGCTGAGCAATCATCAAGATCGTAGGCAGAAATAGGCAGCAACTGTGTTTTTGAGTTGTGAGAGTAAGCCTTCTGTTGCCTTTGAGAGAGAAAATGTTCAGCATTCTGCTTGCGAATTTGCAAGTTCTTTCAACTGCAAAGTTTAAATATAGCGTTAAGGCTATAAATTTTGTGAAACATAATCAAGGGKTTTTTTTGTTTSTTTTTTACACAGAAACAGTGCGTGAATCCACATAGTGAGTAGCACTTTAGGTCAAATGATGTTTCTCCATGATGTTACCACTGTAAACCTTTCTCTTTCCTTAKGAGTGAGAAAGAGTGTTTGGGAATGTTTTAATAGGTATTTTTGAAAGCCACAATCAAGGAAAAAGGTTCTAGTTTATAAACTACCTAGGAGGAAGGTGAAAGAGAGGGTATATATGTGTGTGTACAGATAAATAAGTATAAATCAAAATGTTAGCATGTCTTTGTATGCAAGCATGTCCAAAAGATTAAAAAAAAGAGGAGACTGATGTTAGCATAAAAATAGCAACTATAGGAAATGACTAAAGAAAGCTAAAGAATATGAAGGCACAGATCTCAGGCCAGGAGACAGAAGGCTATTGACTAACCTTCAGGTAAGCTGAGAGCAAATATGCACTGTTAATGACCTCTTAGTGTAATAATAAAAAATCACTATTAACCCTGAAAAAGCAAGCATGTTCAGCAGATATTTTTGTTCCGTATTTGGCGTGTAGAGGAAAATGGATGTGGATTGRCATGACTAGCTTCCATTCTCATAGCAAATAAGGGGCAAATGAAACAGCAGCTGCAAAATACACACATTTTAGAAACAGCAAGTCAAGATACTTTGAGCTGTAGTATTTGTAAAGTTGGCAAGGGATTTTACTTGGCTACCAGTGTCGATCCTCCTAGAATTTTCTGGGCACTAARGGCATTTCAGGGGATTTGGGAACAACTGCCAATATTAACACCATGGAAAAGTGAAGGGTTCATTCAAATGTAGGTGTGTCAGGATGATGTTAATCTGAGTCAACTCGTAGAGCACGGCTTCATGAAGAAAAATATTAAGAATGATTAACTGTAAAGATGTAGAAACTAGGGTTTGCAAACTAGCTAGGTGCTCAAAATGAGATCACCAGCTGTTTGATGAAAATAATATCAGTCAAGTAATAGGCCTAGACGTTTTATTTACAAATTTGGTATAGGAAAATGAGCATAAGGCATGATAAGTGGGTTCTGAAATGAGGTACTTTACCTCAAAATGTAGTTGTAAATGGAAAGCTATCACTCACCATATCTACTGACTGAGAGAYTGAAGATATATAATTTATATAAACCTATTTGGGTTTCATGATGCACTGGCTATAAACAAATAGTATTCATTCTAATACTGTGTAAGACAGGGTAAATAACTATTGGAGCAATTTAGAGTAGGTTATGGTAGGTAAGTTTTTTTTAAAAAAGACAAAATCTGCTAGATATGAAAATTAATTTAAAGAAATCCATAACTTCTGTTATATTCAGCATTGGAATCGGTTATTGCTATACTAGCTTTTCCTTTGCCTATAACATCAGATGAATAGTTAGTTAAAAGCATTTTGTTTCTACAGAATTTTATGCTACAAAACTGAGGTATTCTACTTGCACATGAATTCTCAACAAGGCTGACGAGCAGAGTTTCAACCACTCCGTCACAACAGGCTGCATTTATCTGTTCAGATAAATTTTGTTAGGATCTATACCTTACAGAAGAAGTTAACCTGTAACATAAAAGTAAATCAAAAAATTGTATTCTTTTTGGTGCTTACAGTTCAATTAGTAGATATATTTTATGGTTTGTGGTTTGACTGCAATGTCTGCTTCATGGCTTAAAGCCAAAATCAATTGAAAAGTGGTAGTTTTTGTCTCAAACCTTCACACCCTTGTAGTTGATGCTTTTGGTGCTATAAAAATGCCAATTAAAATTGAATTACAGACAAGAAAAATACTGATAGGAGAAGCGCAGCTTTCATAAAAAAAAAAATGCTGTATGGCTTTCTATACGGCAGCTTTGTCCATCATACCGTGTGCACGGAGAAAACTTATTTGGCCTGTTAGTACTGTCAGTGCAYGACTGAAAATAAGAGAAAACTCTCACTGCAGTGCTACTGCTGTTTTGACTAAATTCCAGTAATTTCATAGATGCCTCATGTTTGAGGCTGATGATACAATGTTTACTGCTGTCCTGCTTGTTTCTCTTCCCCATCACATGCTGCAGCACCACTAGTCTTGCACTTTAGCTCCTTAGCCCAAACTGCAGTGTTTTGTTGTGCTTGTCTGGCRCCTAGCATTTTAGGGTCGTTGAAAGGATGCCAGTGAAGGGAAAGTTCCTTTTTCTCCTGGGAACTTGGAGACTGTTGGGACAGTTATATGCTGCACTACATATAGSTGTGGAGATTAATCTAGCAGGCAGAAGGCAAGGGAAGAGTAAGTTCCTGATTTATTATTGCTATCATCAGGACCAACATGAGGCTTGAAAACTGTGCGTCGAAGACTAGAAAACATGTTCTTATCACCACCAACACTGAGGTAAAGGGATGCCCAGGTTTGACGAAAAAGATAATTACGGGCCATATTGGCATCAGAACATGTTTTAGACTGCTTTGCCATGAAATAGAAAGGAAATGTTCATGCTATGTAYGATTCTGTTATATGTGGCAGCCTGTTGTGAAGCTGCTGGGGACCAATTAGCAGTCAGCTTTCTCTCTTTTTTTCTATTGCTCATTAATTCCTTAGTTATATTTCAKATTGAAATCAATGGAAGTTGCTGTTCTTTGAGAGTAAAGAAGGCCCTCGTGGTCTGGTCTGTGGATTTAAATGAAATTTGGGTTGAATGAAATTTTATGTTATGCATTAGTTGCCAGACATAAGGAAATAGTCTCTATTAAGTGAATCCCCATTTTTTTCTGCAATCAAACATTTCTACATGCTTCCTTGGGAACACCAGATCCTGATTAGGTTCTAATAAACTTGCTGAAATGCTCTGAATAAATATTAGCAAGCACCTTGCCATTTCCCACTGTGTTAATGTGCAAGTGTTCTCATCCCCTTCATTCAGGTTCCTGCCTTGGGGATTAAACGTTGTGCCTTCAGGAGTCTATGGCCCTTTACATTTAATTAGTTCTCTTGTGTAGTCGAAGCCACCAATGTCTCAGTGCTGCTGGTTAATAAGCTTTAATCAAAGTTATTAAAAAAAAAAAAAAAAAGCCTGTTATTTTAGCACCCAACTGTGCTGTTGCTGCTGAAGTTTCATCTGTCTGTTTTAAAGCCCATTTTTAGAACTTCACTATTTTAATTGACTTCAGGCTTTTTTTTTTTTTTTTGGTCAAGATATAATTAGAATTTAGAATTGGTTCATCCCAAGGAATAATCTCTCCTCTTCCTTTTCTTAAATTGCTGAGACATTTTTTCTGAAGTTCTGATATGGATCCACTCTTTATGTAACCTGATGTTTTAATGCCTGTAAAACACTTGACCTTGCAGAACTCCTTCCTGTCTCTGCTACACGAAATGTCATAACCCTCATACAGTCACAGCACAGTTTTCCTATATTACTATTTTCCTTTAAAAATTCTAGTGTTATAAATATTCTGCTAGGAGGGGAATTAATAAGGTATTAATATAAGACATTAATATAAAATCATTACAACTGCATAAATCTATGCTTTTCATGGTATATATCTCAGTATTTGAAGTAGTTAAATATGGTCCTCTGAACAGGTTAATATTTATTCTGTTCTTTGAATGAAATGTATAGTCTCTTAATAGATTTTTGGCCTGAAAAGGCAGTTTCAGATCACTGAACATTGTGATTTATCAAAAAAAAAGTTAAATACTACATCACTTAGTGATGTACTACATAGCTTAGGTGCAAATGCATCAATTAATATCCTATCAGTAGATGTTCCTTGGTGTGTAATCTATGCATTACCAAATGTTACGAATGAAAGAACTTCATTTTAATAGCAAGCTGTAAAATTTTTAAAAGCGTTGATAAAGCTTTGCTTAATAATTCATTTTCAAAATATCTTTGATATGTAAGTTATATCATAAGACTGCGTCTTTAAATTCTTTATCAGACTTAAATTCCAAGCTTAATGCACTTCCATGAATTGTCTACAGTCAAGGAAATGAATGGCCTATATAATGCAGCATTATATATTTAGAACAGAAGTGGAATTATTTCGTTATTTTTTTCTTTGAGTTTAGTATAACCATGCATATAACAATGCATGGTTTGACCTTTAGGTTTGTAGTTAAAAAAAAAAAAAAAGTTACCAGAAAGATCTTTTGTCAAATCCCTTGTTTTGCAAAGAACACTTATTTTGACATRTATTTCCATGCTTTCTTCCATGAAAATGCTAATCCTTAAGCAAGACACGAATTTGTGTTTCAGATAGCTAAAATGCTGTTTTTGGTCATATAGATTTAGAGAGTGATTTTTGGGGTGACATGCAGACATTATTCTATATTTCTGTCTWGATCAGCAGAAAATTCCAATACTTCCTGGAAAGGAAATACTTCCTCTATGCCTTCTTACTGGTTTTACTAAACCATATATTCAAGAAGAGATGGAATTAGTCTCCTGCATTCTTCTATAAGTATTTTCCTTTCCAAAAGGCAAAGTGAGGGAACACTGCTATTTACAAACTTGGGACTTTGGTAAAGAGTAGTTTGAGAATGTGGAAAAAAACAAGCATAATTTTGTGAAGATTTAGGTCTTTTTTTTTTTTTTAAATGAGCAGTTAGCATATCTAGTGAGAGGAAAGAGGAACAGATGGTATAGTTCCACTCATTCCAAAAAAAATCAAAATCAAATTAAACAAAAGTGGTACTTCGTTATTTTCTTTCAGCAAAAAAGCAAACCCCCTGCCAAGGAAGCAAATGAGTTAAATGTTTGTATCTGCCTTGTTGGTGTTATGTTCCCTCTACGTCTCTTCAAAATCTGTTGAATTTTGCTATGGCTAGAGAGCATGGAAGTTTTAAACAGCATTAGCGGGGGGGAAATATAGGAAGAGATAACAAATCTTTGTGTCTATATATAGTATGAGTGTGTTCCTATGGGTCACGCAAAGGAAATGTGGATTGTCCTCTTCTTGCTTGTATTTCACACTAATTTAATGTGTCCCCAGCAGACTGTAATTAGTGTAAAGCTGGTTGTAAATTCTGTGAATTAAGGCAATTTTGCACAAGACATGCAATGCTCCAGTTCTTCACTTTCTCTGCAAAATCTTGTAATCTGACCATATTCAGGCAGCACAAATTGAGTCAGAATCCTGTTKTTTTTTTTTTTTTTTTTTTTTTAATTTGTTTTCTTTTCTTCATTAAATATAGAAGACTTACTTTGGTACTCATTGAAGTCATTGGTTGTGAAAATCTAGCACTAATGTTGCTGGAGCAGTCCCACTAACGCCCCTGATCTCTTTCATCCTCCTTCAATAGATAAAGGGCAAGAGCTTCCCAGGTAAATAGGAAACTTTTGCCAGTCATCAACAAGCTACTTAAAGTAATCCACATCCTCAAACTTCTGTTTGTTTTCGTGTTTTTAGGGCAAGGACTCTATGCCTGTTTAGTACTCAGCGTGACTAGTCCTTTATCACTTTTATCGCACATTTTTGGTATGCACTTCAGCCACAAGCTTACTCTTAATAATTAATTGAGCTGCATATCATAAACTGGTTCACCAGAAGGTGCAGTTACTTTACTTTGGGATTATTTTGAAAAGGTAAAACTGAGTGAGATATTTTCGTGATGGACATTTTACATTATTATGAGTGTTATGGTTTAGATCCCTTTGGTGCAAGTACTTATCAGGTCTAATTTTTTTATTTTATGTTCGTCTCACACTTYTCATTTATTCATGAAATTTTCCTTAGGCATGTTTGCAAAGGTATTTTCTTTTGGTATCTGAGTAGTTTTATGTCGATATGGATTTCAGAAAGGAAAGTAAGACATCAGCCTATCWAAGTAACTACCTCCTGTTAAACTGAGGTAAAATAGAACAATTCAAATGAAAATAACACAATGTCTTTCTATTCCCTTTCCTCATGGCAATGTAGACGTATATGAAAAGAGTTGATCTTGGATTTACCGGTATCACCTCTTTAGCAAAGTATCCTTTCATCAGAGGGAAGTATTGGTCCTTGAGGAAAATAGCTCCTGCAGTGGTACTGATAGCAAGTTTCTATAATCCTGAACGTTTGGATAGAAKGCCTTATCTTGAGCTATTCAATGGATTGCATATCAGGGGCAACCAACAAAGGCCGGAGGCTGTTGGTTCTTGCAGCCTAGAGAATATTGTGCTCAATGAGCTGCACACRGAGGCCAAAGTTCTTGCCATGAMCTGCAACCTGTGACTGTATGCCTGTTTTAAAAGAGCAGTTCCCTTTTTAAGATAAATGTCTTCCTAAATGTCATATTTTGGGTGTGTTTCGTCATACTGGCAGTGAGGCAAGCAATCCAAAGCTTCCTCTGCTTTTTCTTGCACTGATTTTATTCACGGAGACAAGCTTTCGCTTTGGAATTTTGACTGTTGCTTGCTTTCTAACACAAATACTGGAAGGGGATGCAGTGTGGTGATTTGCTCTGACCACCTGCATAACAATGACTATAATAATTCTCTGAATTATTTCTCAATGGTATCACAGTGTTTCTTTGGAGCAAGCAGYCTGTTTTCATTAAAAAGCTAGTCTGATGAAGAACACCATAACACATGATTATTTCCTTGATTTATTACTTTTCCAAGTTAAAATATGCATCCTTATTGCTAAGCTGAATTTTTCTTAACTAAACTTTGTTCTGTGGATCAGTTAGGTATTTGATAGATTGAAAAGTTGGTTTCTCTATTTGGATTTCCTTCCTGTAACCCTGTATTGTATTTTAAAGTTCCATTGGACMCTTAATTGGAAGCATAATTCATATCTACAAAAACTTTTCAAGATCTTCACCCTATATAAAGTAAGAATAAAGAAGGATTTTAAAAGAACTTTTATAAAGCTTTTGATTAAAGGAAAGGAAATGCCTTTATTCCATGGACTAGAAGTCCCAAATGTAATACTTCTCAAATTCTTGTGGGTTTGTTTTTTTCCCTTCTTCCCTCTCTCTGTCCTCTTCCAAAACTGTTTTACTCAGTGTTTGTATTTATTTCCAAACTGAGTGACATTTTCTCTCATAAAATCACTTCAGTATCTCTTCTTTAGCTTTTATTATCAACAAAGTAGCATGTATTATCAATTCAAAAGATACTGAGAGTGAGATAACATAAGGAGATAAATATATTTTATTGAATTGTTTAATTAGTGGAAATTGCAAAAAGATTAACAGTTTCACAGAAATAGCTGTGTAATGCCCAATTTATTGGAAAGCTCTTTTTGAGTATCACAGTTGAAGGTCGGGATGCTCTTTCTCATTTGCACCATGAAAAGCTCTCCTCAGGGACCCTTTTCCGTAGTCTTTATAACACTGTATGCATTGTGTGCGCAAACTCCATACAGAATGTCTGGCTTTACAGGCTTCTGCAAAACTTAGTGAGAAGGGGAGAAAATGGCTTTAAATCAGTGGCAACAGGCAAGAAAGGGCTGTATAAGTATTACTTTAATATAGTTATATATATATATATATTTAAAGATTAACCTGAGCGTGTTGACTTAATGCTCATTTATTTATACAATAGGCAAAAGCATCTCATGAAGAAGGTACTAGTTAAGAAGTCTCCTTTCAGGATGATCAAATGTTATGTTGCAGACCCTCTGAAAGATGGCTTTCTCACGTGTGACCTGATGCGGTGGGGAGAAACATTTTCAAAATTGAAACTGTCAGCAGCATCTTATTAGTGCTTTGACTTACTCTATAAATTAAAGAGAGCAAAAGATATAAAGACGAATCAAGGGAATCATAAATTCTGTAGTCTGCTTTTTCAAAGGGTAGAGGGAAGACTAGAAGCCATTGCATATGAAGCAGAGATAATGTATTTCCACATGCTTACAAATGCATTTGTTGCATATGGTTGCTTTTATGTCCAGTTTATTTCACTCTGATGTGACACATTTGTGACAGTTCCCAACCCTCTATAACTAGCTGAATTGTCCATTCATGAGATTCAGAACTTTATATGTAGGAAGACAGGTACAAAACACTCTCGAGTATTTTCTATAGTATTTGCCATTTGCCAGCTTAGTTTAACTTGTGGATAGATTAGATTTTTTATAACTATAGCTTCAGATAGAAAAACAGTATCGATCTGTGTATCTTGAATATAACTCTTCTGTCTTAGAAACTAAAGGCTGAACTTATCTTGGAAATTGATGAATTTAAAGAAAATTGTGATCAGAGAGATGGATTAGTCTTCATTGGTCTTCACTCCCAGTTCACAAATCTTAACTAGCAACGTCTTTTCTGTTATTCCTCTGAGATAGCTGTTAGTGAATATGATCTTGATCACCTGGGACTAATCATCATACTGAAACTGGCGGGCCTTATTTTATATTCCTCACAAATTCAAATACTGTAATTCACCTTTGCCCGGGCAAGTATCTCTGGAGTCAGGATGGTAACCTTTTCTTTCCTTACAGCATCTAAAAAGTATCATTAACTATTCATTAATAGCTCATGGTCATTMCAAATTCCATCTGTGAATAAAAAGCTACCCTCTCACTTTCTTCACACAAACAAAAGTTGGATGCCCAAATGCTGGATACCTATTACTCTTGAAAACTCATGCATATATTTGAATACGTAAATATAAATTAAGTGCTTATTTTAAATGCCCTTTCTCTGAAATGTGGATTAAAATGTAGGATTTACCACTCTATAGTAGGTAATTGCTGCATTTAGAATTAGCTTACTTGAACATTATGATATACATTTGCATTTTATATGAACTAATATTTTGGAGTATATTGAGAATATATTCTAGTTTAAAAATTACTACAGTTGTCCCATAACAGTATGACAGTATTTCTCAGCTGCCTTTAACCAGATAACTGCCTTATTCCTTGAAAAATAAAACCAATTAATCCACAGCTTTAGTAGAAAGCAGAAAATAGAAGCATAGCAGAAAGTGAATTAACTCTGCCAGAAAGTGTCTTTTGAAGTGCCTTCCATATTACTTCAAGGAGAATTCATCTGTTTAGTTTGAGTAGGGTTTTTATTTTTCATTTAGTAAAATTATTGAACTATTTCAATAAGCACAAAAGTAAAAATAGGAGAACCTGAACACTTTCCTCACTGGTGACTGTGATGGCAACTTAGTTATTTCAGGTTCCAAGAATGACCAAAGTGACTTCATGTGTCTTCATTCATTAGTCAATAATTTATTAGTCAATAAACTTGAAAAGTTCTTTTATGTAACCAATTGCAATTGGACCAAAAAAATCTCAACTGTCTCAAAATAACACTTGTACAGAGTAAGTTATTGGATTAGGTTTTGGGGGTGTTCAGAAAGCAATAGAGCCTGAATGGGGAAAACAATAAATGCAAGTTGAGGAGGGAGGGGCTGGGTGGGAAAAAAATGGGAGGTAGGAAAATAAGGAGAGACTAAATTAATACAAAGCCAACTTTTGCATCGTACTTTGGTTTTGATGTCTGATACTGCACAAATCTCATGGGTACAAAGCCTGTAGGCTCTCATGATAAGAATATTGGTTCATGTTCCCACTACCTTTTGCAAATCAGAGGAAGATTGTGTGTAATTTTGACTCTATTTCCTTTCTTTGCTTTTTCTTCATCTGCCTCTCACCATACATTTTCTGCCTTCAGCAGTCTCTGTGAGAAACCTCTTTTTCTTTTTTTTTTTTTTTTTTCCGCTCTTTTTCCTAAGTTATTACGTATAGGAGAGTAGCTTGTGCTAGTTCTCTGGCTGCTATGCCCAGCTCTGCTGCAATAGCCGAGGCTTTTGGTCTGCTTGGGCTGTTTACCTGGCTGAGCAATTGCTTCTGCTTTCACAGCACAGTCCCTAGTTTTCCATCTGCTGATCCTGTAGACTGCAACCATCTCAACAGGGCAAGAGCAATGTTTGTCTAGGATGTAGGCATACTAAGATCTGTTGTTTTAGTTGGAAAAAAATAGTTCTTTAATCTATAGGCATGGGTTGAATTCTCACAAGGATACTCATTACCAAGGTTCCTGGGAGAGAAGGGTCAGGTCATGAGTATCTGATTGCTAGCAATTTCCTTAAATCCTTCCCTGGGAAACATGCTAGGCCAGTCATCAGAAATCTTGGAGTATGAGTTGAGAAGTGCTAAGTGAAGCAAAGTAGTTAACCTATTTGTAACCTTCAGTAGTTCTTAAATATGTGTGTTACAGAGTTCTAGTTGAGTCAATTCTTAAAGATTTTTTTAACSTAGTTCCAGTGTTTCCATGTTGTGTGTACCTTAATTGTTGAAGAATTTAAAGTAATTTAAAAAATGAAACGTAAGTTAAAGCTGTTGTCTTTCYCTACTAGAGAGCAATTTATTCCAGCAAATATTAACTTTTGAAGTTACATGTAAACTTCCACTGTTTTACAAATGGTATCATTAATTTAATGATTCACAAGTAGATGATCACATCTGCTTAAAGCATCAAAAMATTTTATATGCTTTCAATTTAAACAAATTTTTCAGAATTTTCCTGAAATTGAAAGCTTCATTACTTTATTGTCTTTTATTTTTATTTCTTTTTAAGAACCGAAGGGGGAAAACACATGCTAAAAACACTTAGCCATTTCCCTGAAGGTGATGCGAGAAACATGGAAGGAATTTGTCTCAGAAGGGAGAAGATTTGGGAGTCCTCCCTGAGAACASCAATTTCTTGCATTGATAATCAGTGATTATTAAAGGAAGTGTAAATATATGGCTTTTTATTTGAAAGAACACACATGGAATAAATGATGTGATAGAGAATCTAATAACAAGATTATGTACAATCTTAAAAAAATCTCACTGAAATATTGTTTGACTGAGGCAGTTACTTTTTGTGAATCACTGCATGTCCAATGGCTTCTGTTGTTGAAAGCATGTAAGTTTTGGAGTATTTTTCTTCTTGGGATTTCTAGAAAAAAGCACATTGATGCACAAAAGAAACAAATAGATATATGGTAAAATGGATATACAGTATGACTAGATTTCTTGGTCGTAAATCGTCTGGTTTACTGATTGCTTTAAAGATCCCCTCGAAACCCACAAAGCAGATGTATAGGTCTCCATTGCTCATGGTTATCTTACCTGGCTGCTTTTCTTGGTATATCTTTGCAACACAGCATAATAGCTCATTTTATGTTTAGTCGTGCTGCTGAACAAAGCTCAGAGACAAATGGCTTTTATTTGACAAATCACCTGCCTATCTGTTTGCTATGAAATGTCATTTATACTCCTTTCATGGCATTGGCTTTCATCTGTATTCAAAGATGAGCCCTTATCTGCAGCTTATTCAAACATTGCTCCTTAATTCAAATTAGCATTAAATGCATTCTGATCATTGCTTGTTCCTTGGCTAAAGTCTGTCAATTATTCACAGGGTTTTTTCTCCTTTTTTTTTTTTTTTTTTTTTCAACTGAAAGCAATCGTAGGCTGCCAGAAAATGCAGTTTCTTCACTTGCCCATCCGACCACAGCAAATCTGAGTCACAGATTTCTCAGTGCTTACTTGCTTTAAGCTGTGTAGCAAGGTGTGCTGAGAAGCCTCTCTACAAAACAGCGCTAATTATTTGGACAACACCTCAGTGAAACAAGGTCCTTTGTGTAGAAAATTAAAAATATATTGATACCTGTCCTCTGATTGAAACTATAACTTCTGATTTGAATTGTGTTCTGTTCCCCCAAATGATGAGCTCAAACATTATCAATCACATACTTGCATTTGGAGCAGAAAATTCTTACTGGCCTGACTACTCTGTGTTCCTTGAACGAAATGTAGACCGTTAGTGGGTGGGTTGTCATGGCTTTAGAGCACGCAGCTTGACCGTCATTCTTGCTGAATTATTGAAGACAGATGCCCAGGTGACTGAGTAGTGAGTAGTATACCTACACCAGCTGAGATTGTTRTTGCCTGTCTTAGTTCTTACCTGCCACTCTCTCAAAACCTCTGTGATGGATTTCAAGAATATTACTGAAATGGTGAGCTTGGCTTACTGAAAAGCGATTGTAGCATGCATCCACTAGAGTCAGAGATAACAGATATACCGTACAAACAGAGGAAGAAATGCAAGAAAGTCCAAAGATTTGAAGAAATAAAGAGAAAGGAGGGGAAGGAAAAATGTTTATTATCAGAGGGAGATATTCTTGAGAAAAAGCCACAGAAACAGAAATAGCTGCTGATCTTAGTGCCCTTGGCTGTTGACTTCCTGGCAGCTGGAGGATGATGTTAAGTTAGGTGTTTGTTTGCTTAGCTTTGTGAAAGTGCAGCTTTTGAMATATAGCCACTTTGGGGGAATATAGCTCAAGTTGCTCTTGTATAGGACTGTTTAATAGCCAAGAATTTGGATCTGTGTAGAAATCTGGACCTATAGTTAGTGACAGAATAGCTTGGCTTCTTATGTTGAATTGTGTAGTAGAATAGATACTAGGGAACTTTTGAATAGATGTAAAATGTGGATGGACTTTTAGATTAATTTTTAATACTGTAATGTTCTWTGTCATTCATTTCTAAATCATGAGCCTGATTTTTGTTATACTTTTTTTGTTATCCCTCCCCACGTTTCAAAAATAYATTAATAAATAGTAGGAATTGTCAGGGAACTTATTCTGCCAAGTGTTTGTCAGCAGTGAGAATACTAATAAATCACTAAATGAGCTCTAGTTGCCTCCAAGATGCTGAGGAAAATTAAATACACATCCTCTCCAGATGCCCTGGAAGCCTAAGCTGCTATTGTGCACTTAGCTTGTGCAGATGAGGTTATTTATATGAAAACGTTTTATCTTTTTTTCGAAGTAGAGAGAGCTGTTTCTATTCTGGAATTTCTAATTAATATATGCATGGCTGAAGCTTTTAGCTCCCAGAGAGATGTAAACAGTGCTTCTAGCCACTAAGAACCAGATACAGACGTTTGGCGATGGTAACATGAATATATTTGCCCTTGCTCTGGGATGAGAGATGAAAGTGGGCTATAAATGATGGAAATGTGCTCTTTGATTTTTCTACCTACATGTGTCTAAACTGATCTTTTTTTGAGGAAGAAATGAAAGGTGGCACTGCACAGCTAACAATTAAACTGAGTTGCTAACMCTAAGGGTTCCAGCTCGAAGCCATAATTGCATCAGCTCAAAGGTGAATTTTGACCTCTGTCATGAGCTGTGTTGTGTTAGGTGTCTCTTCCTTGTGAAACATGGCAAGATTTAGAAGATTTTCACAGGAGAATTTCCAAGGGCTGTCAGTGCTTGCAAGTTTTTCTCAAAGTACCTGGACTGATGTCAGTAATCTTCACAAWGCATCAGCAAGATCAAAATCATAATCAGCCGTTTGTGTTTGTTCTTGTGTGGAAGAATTATATTGCTTTCAAGGCTGTTGAGCTGCTTGCTGATAGTTTCTCCTTGGTTTAGGAGCTGCCTAGTCAAAGAAAATGTGGATTGTGGTTGTGTAAATATGAGAAAACTGTTGAAATAACCAAGGACTTTCTGATTGGCTTTGTAGCATTGTTAAATTTTGATAATCTAGCGAAGCAAYAGGTAGAAAACCGTATGTTACTTCAGAGATAAGCATTATCACATCTAGACACACACCTATAGACAAGAGGAGGGGTTGTCCAGCTCATGCTGGACCTTAGCGAAGGAGGTGAAAAAACTTGGAGGGCTTAGGAGAGGAGCTACTTGTAGAGCTTCCCCTGATAATACCCCAAGACAAGATAGCCAAGGCAAGATAGCTGGAACTAAATAGAAACAAGACACTAATTCTCACTGTAGGGAGTGTATCATCTCTTGGTATACACTTTGGGTGGTTGGACTGATGTTTAGGGGATTAAGATGACTTAGATATAACATGCGAAGAAAGTCTTCCTSTATAAAAGTCACTGGGCTTGCTGAAGCAGGATCYAGAGAAACGTCACTTTTCAGGAACATCTGRTGCTTTCATGCTTAAATGTAATGTTTTTTAAGACTGTAGCCCTAGTAAGGTTGCATGCTCTGGCCCATTGAGAACCCTCTCTGCAAAACCTGTGTAAAGTTGCCTTAAAAATAACTACGTGACAAATTCCCTCTGGACAGGGAGCTTCTGTCAGCAGGAGTCTGCTCAGCCAGCATGAAAGGAGCAGACCTGGGCGATCCCAGTATGTGTCTGGAGGGGAGACAGACTTTAGCACACTCRAAGGAGAGTCCCCCATTCCCAGGCTTCCCCTGGTATGAGGGCACATAGTATACCTGTGGTACTCTTTTCCAGCACTTTTATGAGCAGATGTGAAGGAACCATAGCTGTTTCCAGTTCCTTGTAGGGACAAGGAATCAATGTTCCTTGGATTTTGCTTTTGTTTTCTTTTTTACTAATGAGATGGCAGGAAAAAGTGGCAGCACTTTTTGGCGAGTGTAAACTGTTTTGCCCTTCATTCTCTTCTCTCTAATGCAGCTTGCTAGAATAGTATAGAAGAAAAGTGAAATTACATTTGTAACAGTAGTCGGTCTTATCTTGGTGCCATTAACTTCCGTAACTGTGAGCGATGCCTGAGCTTGGAAACTAGAAGGCAAAACAAAAACCAGACCCTTCCTTCCAGGCGGCCAGTGTGTCCCAGTCAAACTGTCTGCATGTCCCGATTACCTGAGCTGGGCTGGCTGTGCTCCTGCTGCTCTTCAGGGCTGTACTGTTGCCTTCATTTGTGGTAGCGTCTCATGGTGTGGGAATCTGAGAAACCTGAAAAAAACGTTTCAGAGGGAAAGCAATATTTTAACCTACTGGGCTCTCACCTGGTGATTTATGGTTTTGACAGACTCTGAGCATGGTTTCTGGTAAAGATGAGATTGGTTTGTTTTCTTTAGATATCCTTGGATAACAAGATCAACACAGTTAGTATTGTTAGTAAAGCAGTTTTGGAGAAAATGGCAGATGTTCTCGTAGTAGAGGCTMCTGAGAGTAAATCACCAAGGCACATAGTATTTCTTCTTTTGTATCACTGAAACCATTCTGAAATGGTGACCTAGGTGGCTGGGTCGCTGTTTAAGCTGGAGATTGGCCACACAAAGCACTTTGCAACATCAGGGATGGTCAAGAAAAATTCCAAATGCTGCCCAAGTAAACAGATTTTTCAGTTGCACCTTCAGGAAATATAATTTAAGATGACTGCAGGCTGCCTGCRAAGAAACTTGGGTTCCTATTTGGCTTAATGCAAGAGCTCACTGCTAACTTCCAGAGGGGCTCTACTCCTTTATTCGGTGCCACTTTTTGGGCAGAGTGCTGAATATGAATTAATTCTGAATATGTAATAAGTGTTAGTCATCTTCATAGCCATTATTCATATCGGTGTTTTGTACTCAATCCTGAATGTYAATGCATTTTAGTCAATCAGCAGAGAGGGTATGATGTATGAGAGAGATCCACAGGTGAAGATTGGATCTATCTTTCTCTGCTTTTGAAATAATCTTAATTTTATGCATAATATTTAACCACATGAGYAGTCCAGTTAGAGCTGGTTTTTCCTGGGAGGCATGCTGCCAAAATACTGCTAGCACCGAGCGTGGGACCGAGGGCGGTACTGCAAGGATTAGATTGCTTAAACTTGAGCAGACAAGGAAAGAAACTGGAAGCTCGGTGTGTGAGGCTTATTTATTTATTTATTTATTTATTTATTTATTTATTTATTTACATCAACTATACTGATATAATAATGATTAATCTACTCCATATGAAGAAAACTGTAGGTTCTTAAACATTCTTTTAGTGATAATGGTTAAAATAATATTCTTTAAAGGCAAAAATTCTAACACTAATGAATACTAGATTATTATATGATATGCTTAGAAATAAGAGTACTGTTTAGGACAGCTGAAGTGTTTGTAGGATATAGTCTGCAATATAACCAGATATGATAGCAAAGTTGTCTGTTTTATTTTTTTCTTAGAAACTAAGATCAAATAATACAATATTCTTCTAAAATAAGACCTTATTATGGCTACATGTCAACCCATCAAAGGTAATGGCTTTATTCTGAACTTCATTTTGTGTATCTTTGTAGCCCAAAGCACATTTTTCTTAGTTCTTCAGAAAATGTTATTATAAAATCATTTATTCTCTCAAACTGTTCTTCAGTAAATTTTCCTAGAAAATAACCTGTTTATATTCTTTCTTTGAAAACATTAAATTTTATGATGTTCTTTCACTAGAGTTTTATATTGTCTTTRCTTTGGTGATTTGGTGATTCATCCCTTCATGCTCCGTGTAGCAAGGTACCAAATGAAAAATTTTCTCACTCTGAAGGAGTCTGCTAAATTAAATTGTCTGCTGATTCCTATGCTGCCTTTTTTCCTAAGTAGAAGTTCTTCTGGAAGTTATTAGTTAAACAGGTAATCCATTTGCCATGGCTAATTGTTATTTGGATTCCTTTCTCAGTTCCTAAAGTCCTAGTCTCCTAAAGGCACTGTCATGCTGCCTATTCCCTATTTCTTTTATTTCAATACTCAAAAATATATCAATGTTATATTTTGTCTTGTAAACAAAACAGTCTGAATGCATTTCCTTTTACTTATATGGAATGATCTGCGCATATATTCTTGTTGTTTCCTGTAGAAAGGAGGTTTATTTGGCTCTCAATTGTTGGAGTATTATTCTGGAAAACTTAATGTCTGTAATTTAGGCTTGAGCTGTTTAGTGGTGGGGGAAGGAGTGTGTATTTACATTCTRTTTTCTCCAGGCTCTCTTTAGAGACCATGTTAGCTTTTTTCTAATGATCCCCTGTTAATATTACAATGATTCTTGTTAAGGATCATCAGAAAGTGTTGAAATCTCCAGAGAGCCTTTTCAGTGATTTTTTTTTCTTTTGTAAAGATATGCAAGAATTGCCCAGTGTAATGAAACTGAGATGTATTAAATATATTAAAATATTTTCATGTTCCATATAGATTTTTGAGCTTGCGTAAAATATTAAGTGCCACCATATTATCCTTGTACATAATTTCCTCATTTCTTAGAATCAATGCTTACTGAGGAAGGGGCAGAGAACTTGAATGAGGCTTTGCTGATCCAAGCTATGTTTTACTGTAAATAATTTCTTTGGTTCTGTGATCTGCAAAAGACTGATTTGAACATCAGAAAGACTCGGTACTAAGACTGTTCACTGGATGAAGATAGTATTATGCTTCCTAGGCTTGAATATTATTTTTTTCTTTTTTTGGTAACCAAAACATTCTTTTCTATTTTAACAGGRAATTTACATAGCATCTTTTGGTGTTAGTGACTTGTAGGGACATTGGCCGAGGAAGGATATATGGAACATTAGCTCAGGACATGCTCTTCTTTTTTTTTGTCATCAAAAAGTAGAGTTTTCACCAYATGGAAAGACTATTTTGGAGTTAGTAGATCCCAGTGGAACAAAGTCTGTTCTGTGCAATGAGTCCAGCTGTGACTTCTACCCCTACACACCAGAATAACTTCATCTTCCACCCTGGCTCTCTATCTCTGTGGTCTGATTGACCTGGGACCAGGCCATTTGCCTATTATTTTGCCATACATTTTTTACCATTGTGAAATGAAACAGTAACTGTGTTTCATARATGATTTTATAATGTACAGTAAAGCTTCTGAATCTGAGCTACTTTCTAACTGTGGCTTCAGCTGTGACCTAAGTAGTTGTGAGCTTTGCATGCATGTGAAGTCCAGGCAGACTGGCAGAACTCTGAGGTGGGCAGAGACCTGAGGAGGAATCTCAGTGCACCAATAAGATATTTTATGATCCATTTRTGATGGATTAATACATGTTGAATAAATGTTTAAATTCTGCAACATATATATCATGTGGCCTATGTTTTAAAGACTTAAAAGCATCTCAGTAGACATAAAGACAAACTCTTAATTAGAGTTGAGATATGCCAGTTGATGATTTCTGTTAGCTGTACATTAATATATTAGATATTATCGTTACATATTCCATGTGAGTTCAGTAAGTGATATAATAAATATTAATGCATCACTGTTCTTGAAATATTCTTTGAAATCTTTAAATTTCTTTAAATGTCTGTATTCTCAGGAAAAACTCTTAGAATAATCAAAATTACCTGTAGCATTTTCTATAGCAAAATTATCCTGTGATATTGATTGAAATTGTGCCAGTGCATCTGCCATGAAAACGTTAGTGTTAATGTCATGTCTCACTGAGACACATGCACCTTCTGTGTTCATCATTTCAGAATCCATTATGAAGACCCTAATGGCAGCAGTATATAAAGACATGCCATAATGACATCTTAAATGCTGTCTTTAAATTCACAGCATGAAAAGCCTTTTAGAAATCACTGCTTATGGAGGGGAAAAGAAAAAAAAAAAAAAAAAGAAAAAGACAAGTAGCTAATACTTATTTCTGGAGAGTATTCATGGTATGTCTTTTTTTTTTTTTCCTGTAGAATTTTTCAGTTACTTTCAATAGAAATAAATGTGTCCAGAAAATTAATCATGAAAGTAGAACTCAAGCAAACTTCTGTCTTTGATATACAGACAACATTAGAAAACATATATCAATAGATAAGATTATATCAGTAGATATATCAGTATATTAGATTCAGATATCAATAAATTAGATTATACAAGGCAAAAAGAATATAAAATAAAGATACAGAGCTTATAGCATATTGAATTTGGAATGATTGTTGTATTTACATATGAAAAACGTCTTTCAGAAGGAATGGACTAGATCTCGTTTTAAAATTCAGTCAAGGACCTAATGTAGTTGCTTTCGACCAGTGGCCTCCTCCTATCAGTCATCTCTGTGCACTGAGTTCATTTCTAGATGGAAAGAGTGGTGAAGTAYTGGAACAGGCTGTCCAGGGAAATGGTGGAGTCACCATCCCTGGCAGTGTTCAAGAAACGTGTGGACGAGGCACATAAGGACATGGTTTAGCAGGCACGGTTGAAGGGTTTACTGCTGGACTTGATGATCTTGAAGATCTTTTCCAAACATAATRATTTTTTGCATGATTYTCTTGTCAAAATGTTTTACAAAATAAACATTGCTGTGCTTTACATACAAGGGACTRAAGCATGGATTTTTCCTCAAGGTCATTAGTAGAATTAGGGGTTTAAACCTTATCCTGATAGACACTCTGTACGTTAAGTAACTTTGAACCTTGCGAAGTTATTCATAGTACAGCATGCCAGAAGAGTATGAGCTGAATAAATAATTAAGCTTACTTTCCAGCTGTAGATTCTATAAAATTTTATCTATTTTTAGGTGCTTAGGTATCATTTTGGCAAAAGCAAATAACCAATAATTAAATATTGCCTGGGAGCTTGACCAATCTGAGTAGTTTCACCTGAACTACAGAAAGTAACAGAACAGCTGTTAGTGACGATGACTGTTAGTCACCACAACCATACACAGAATTAGAATTGGGAAACTTGAGATAAAAAAACATGCAAGTTTCTTGTCTGAGTAATTACCCACTATCGATTACCTCCCCTTAGTGATACAGAATCACTGTGTAAACTGCAGGGGACATTCTGTTTATTTTTATTCCTCCAAGGCTTTCTCATGTTCTTCCTCTGAGGATGAACTTTTGAATGATTCATCTTTATTCAATCATTAATTACCAATGTTCACATGTAAGGTCAGTTTTAATGCAACTAATTTGTGTTCCAAGGTTAAAATTGCGAATATAAGGATATCATTATGTCATTAACTTTTAAAGTAAGTTTTTTTAAAGTTGAAATCTGTATCTTTTTGTCTCTCAGTGAACAGATGGGATCACACATTGAGTATATTTTGCAATATAAATGCCATATCAAGGCAAAATATATTCTGATCTAYATATAATATCTGTCTAAATTTTGCTGTACTGTTACTAGTATCTAGTAACATATGGACAGGTGTAGTTCCTGTTTAAATACAGATTGCTATTTTAGATTTTCTACCTGAAGCATTTGTAAAAATAGTCATACCAAAAATTGATGTCTTTAATATAC
Source organism: Nothoprocta perdicaria (assembly GCF_003342845.1). Classification (NCBI taxonomy): domain Eukaryota; kingdom Metazoa; phylum Chordata; class Aves; order Tinamiformes; family Tinamidae; genus Nothoprocta; species Nothoprocta perdicaria. The sequence continues at coordinate 1,077,057 of NW_020454093.1, read as the reverse complement.
TTTAAAGCATCCTAAGGTATGTTAATAGATATCATCCAATCAAGTTATTAGGAAAGGTTAATAATTTATTTACTGTAAAATGCTGGCATGATAATGATGATAATGTACATTTTTCAAAGTTATTGCACTTGCTATCTTTCCTTGAATTATATTGATGTCCTCAAAATTAATTATAGCTATTTCAAAGCAGCATGGAGCATCTTTGGAGCATTAGGGATGTTATGAATACAGTTGGTTTTTGATTTTGTTATTGTTTTGTTGGTTCCTTTTGTTTTGTTTGTTGGTTTTTTCTATCTTCAGCAACCCAGTAGATGTTTCTTGCCTTGTGATGCCTCCTAACTTCTTACTGAATAAAAAATACTTCGTGTCACGATGATGATCTTGTCAACTAGCTAGCAGTTATGCACACTTCCAAGAGGCAAACTATTCAATCTAAAGACTATTTGGGCACAAGGGCAGCCTACTACTTTGAAAGGAAGAAAGAAGTCAAATGGCTTTTACTGTTCAAAATCTTCTCAGTTTATTATATGCTTCATTGTCTGAGTAATAATTTTAAGTGAAGAAGTTAGCACCTGAGTAAATATACTTCCTACTTCTTCTGAGGTTTAAATATTATTATTCTACCAGCATAATACTTTCCATTAATTTTAATCCAGAAACTCAGTTTCAGAGTATTCATAAATAGCTATTCTGTTTTATCTTCCGTTGCGAGCTAGCATTACAACTGCTTGTTTTGCACAAAGGTTGACAAAGCGTTCTTTCATTGGTTTGCAATCAGTAAAAAATTAATATAATTACCAGTGTTCAAACACTTCTTTTGGAAASCCAGTCCTATGTCACACTCCACAGAGCCAGAGGTTAGACATATGAGAAATATGACCTGACATATGAGATAACCTTAAAGCTGATCTTTGGAAACCCAACACTGTCAGTGCCAGGCCATGGGTCAACAAAGTCAGCTCAGCAACATGAACTATAGACATCAGGCCAGTTCACTCAAGTAAAAGCAATGCCAATATACCACAAGATATTTACCATACAAGAGATATACACAAGGTTATTTACCATAAGGTATCTACGATGAATGGTTAGCAAAAAATGACAYTAGGCTCCTTTACCTCAACATGAATTGAAAGATAACAGCCCACAAGTGTGGGGTTTTTTATTATTTTTTTTTTCCAAACCTTTTCTCAGTTTCATTTTTTTAATTCTTCCATATGCTTGTTTTGTTGATTTGGTTACTCAACCTGCATGTTCTTTAACGTCTCCTGGGGACACCATTCAGAAACCTCCTACCTCCACCCTGGGTGGTACGGATGATCCAAATAGGGCATCAATGGAGTCCAGGGAATGACTGTAGCAAATAGGCACACCCAGGACAGTGAGCTCATCCAAACCTTTTCACAAGAAGCCTTCTGTAATACTTTTGCCTGAACTTATATGTGCTGGTGTGTAGATGACCATGTAACCATCTAAATGGGTTAGACAAATTAGCTTCATCAGGCAGTTATTGATAGAAAGTTTCAAAAAGAGATGGAAATGGAAAAAGATGTCTAAGACTGGATGTAGTAAAGCTGGYCTTTCACTGAAATACTGAGGGGCTGAGCATGCTGCTACTGCACCGTCCTAACTCTACACTGAATTGCCTTTGGCTACTCAAAAGACACCATGTCATCTGAGTTGCYGGCATTTCCATTGGTTCTTTCAAGCACACATGAAAATGAAACAGGCAAAGCAACTTTAATCTTTAAACTTTAGTTTTCAGGTATCAAAATTACAATCTCTTAGCTTTCAGCACTAACAGAGCCTCTMCCTGTGACCTGTGTCAGGAAAGATAAAGCTTTCATTGTTGTATTGCAAGGCAGATACTAATTTGTAGGGACTGGAGAAATTTTTATATGCTACATATATTGAGGATTTTCACTGTCACTGAGATGCTTACCAATCCTTACCTTTTAAAATATCTAAAAATAAAAATGATTTTGTTAGAATTATTGGGTTACAGCAATTATACTGGATTGTTGGAAATTAGTATCTAATGAAGTGTGTGTTTTTCAGAGAAATATCCTGTATCAAAATATTTTAAAAGGTAAGTTTCTATACTAGATCATGGTTATTATGATTAAAATTAATGAGCTTCTTCAGAAATTCTGCAGTTATTTCTAAAAATACTTTTCCTTTCCCTTCTTGATATTCTGATATACTCTGGCTTTCTTGCCAGAGTTCATAATTTCTTGTCAAACTTAGCTTGATTATTTTTACCATCTAATTTCAAGAGAATATGAATTGGTAACAGATGAGCACTGAGTTGTCTCACAATAAACATTGACGAGAAAATCTYATTTTAACTTTATTTTACTTGAATTTTCCCTGTAGGTCTGAAAAAAAGCATTTTTAATGAAAGAAGGAATTCTACTAAAAAAAAGTCTTTGAAAAAAAGGTGATATCTTAAAATGAGTAGACTGCAAACAGAAGAGACTGCTTGTTAAGGCTTAGGACATGTCAGTGATACTTTAGTAACGCAGTCTAACAGGGTGAAATGTAAACTTCCTTAATGAACTGAATACAATTTATAAATTTTGTATAGCTAGATCTAAACTTTTTGCTGGAGTTGTTTTAAAATGTGTCATCATAAACACTTCCCATAGAGATATTCTTTATAAAAATAAATATTAATAACTGACAGACAATTTATAGAACTGTGGCTCTACCGCCTTCAGTCCCCAGGGGATATGGTGCAGTATATCCAATTTTATACAAMGAGTAAAATAAAAGGAGTGGAGTGTGGTTCTTACTGTTCTCCTAAAATTGAGATAGTGATATATTCCTATTATTTTTGATCAAAAAATATTTATGACCTATAAATAATCTATGTTTAATTTTGAATCTCTGTATGGATCTATTTATTGGAAATAAAAATGCCTGATTATGACTGGAATGGGTATATCTAGGATAATTTTAGTGTAGTTAGAAGTGGTGTTTCTTCATTTGCCTGTTAAATATGACTTAATTTATAGGAATTGCCCATTCAGTGAGATACATGATAATTTCCATATCCATTCATTTAGGAGACTTCTTGATGAGATTGATAATAATTAGCATTTTTTGATGACAACCATGGTCATTCAGGTACTAGGCTGAGACTAAAAAAATGCATAATTTCTGAGGGTCCACTATAGTCGGGGATTAAAGTGATGAGTTCTGCTCCCTTGCCTCTTTTTTTTTTTTTTCCCTTTTCTTTTTCCCCCTCTTCCCCTCTCTCTTTTTTCTCACAGTTTGGGGAGCAGCTGTCCTAGGACTCTTTTGGTGATTGTTTTCTGAGCGCTTTGTGCCCTTTCACTCTCCTTTATCAGTACCAGTGCTTTGGTAAGGCAGAAGTAGAGGCTGCAGTAATTGTTTTATATGCAACTTGATGATTCCTCAAATTAAATCAAATGAACCTTGAGCAACGTTCATTTTAATGTTAAATCATTTGCTTCATTTAAGTGGGATAATAGAGCTTAGAAGTTCAGTAGAATAATTTTATTGAGAAACAAACATTGCCTGGATTTGAACAGAATGCAGTTCAGCTGGAAAATGCGATGTGATGGGGCTCAGATGAATTTTAGTAGACCTGTTAATATCTAATAATGTGAAYGCTTTTTCATAACACTTTACAAGAACTTTACAGCTCTGAATAGAATGAATCAACTACATTTTCCTTTAGAACAGAAACTAAAACAGATTTTTGTAATACTAAAGGATGAATTCTCCATATTCTAAGTAAGTTTCATCTGTTCTGTTCCAATCCAAACACAAATAAAACATTTATTTTTCTAAATACTATATATATGTGTCTTATATAAACAGGGGACTGATCTCATGAGAGCTGAACTGTATGCATGTATTTGCAAGGGAAAAAACTTTTGACCACTGATAGGTGATTGTGTGGAAATATATGAATATATATACGTGTGTGCACACACGCGCACACACACACACACACACACACAAAAACACTCTTCCCAATCTTATGTAACTTAGCACCATAAGCAGTATAAACACTGAGAGGAAAAAAAAGACAAAAAACATTTGAAATAAGAGAGACAAATGTATTTCAAGTAATCAAAATTATATGGGATGTTTAAGGCTAATTACCCGTAGGATAATGTTGATTTTCTTATAATTCTACTAAGATGTTGTTTCAGCAGTAAATASCAGGGCCTAGATTCTGCCTTCACCCGTGCTATGTTAAAAGTTGGCCACAGAGTGCAAAATATTATTATAATATGTGGTTTCCAGCTGTGCCTATGTGGGACAGTTTAGCTAAGCAAATATGACAGCTCTACTAGATACCTTACGTGATATGAATTTATAACATTTATTTATCAAATTTGAATGATCTTACTTGCATCTTAATGTGCTACATTGTAACAAGATGAAGAGGAGAGTTGTCACTGTTTTATATTTTCTGTATACACGATATCATCAAATACTATTTTTTTGTTGTTGTTGTCATCATTGCAGATTTTAGGAATATAGATGTCCAGAGTGTTTTTTGTGTGTATGAAGTTAGATCATAATARGAAAACATATTGTTCAAACTCCAATTATTTGCTTTATGTTCTACATATATTTTCTAGCAAAGCTAAGCTTTTAGTATTTTTTTTTCCGTTTAAGATAGCAATAGAGCTTTAGTCAAGGAAGGATCTAAGATCTCCTCTCTCACATAGGGGTACCACTGTTGTTAATAACTATGTAAGTTGTAGCTGTTGAATTTTCATTACAGGTGATAATGCACGGAAAAAAAATGTACTTTTTTTTCTTTTTTTTTNGCTCATGAACTCAAAGTAATACTAAAGTCTGAGACATAATATTTCGAAATACAACTGGACTGTCCTTCTAAGACAAGTTAGGTAATTTTTAGAGATCTCAATGTCTGCACAACTTGTGCTTTGATGTTTTGCATTCTGTTAGTTCAAGGTGTGTCTAGATTTGGAAGAGATTTTCTAGATGTTTTTAATTAAAGCATCTTTTTCTTTAGAGCAGAAAAGTACAAGTTTAAACTGCCTTAAAGCATATTATAGCAGTATGTTATATGTGTGTGTATGTATCTATGAGTGTTTATAAAGATCTCATTCTGATATCAGATATGTGCTCTTTTCTCTTGGTCTCTGAGTAATGTAAAAATAACAACTTAAACCTAGTTCTTAAACAAAATTATTTCAGTAAACTGGGAAAGTCAGGAGGTGTCTTTCATTTCCATTTCTTTGTTCTTTCAATTCTTGGCAATTTTCTCTGAATGTCAAATGTCACTGATATTTTTGTTAGGGAACATAAATTTAGCAACAGAGCTTCTATTAAGCATCTACCTTAGCATGCCGGGTGAAGGCTGGCGAGTGAGTGCCTGTGTGTGCTTTGTCCTCCCGCCTCAGTCATGCCACTTTCGTCACCCCATGTTGCTCGTATCAGGGAGTGACAAGATGTCAAGAAGACAGCCTGCCYGGCTATGCTTGCTTTCATTGCCAGGACATAGGCCTACGTGACAGCACATGGGCACAGTTGTCCCCTCTGTCACCATAAGCACATTCCTGGTGGGACCTTGCTCTACCTGCTACTGCCAGACAGGTCCTTAAGTAGAGTTCGTTCTGACTCTTCCAAAGCAAATGAAGATGTTTAAATTTTCACTTGAAAATCTTCTCTAGGGTATCCTGCTCTTAATTAAATTTTCTTTTAGACTATCCACCATCACCATCATTCTTCAAAAGAAGAAATCGGAGATCAAAAGTTTCTGTTTAAAATCTTTAATCATCTTATTACAAATATTCTTTTAGCACTTGACCTTTATTTCCCTTTATTGCTGTCTTATCAGTCTTATTACTTGCAGCTATTCACCTGCAGAAGGTATGCTGAATATTGGGAGCGCTTTCCCTGTATTTGGTGAATACYTGTTGTTTTATGGGATTTATTAACTGACTTTCTTTGTACAGCACTCTTATCTAAATTGCTACCATTTTTCCAAAAGACATGWTCATTCATACTGTAGTCAATAATTTAAAAGTAATAAGCATTTTAGTGAGAAGTAAAGAAACATCTTGAAATGTTAATTTAGAGAGAAGGGAAGGAATTTTCAAAATGAAAATCTAGTTTTATATTCAAGACTATTTCCCATTATTTCAAGTGCTTTTGTGCCAAATAATGAATATTCTTTTGCTTAAGTTTTGTTTGGCTTTTAGTCAAAAACTGCAGGTAAATCCATCGATTGAGTTCAATTCTTTTCTATTCGTATCATCTTTTCATTCACAGATCTAGCCTTAGATGTACTAACACACCATGTCTGTAGAGACCTACTATTATATATGAAACAATCTACTACTATCTAGCATAAGATGACATTTTGTACTATCTAAATAAGCTGCCGTCTTCTTGATATCATTAAAAGAAATTTTCTCACAACTGAAATTCTCAGTTTTACTGCAGAGGTTATTTTGAATCATTTAGGTTAATATCTTTTACTCTACTTGCTTTAGCAGAATGTAAGACCAAAATTTGTTTTTGTGAGAAGAAAAGTTTAGTTTTTTTTTTGTGGGAGAAGTTTAGAACAAAACAAAGACCCTTTCACAGCCTGAGGTTAGTCAGAAATGCAATATGCTACAAAGATTAACCTTTCTTTTCCATTTTCTCACATGAGTATCAACGTGACCGTTGGGGAAGACAAACAGGATTTGCATCTAAACATTAAGCAATGCTGAGTATGACCTCCTGTCTGAGAAGAATCATTATATATTGCATGAGTGGAAACACAGAGACATTATTTAACAGCAGCATTGTGTTATCATTGTATATGTAGTTAACCTTTGGATCCACTTTTTGGCAAGAGCAGGCATTGTGAGAAAAGAATGACAGCAAGGAAAGAAAAGAACCACAGTAATGAAATTACTCATGTTTGTTGATGTGTGTATGGTTCTTGACAATAAATTATTTTGTGTATTAATGAATAATGAGCTACCTTTAGGAAATTGTGGTGAAGTATGYAATACATATATTCACACACACTGAATTGTGTTACTATAGGTGCTAGGTATGGTACTTGGGATATGTCATCAGTAAACRCTAATTAACAATAGTTGATGTTTTCAACATTTAGCACTAGAAGAGCATACAGAGCTAGTTAAAGTTTAGTATGGAAGGTTAGGTTGTAACTTAACCCTTTTTAACATTTATAATAGGCAGTGTACCGTGTTGGTATTGGACTTTAAAGCTTGTTTATTAGCTTATGACTTGGAAACATGTCAGCTAATACCTGTTGTCACCCTGCAAGGATTTGTAAATCTGACATGCAGTTATAAGCTAGGAGGGTTCTGATGAAGTATATGCCTAACTGCAAGCAGTCATTACCTTTTGAGAGCCTGTGTTTGTATGCTTAATTTAACAGCTTTGTGACTGAAAAGGATAATTTGTTTTTGGAGAAAAAAWAAAGATATTACTTGGAGTTTGCCTATTTCCTTCCTGTTTCTGTTGTGTAAAGATGGATAACCAGTTTGAAAGGAATGAACAAATAGGACCTATTATTTATTTTCATGTGACAATCTCCAGGACTGAATCTCAAATTAAACTGCCTTTCATCTAGATACAGATTAAATCTTCATAAATTGCTGAGAAAGTAGTACCCAAGGAAATCATCATAATAGCATCAGCTTCAGTTGCCACATCATTATTTAATGTGGTTCGGTTGAAATGTGTGCTATTCTGGATATCATTATTTTAAATATTCAAAGTGATTAAATGTTTTATTGTTAGTAGACACATCAAATAAAATCATATCACCAAAGGTTGATAGCTGGAATAAAAATATCTATATGTCTTCTGTATGTTTAGCAATAGAAAGGAAGAGATGATTTTAATTTAAGGAGGATCTGACCATCTTGACATACAAGCTTCAAATAATCAGCTACCTGTCAAAACAGACAGAAGATAGTTTTTAAATGCAGACAATGCATCTTTTATGAATTTTYTTGATGAATTACTGAGTGAATTTATGCAGTAATAATGGAAGTGAATTTGTAGGTGAATGAATCTGTATATAGCGTGCTGTATCTATCATGAGCAGTAGAAGAGTGAGCAGAAGCACATGCTGAACATCCAGCTTGAAGCTGCGAAGACTTAGTGATTTTCTACATATTCCTTTTAGGACTTCAGCTAATTTCAGCGTCTTTATGGCAGGATAACTTCTGTATAACAAAATCCTGTACCTGACCACAGCGAATAAGCTTCTCAAAATGATTTTGACTAGATTGCTTCTCTAATTACTAGAGGGTCTACAAGGAGGCATTCGAGAAAGCTTCAGGAAAATGCTGGTCTTTCACAAAACATTTGAAAATCCTTACTCTCATTTTACTGCAGAACAAGGCGAAGGGAAGCAGCTGCTTAAATTTGTCCGTTTGAATTTTATGTTTTATCATCCTTCTGTTTGTTTTCCTGAAAGACAGCAATAGCTATCAAGTATGCCTTCCAATATAAAGGAAGATTTTAAAAGAATAAACAAAAATATTTGCAGAATTATACGATAATACTTCCATGCCCTCTTCAACTTTGGTTGTCTTCCTTTTGACAGCAGTWGAACGAAGAGACTCTGTGCTGAGTAGTCCAGACGTGATTGATGTCGCTCCGACACGAAAGCGAAGGCAAAGAATGGGRAAACCTGACGGTACAGGAGCTAAAGTGGCAGCTTTTGAGCCAGAACTCCCAGCAAAGGAAAAGTAAGTAATTTTCAAGTATATTTGAGTGTGTTATTACGTGTTTGTTTCTTTTTGTGTGWGTGTATGCTTGTGCAGCTTCATAGTGTTTCAGAGTATTTCTGAGTTCTGTTGTGGTGCATTGCATGAATAGTGATTTATAGGAATTTTAACCAACTTTGAATAGGTGTGAATAACTACATAAAGTCAGGCCCAAAGAGTTACTGACACTTTAGAGGTGTATTAGCATCGGTATTAAAAGTCTTTGCTTTTAGTGACTTGAACTAGTTTAAGCAAGAAGATTGAAGCCTAAAACCATAATCTGTAGTTTACCRCTACGTTCCGCTGCAGGTAAAAAAGAATGCATTTGTAGCAAGCATCAGCCTAACATGCAGAGCATGAATTAAGTTGTTATCACAGAAAGTAACAATATTAGTGTCTTTATAATTTCGGAATATTTGGGTAAATAAATTAAAAAAAGGTTCAGAAAAAGAAATAGCTAAAAATGCCCTATTTCCCATTATTTCCCAGGATTTTTAATAGAACAAGCTTGGATTAGATTTCATACAGATTTCCTTAGAAATATGATCATTGGAAAAAAATAGAATTTATAACACTTAATAAATGCCTTTTTTTTTTCCCCTCTCTCTTTTGCATATGTATTACTCTCTCTGCTCTCTTGGCTTTTGAATATTTTCACATGAGCCTTTATCAATAATAAACAGAATCACCTCAGGGCTGCAATATAATGGGTGACATTTTCTTCAAAAAATGATCTTTTTTTTCAAAGTTGGTGCGAAATTAGTTTTGAAAATAGTAATTTCCTCCTTTTATCTGTAATATTCAATAGACAATAATCTATCTAACACAGTGTAGACACAAATAGACTACAAAGACATTTCCTGTGATTAGAAGGATTTCTGTTTAGCTTGGTAAGAAAAATATGTTATTTTAACATAGAAGATTGTGTCTTGATGGCATCATGATGTTTTTTTAATGTAAAATCCTGTYTTATTTATTCTTTTAGTAAAAGAAATAAATATTTTTGGGAACTTTTACAACAGCAAAGTTGCATTCTGCTTCTCTGCTCTTTTGGAGTCCAGTATGCTATAATCAACAATCCYTTCGCCAACTATAGGTAGTTAAGAYAGTTTTATTTTGAGATAGTCTGACAATATTTGCCAGAAATATTATTTTATTGCCTTTAGTATTTCGTACAAGAAAAACAAATGATTGAATGGGAATAAGAAGATATTTCTCTGGAAACTGGCATGTGACAGGGCTTGGGCTGACCCACTCTTAATGTATGAACCTCCGAACCTAGTGCTTAGGACATGGCCTGTGATTATCTTCATGTTTTTGTTTTGATTCCTGTGAGTGAGGCAAATTCCAAAAAAATGAGAAAACATTAGATATTTTTCATACTCTGCAAAATGTTTCTAATATAGCTGGAGTCAAAGCTCWAGTATCCCTGAATCTGAGGACTAATTCTTTTCTTGGCTTTAGCATAATAAGGAATATTCTAATGCTGACAGATTGAACTTTGATTCTGTCTGTCTTTATCCTTGTTCTTTTCTTGCATCTAGTATATGTGAATGGTACTGTAAACAGCTGTTTTGCAGGGACAACAGGTCACAGTGTTTGACATGTCACTGCCKTCAGTAGTGTGATGGTGTCTCTGAGAATGAAGGTGTCTCTGAGAATGAAGTCAGCCAAGAATATGAAGAGCAAGTTAAGATGCAAATTCTACTTTTCATAATTTGTACTTTATACTGGGGAAAAAAATAAGAGTAATCCCAATTCATATTTCGAAATGATCCTTATTAATGCATTGCTCAAATCTCCAAGGGAGCCACATATGAATAACACTACTATCTATGTAGAATATGCATGCAATAGGGAGGCTTAAAGTGTAAGGCCTGTCAGCCTGAATTTATAAATAATTATTTCTATAATTACTTTATTCAGATTATTAGAATATATTTCAGAGCACACAGTATATACTGAAGGCACAGAAGCAAAAGATTTTATAAGTTAAGCATAGTATTTACAGATATTTACAGAATACAGGCCGTTTAAGTAGTTAGTATAAACTATAGTCACAGAGTACAGTGGAACTCAAGCAAAGGATGTGTCACTGTAAAACAAAAGGAAGTCTGAAAAAGCTTCCATTTCTAGGATTTACAACTATTATTTGATTCCTGCAAGCATAAACTTTTTTTTTGTCTGTTTTCTTTTCTATAAAAATTGATTTTGGAGACAAAAGCAACACCCCTTTTTCCTAGGAGGAAGACTTTATTTGGTTAAGACTCAGAATTTCTTAATGTTATTCTGTATGTTTCAAATGTAATTCAGTCCATCTGCCACGTAATGGTTGTGATTTTCTTTTTTCTTTTGAAGAGCTGCAAAAAGCGAGTAGTACTATAATCTGATCAAATTATTTAAGGTGTGTACAGTCACAAAAATGGTCTGGGGAAAAGCATCTCACGTAGCAAAAACCTTATGATGGAAGCCAGTATACTGGCTTCCCCTGGGGATAAGAGGAGACACAACCAAAAATATTGTTACCAAGAAAAGCTTTTATATTTATGAGAAGGAAATGCTAAGAAATACTTTAAATTCAGTTGACTGGGATATAGCAGATATTATTTACTTGCCTTTTCCATGAAGAACCATCTGTTTATCCCAAACATTATGATGGTCTTTTTAGGTGTTCTGCATGTCAGAACTTCCATGCATACTTGTCTCATTTTGCATATTTACAGTGGATGTAAATTTTAGTGTCAGTTCTTTTTTATTTTTTTAAATTGCAGTTGAAATCTGATTGCTGCCAGTCTGATCCTTCTTTCAGTGACTGAAGGAAAGAGATATTTCCCCCTAACAGCAATATATTCAATTTTATTGAAATACTTTAATGTAACCATAATCCCACTGAATTTGAGGATCAAAGATTTAAACCAATAGTTTAAATCTTTCTTACTTTGCATATGAATACTGCTTTTTCGGAGAGTTCCAGCTGTTCAACATGTATTTAGAAGTCCTCAAAAACATCTGTGGGAAGTAAAAAATCGTATTCAGATTTTGCAGGTGGGTGAATGAAGGCCCTATTTACTCTGAGCTGCAAAGTGTGTCTAGGAATCTAAACAGCTATCTGAAACTCTTGACAAGATGCTAAGGAGATATTTGGAAGCATTACAAGTGGCAAAGGGATATTTTGTGTCATCTGTGCTACAGTCAACTGCTCTACGAGGAAGGATAGTAGTTTCGCTTTGAATTTTGAAGTATGATTGTCATGGTCCTCACATGCCCTGTGCTTGACTTGAGGGTGTTGCTGTTCTCATTAGAGTTAGTAGCACATGTAATTGTGTGTAGTATCAGTGCATAGTTTTTACATGTTTTTGATAAATCTGCTTTTCTTATATTCCCTCATTTGCATACTCTTAAAGATTTTTATTTTCTAACAAGGTACATGCCATTTATTTAAAAAAAAAAAGAAAAAAAAGCTATTACAAAGCTATTGCCTGTATATTGCAGTACTGCAAGAAGCTACTCAGTCTTTCTTTTGATAACCTTCTACCCCTTTAAAAGCACTCGAAGCCTGTGGTGTGTCAGGAATACTCTTGGGATCATCTCTCTGTATTTATTTAATTTATTGCTTGTGGTTCACATTTTTGAAGTTCTAACACAAGGTTTATTTAAAATGTGGTTTGCCACCACCTATGATTCACTTAGCAAAAACATAAGTTTATCTTGGAATTTGGTGTTCTCTGAGGGTTGCACATAGAGACTGGTAGTAGTCTCACATGTGAAGTAAGTCTTTCCAGTAAAGATTTAACCAGGTGAAATTAAATTCTATTGAAAATGAAACCATAACCTTTTGTGGTCCTGGGGAGTGTAAAGTTTACACCACAGTTAGCCTGTAAAAAAAAAAAAGAGAAAAAAAGACCTTATTTTCTTTTGAAAGTGCAASTTTAATATCACTTTCTTTATATGTTAAGTGCTACATTTTAATACAATGAAAAAGAACTTGCAGGACCTTGCATAGCATRACAAAGCACTGCGGTCACTGGTACCTCACATCACTGCAGTATCTCTCTAATGGAGGGCCTAGTCAGTCCTTTAGAACTAAATTTATAACATCGAGCGTTTAGAAAACTTCTGAAAATTCACATATTCCTGGAGTATAAAGAGATTAGGAAATCTCTTAGAAGTGGACAAGCAGGTTCATGTAACGTGCGAATCAAACCAAAATTGGTTTTGATTGCTGAATTAAGTCCTGTCTGATTTTCATTCATGTTCAATAATCACATATTTAAAGCAAATGGCAATCATTTTATTAAGCTTTTTAAAAGATCAGCTTCTTTTTTTCTTTTTACATCATGACATCTTCAAGTAGCAGTGGATCTCCAGTCACATCAAGCAGACTCTGTTTCCTCTCACTCTGCAAGTGTTAATGTAGTAGTGTTAGTGTAAGATTGTGTTGTCCGGATGGGAGTTTGAGTAAGTGATACTATCCTGAACAATTTTTACAGCTCTTTTGTAAGACTGGAACATAAAGATGAGATGTATTCATCTTCCTGTTATGTGTCTCATGGTTGTACAAGAATAGAGGATAGTCAAAAGGAAAAATAGGATCCTTTGATTAAAATGCATAAACAGTTGCAAAGGAGCAAAAGTAAATCCATATTCAAATGGAATGAGTAAAGCAGAAATAAACACACCACACTATGATTGCCTTTGGTTTGAAGATGCTTCTTGGTGACACTTTATTTTTCTATTCAGCAAGTTCTTTTGTTTGAAATGAGTGGTAGAAAATTAGAAAGGGATTAATGTGAGGAGGGATTAATCATTGTCATGGCAGGTACAGGATGTTGGCATCCACAGCTACATTTCTTTCTGCTCCCAAGAAGAAGATGGAAAATAGGAAGGCTGGATGCCTAGGGCTTGGAGCAGTGAACAGTATCTTGATGACTCCGAGGTTGCAATTTCTCCAGGGCAAAGCCATTCTGCTGTTTGTTTTGTAGTGCTTCTCACCCACTTTTGTCACTAGAAATAGTCTAATAATTGTTTGCTGAAAAGTTATTACTGAATAAGACTTACAGGACTCATTGTGTTCTCAGGGCATGTTTAGAGCAGGATTTTATTGCTGTGACAAATCTAATGAGATATATATCTCAAACAATTAGTTTACAGGATATTTTGGTGAAACTGGTAGCTATGAAACTTTAGCAGGATACTTTAAACAGTATAAACTCTGCCACCCTTCTGGTGAATTTTGGGGTTTTCTTTGTTCTGTGCCTTTGTAGCAAAGATTTTATGCAGGAAGGAAGTTGCATTTGTACCAAATGTTAAATTTAAGCCTCTGCTCAGTAGACTGTGAGTTGGTATAGTGTAATTTATAGCACTATGGATTAGCTTAGTTGAAAACTGTGTTCCCTGCTGGGGTATTTTAATGTGGGAGGCAAAAGAATTGCTCCTCAGGGGTAAATTAAAGTAAGAAAGAAGAGATACTTTGTGTGGTTGAGCTAACTGGCAGTACTGGAATATTTTTTGGCTTTTAATGCAGGCCAAGCTGCAGCATTTTCAGTCATTTGGGGGGAAGGGTGTGAAGGAAGAAAAGAAAGAGTTTGCATTAAAACAATAAAGAAGGCAATATTTAAAATCGCCTGAACATGCTTGTAATGCGTGTGCGGCAGAAAATGTGAGATATTTTTATGAACCCTTTTGTCAAGGGTTCTTGAAGTCAATTAAATCTACATTTCCTAAAACAGCTACTCAGACACAATTATTTTCATGTTCCCTCTAATAGAARGAAACATAAAAGATTTTGATTATACATATTGGCAGGAGATGAGGACTAGGCTGATGGAAAATCTTGTACAAACATGTTCTACTGACTCTGTCCTGTTATCATAGATAGACAACATGGAAYGTTTTGAGACTAAAGCTTGGCAAAATCAAGGAGAAAAGGCTGCTTCAAATATCTGTTTTGGTCGTTCATTAGACTGATCTTAAAGTATATCTTCTTGATGGCATTAAATTGGAGAATTCCAAACAGCATAACTGGCTGTGAAGACCAGTAATCTAACAGAAAACATTGTGAAAAAAATCCTATATGCAGATATACTAAAGCATAGAATATAGGAAATGGTTYACRAACAGTGGCAAACACTCCGTTTCTCTTCAGAAGATTGCTCAGCTTCTGCTCAATGTAAGGTCACTTCTTAAAAGTGGTATTCATTAGATGAAGCTATTAATCTTTTTAACTGCATTTGTATTTCTCCTATTCCTTAAATTTTAATAATTGATTATCCATAAATAAAACAAAAAAATCCCAACAAAGCAGGACCAAAAAGCTACTGTTATTTAGAACTGAGAGCATTTTTCATTTTTCTTATGCTGAAAAAAAGTGATGAATCCTTTATATATATATATATATATATATGTATATAAAACACAGAACTGTACCCATGCAGTTTATCTGCCCAATAATGACTTCATGCCTGAAGGTGTGAAGGCCATATTTAAATGGCCTGCTTGTTTCCACCTGCTCATTTTCACTGATTACCCTCAGCTGTGAAGACCTAGAGCCAGACAGTAAGAAAAACTATATTAGAGACTTATGTGACCTCCTAGATTGTGTATATATGACCCTAAGTGCCTATATATAATGTGGAGTATAAAGTAGACTCAGTAAAATGTTTACTGTGGATTTCTATCCATCTCTTTTATGTCTTTTTATGTCAGGTTCATTAGATTTATTGTTTCACAGTTGCCAAGGATGCTGTTGAAACTGAGCAAGGTACAGATATCAAGATATTTTCTGTTCCAGAGCACTTAGAATTTACCGTCAAAGCCTAAAAAGATGAATGAGAAATGAACACTAAGTATTAGGATGTATGTTGATTTTTTTTTTTTTAATTCTTATACTTTCTGCTTCACAAAACATGTTGATCTTTCAAAATGACTTGTAGAAGGAGCAAAGAATGGTTTAGAGAGTAGTAAGGTTACTGCACAGTTAGATTATTAGGGAGCAGAATGAGACTCACTGGCTTGTGCTTTGTCTTGGACTATATAGTGTATAYATATTCACATAAATGTTTCTGCAAAGCGATACATTAAGCATTYGAGTGTCCATGTCATTCTGATATTTTCAATATTATTTAGAAAGTTCCTATATCTATTCTATGTGGATAAAAATCCATAAATTTATACGGTCTTAAGTAATCCATACAATATAAGCAAATGCATTTCTGTGGTCTGTTGGAAAGATGCGYTTGTTTCTGTCAATTTGTATCAGGATGCAGAATGACAGTAATCAGTATTCTTTCTAACGAGTTCTGCCATTATTGGGAGTGTACATAGCACAGTCTTATGCATCTGTCTAAAATCATGTAGGATAAGAGAAGGAGTTGGACAAATTACATGTAATAGCTCTATTGCAATAATTCAACAACCCTTTCCATCACCTGGAAGATAAAGAGTTTATTGGAAGCTGCAGAAGGAGCAGAATTAGATTAATACAATCCCTGTTTACACAGAATGCTGCTGGAAGACTCTTTTGATTTATTAAATAACACTTAAGGAAATGCTTTATTTTATCCAGCTGTCAAACCATTCACAAGAATCTTCATGTAGCTATTGTACCATTCGAAATTGTGCATAAAAGCATTAATTTGGAAAGGAAAAAGTGCTGGCACAAATAATTACGTGCTTGTATTTTCTTCAAATTACTAAAAATTATCGGCTGTTATAATACCTCAGACAAAACTGAGGAAAAATATTCAATRTAAATTCCAAAATGAGGAACAAAAGGGATTATGTGTAGTAAGGCACACTGAATATCAGAGGTGAGTTATAATAAAGCTTTTCAAAGTGATCTCAACCATTGAAAGGACATCAATTATCGGGATGAATTCAAATCTCACAACAGTCTAGCCATTCACTTAGGTGAGGTCAAGATTTCCTTCTATATCCTTACACAAAGTAATGATTAAAACTGAGGGAAAGGATTAAATGTGCATGTACGCACTACTTTCTGAATGTAATTCCATTCTAGAATTAGATGAGACTTGTAATATGCTTCTCCTTTAAAAGATGAATAATATATACTTTAGTAGTATAGCAAATTAATATTTTGTTATTTATTTACCTTTTATATAGCTATGAGAGAGAATTTTGCATTGATGTAAAAGACTCTTTTTTAAATTTAAAAACTGATACCTTTTTTTTTCTAGACAGTAGAGCAAAACATAGTTATCCTTGAAAATAATGTGTCACAGTGTTACTGAAAGAGGCTAAAGAAAAGCTGAAAGCAGTTTATGTTTTAGAGTAWTTGTTTCATAGAAATGGCTTCAATCAGCTTAGCAAAACCATAGATTTGTCCATTGTTTCTATTTTGAGAAATTTAGTATTTGCTAATTAAAATTACTAGATTCTGAGATATTATTTGACCACAGAAAGAAAACTGTTATCAAATTTTAATTCATATTAGGATCAGCCTCATTCCACTCCCAAAGTTATTTTTACAGGGGCTGTTTGCTTAGAGTGGAGTCTCATGCCTGATTCCTCTCTTAAGTCTTCTAATGTAACTCTCTGAAACCTTTCAGTTACACAAGTGTGAAACCGAAGTGACGATTAGCCCTATCAGGTTCCAGAGACAAAATGAACCAACCAGACTGTTACTGTTTTGTCTCTCTGGACTTTCTTCTTGGGAAATTATTAGATTACCTGGATAAAATCCTATTTTTATTGTAGAGACTTGGAAAAAAAATCTTTTAAACAAGAAATCCCTCAAGTCCTTAAGCTAAAGTACAACAATAAATGATAAACTCTTTCTTTAAGTAATATGGGATGATCCCTGAAGCTCTGAAGTTGGATGTTTCAACCACAACTATTTCGTAGATTTGTTCATAAAGATAGAATTATTTTTTCTCAGCCTCTTTATCAGGCTGAGATATTCAGCTATTCTGAAACATTAGCTCGACAGATGCATCATTTTTTCCAAGTCTTGGGTTTAGCACATTTGTGGTAGCTGATAGATAACAGGTCATACATGTAGTGGGGAARTAATTGAGGTTATTAGGGAAGTGAGATTGTTGGGGAAGGGGGAGCATTTAAGTATATTGCATGAAAATTAGAAAAAAARTGAGGTAGATCTGAAGATACTGTCAAAAGTGGGGACTGGATTGTAAGAGCTGGAGGAATTGCGGTGATGTGGAGAAAAATTCACTATTACCACACTAACATTGTTGTATTTAAGACCCCTCATTCTTCCTTCTCTCTCCTATCCAGCATAACATTTATGATGCAGATATCTATGGTCTTTTATCTGCTTGACTTATATCTACACCATTTGTGGTCTAGATAATACCAAATCAACTGCCATCTCTTAGGACGGAAGTGTGGATGCTTATTAGTCTATTTATTTGGTGTGACTCAGTGCAGAATGTTGCCAAAGACAATAATCTAGAGTTCAGAAAGTCTCTAATGAAATCTTTTGGCAAGCTGAGATGTTCCTGATGACATCAGAATGCTTTCTTAGACTAAATATACAGAAAAAAGCAGGTGAGTAAGGTGTTTAGAGGCACTATGAGAAGGCATTAACCAACYGCTCCTCTTTTTCGTCGTTTCTTGCAAAGCTGTTACCAGAAATTCTCTGACCTTACCTGTTCTCTTTTTGGTAAGATGATTTGATTTACATCCTCATTAGCTCTGACCTTTCCATCGCTAAAATCCCTTCACAAAACTAGGTCATATATACGTAAGTCATACTGAATAATAATATTGTTAAATCTTCTTGTGTCAGTGTTTGACTGGAACAGGACTTGTACAGTTTATGAGATAAAGTAGACTTCAGAATGACATTGCTCTTTTATAGCCTTGAAAGTGTGGACTTTTCAAATGTCCTAGAAGTTGATCTAATTTACCTCTATTAAAATCAGTGACAAATCTTTAAGAAAAGAGTACTCATTTGAGAAGAATTTTTCAAAAAACATTTAGGCTTCATGACATGGCAACTAAAACCATTTTGCTATTCAATAGAAAAATAAGAGAAGGGAAACGCTGATTTGAAGAACGTTTGCATCAGTAAAATTCACTATGATTTTTAATTAATCATTTTTAAAGTTCAGTATCATGTCAAGCAGCCCTAAGTTTTGTTGTCAAACTTTGAAGATTCTGTACAAGCCTATCACATGACTTGATTCTTCCTAAATCTAACATAGCTCGTGGATCTTTCTTTCACAACTTAACTACTTTTCTTAGATAACAAATTTTCTTGTATAAAATTTAAGAATAGTGCTTACTTTTGAAAAATTCTGCTGGTGTTTATTTAAATACAACATTAAAAGTTGAGTCTCAATTAAGACTTTCAAATCATCATCCTAAAAATTTCTGCACACCTAAAATTGCTGTTTTTAACATGGCAGAGACCTTCCAGATGTAACTGAGTTCTCTGTTTTCAAATATATTCCTTAGCTGAGTCATGCTGACAACTACTTTTCATCTAGAAACTTTACACTTGTTAGACTTACTCAATATGACATGGAATTTGAAAAATGAACATAAATGAGGGCTAACACTGCATAAAGGTGCACCTGTGTGTAGGTTAATTTGCCATCGTCTGACATCTCCATATGTTATTCTTCCATCATATATTCTTGCAAAAGTATGTTGCTTCCTATAACACAGTCTCGATTGTCTGCTACTGACTGCCTTAATGTATCCGAAAAAAGAGGAATCAGGTATTAGCTCACTTTCAGATATTATTTCTCAGTGCAGTTCTTCTTCTTCTTGAGGCAGCTCAGTAATATCTCGGAATATTAATCAGTAAAATCTTGTAATAGCTTTTGGAATCTAGTCTACTCCATTTATGGTGTTTGAGTGATTAGCTCACTACAGTTTCAAGTCCAATAATAGCTAAGTTAGATCCTGTCTGCCAAGCATAGCTGCCTAAATTTCATATTGGGTTCATATAGGGTATTTTCATATAGTGTTAGGGGAAGACTGGTGAAGGCCAGTCATCTAACTTAGATTCTGCACTCTGTCTTTTAGCAGAAACTTACTAAGAAACTAGAAAGTAGTTCTCATTCACACTAGAGAATCAGGAGGAGAAGTTAGGCTCCTCTGTCTGAATATTACAGACCATTGGCTTTGGATGGTCTCCTGGAAAATAGGAGTAGTAAGTAGATAGAGTCTCAGGCTGTGCAGAGACTTGCTTCCAGAACCTCTATTAGACAATCATTCTAATATAAACTATTATGAAATAGGGTGGGAAGGTATATGTGATATGATGTCAAGATTACAATTAATTTTTTTTATTTCATATAACTTTTAGAGCTTTTCCTGAGACTTCAGWTGTAGACTAAATAGCTGTTTCAGTTAAATGGACTCCTTCTTGATGGTCTATTCTCATCCTATTATTTATTTATTTTATTTTTATAAATTAATTTGTAAGTAATGGGTTCAAATATGTGGAGTCATGGTGATAATGTGAAATCGCATTTGAACTAAAAACTTCTTTTAAAAGTTACACATATTAAAGATGATTAATAAGCTGTGAGGGCAAGATCCAAAGTCCTGAAAGCCTGGTTCTCTTCATTCCTGCACTGCTGTGTATAGAAGAAGTTAAATAAAATCAGCGAAATGTCAGGGTTTAAATTCTTAAAGATTATATTCACATATTTATTCTTCCATAGTAGTTCTAGAGATATACTGGTGGAAGAGAATTTATG
Source organism: Nothoprocta perdicaria (assembly GCF_003342845.1). NCBI lineage: Eukaryota > Metazoa > Chordata > Aves > Tinamiformes > Tinamidae > Nothoprocta > Nothoprocta perdicaria. The sequence continues at coordinate 1,056,608 of NW_020454093.1, read as the reverse complement.
AGCTTTATAAARAAGAAGTCATATTTTACAAAATCTGCCCGTTGTACACTGCAGAAATTAATTTTTAGTTAGCTAGGGAAGAAATCTCTGCTGCAGGACAGGAAATGACTGGGATACTATTTAATAAAGTCAAATTTTATTATAAAAGCTTGAGAAAGATGTCTCCCTAAACTTCCATCATAATATTCTCTGAAACAGGTAACTTGAAACGTATACTAATGCATCACAAATGCCACGAGGCATTTCATCCCTTATATAATTTTCAATATTGTACTACTTTTTTATTTCCTCACTCTTATTATGTTAGTGCAAAATGAATTCTGCTAGTGACCAGACTGAAGGAGAAATTATAATAAAAATTATATTAATTGAAAAGGGAATTCAAGGAACAATCCACGTGAAAATTAAAGCATACAGTAGCATTCATTCCATATTAAGTCTGCATATATGAATGAGAATGCATTGAYTGGACTATTTCTGAAACAACTGTATGTTATAATAGTACCTGAATCTGGAGGATTTTTTCCCAAATTTTCATGTACACATGTTAACTGAAATGATAGAGAACTTCTCTACCAGACACACATACAAGAAGAAAAGATAATACATAAAATTTGACCATGTCCATTTTAATTGGGAGTCTAGAGCAACCTGCGTATGACTGACAGATCGTAATACTCTCTAGTGATTAATTATGACAGAATTGCCATCACCAATTGCCACGGATGTGTGATAAGGGCTTCAACAGCAGGCTTCAATTATATTAGTTGACACTTATGAAAGAAAACCTAATTAGGCATGAGCCTAACGCATGGATATAGGCTTCCACACAAGTTGTTTAAAATATCAACAGATATTTTAAGGAGGAAAAAATCTTCAGGTCCTTTAGAATTTTACCAGTCCAAGAGTTTTTGTGTTCTTGCAAGGTRGAAGCCTATATCCATGCGTTAGGCTCATGCCTAATTAGGTTTTCTTTCATAAGTGTTCTAAAGGACCTGAAGATTTTTTCCTCCTTAAAATATCTGTTGATATTTTAAACAACACTAGACTTTGCTTACTGGCATTTTCCCAAAGTCACATGTAGTACTATCTTGTTCAATTTCTGGTTTTGTTTTTTTTTTTGTTTGTTTGTTTTTTGACGCTGTTAAGAGGGTAGAAAACCTAAATAGACTTGTCCAGCTGGGTACTCCCTGGAAAAATCTTTCCTGCCTCCTATAATTGCAGCGGCGGGGTTGACTTTACTAGAGATTGTCTGTCCTACAGCACACCCTCATATTGAAAGCATTTGGCTACCCTAGAGACTACCTGTCCTGTAGAGCATTCCAGGATCCCCATACTGAGGGTGGGTTGCTGTGCTTGGTCTGGTAAAAGAAGCCAAATAGTTGAGTCCCAGCTGAGTTATGACCTACCTGCTTATGAGATGAGCTGGTGGCTGGGTAGACAACCRTGAGTAGACAGTTGCAACTCAAAGGAAATAGTGCTGCTTAGTCCAGTCAAATCCTCCTTGGGGATTTCCTCCAACTGGGGAAACATTTCTTCTGTACTGCAGATAACTAGGGTGGAGAGTGCCTGGCTGTCCTGTGCCAGGAACAGAGGAATAGAGGAATACTTCTCAAACTGGGGATAGGTCTTCTCTTTAGATGCAAGGTCTTCAGCGGCCTTTGTGAATCCATAGAGCACAATGTGTCAGGTGCTCCCCAGCACAATGCAGTTCTGAATTAACTATATTAGCTGTATCACAGATCAGTGCAGACACTGCTAGGCTCTCTCATCTCATCTGCCCAGTTGTGCATTTACCTCACCTTACATCTGTCATCTGCACATGTTTTTGTAGCTTCATATGATTACTATAAACATAAACCTAGTTCATAACAAGCTGAGCAAGTATATTAACTGTTTCATAAGTAATCTGCTAGGTGTTCTCACTAGTTGATGATTATTAGTCAAATTATCATTTTTTTTTACTAACAAATAGTTTTGGTCTTAAATCAAGCCTATTTTGGATGAAATCAAAATTCCTAGAAAAAAATATTTGGTCAATTGAAAGAACAGGTAATTGAAAATGTTTGTTAGAACTCTTGTGTATTCTGAGTTAAATGTTTTAAAACTGTAAACTGCATAATTGTAATACTTAGGCATTTTCTTTTTGGCACATAACCTATTAATTCTCAAACACTTTTTCTTGCTTTTCTATTAAGGTTTCTTATCTCTTCTTCCTCATACCTCTAGCCTGGTGAGCACAACCACTGCTATTCCCTGAAGCTAATACAAGAATTTAAAATTCAATTTACTGACAGACATGGATTGCTGTTGAAACAAGGCATCTAAAAGTTCACAACACTTTGAGTTATACATTCATAGTGTTTTAGATCACTGAAATCTATAAAATGTTTTTTATTTATATTCACTTTTCTATCAATAAAATTATCTTTTGCATGATCTCCAAAACCCAGTGTGATAACTGCAATAGTGTTTCAGGTATTTTATATACTTGAAGTATAAAGAAATATGAAAAACAATATAAAGATTAAATATAAATATAAAGATCAAAGTATACATATAAAGAAATCTAAAAGAATATAAAGAACAAAATAAATATTGCATGCATGACATGTGGTCTCTATTAATCAGCATAAAACATTAACTGTTTACAACTTACAGCTCTTTCTTGACATTCAGAAAATGCTGAAAATGAACTGTATTTGCTCTTTGAATGAGCTAGTGATATTTAGACTAGTTTTATTGTACCATGTATTCTAGTACATGGTACAACCATTCAGGATTTAAACTGAYGGCTTATGTAGACTGCAAAGCTATTTCACAGTTATGGTGCCTCTTCAGCCCAAACTGCCAACTGAAGATTTATGATATATCCATTTCCTTTTCTAGGTTTCAAAAAAAATCGTGCAAAAAGTAACTTGGAAAAAATACAATACTGATCTGAAGAGAGCGAGCCTCAATGAGGGAATCACTTGGACTATGGGAAAAGTCAGTTTTGTTGCAAGCATATGATTAAGATGTGATGAATATAGTGTGATCTAAAGTGGTTAAATGGACAAACACGGGTGCTTATCAAATCATAAGTATTTTTCCATTAATGTATGGACCCAGTCTACTGGGGTCTGTTGCTTGTGAAAATGACTTGGAGGGAATAGAAAAAATCACTTATGGCCTTTCAGTAGCAAACTCGTACACACAGCAGTCAGGTACACACTGGGCTGGTGCCACAGGCTCAGGTCTTAGAATGCCTTTATAAGGCTCCTGTGTTCATTTCTCTTATCTTAAAAATGCACTATGTCATTGTATTTGTGGATTTTTGAATTTTTAATCAGGAAAAAAAAAGAGGAATTTAATAYTAATTCAGGAGCACTGAGTCCTCTGTTATTTCAGAATGCAACTCTAATGCTGGACCATTACATTAGGGCCATAACTACATGAAGTTGTGGTAAATGCCACACTTTGATCTGTGTGGATTGAAATTAATTATTTCTTATCATGCAGTTCCTAGGAATTACTTTGTAGGTGATTTTGCTATCTGAGAAAAATGGGACCAGAATTGTGAACTCACAGTTCTTGAACAGCTTTCAGGGCTTTGATAAAGATGCAGGTTCTTGTTCTATGGGTTTAGGCAAAATTTCATCTCAATTACTTTTATATGGCATAAAGGTTTTTGATTAAGAAATGAAAAAGTATTTTGTTTTCCAAAGTGAAAAAATAATGGAAAATGCAGTTACTAATGTCTCTCCGGGGGAGTCACATGAACCATTAAAGCTTTCATGAATAGATGCTTCAGAAAGAGGCAGTCTATCAAATTTTCAAGCTAACCACAGAATTTCACTATATTTTGGAAATCAGACTGCGATAGCCATTTAAATAAATGGCAATAAAGGACAACTGGAAGCCATAGCATATTTTGGCTCACTGAAAGACTGCAAAAGTCTTGTCCCAGTGTGAAGTGAGAACATGAGAAYTCGTGTCTATTGCTTAGCAAAAGTTGGCAAGTCTCAGGAGACTGCTGTTCCCCTAGTTCTCTAGAAAGACGTTGCTGTTTTGGAATAGAATTTAGYTCATTTCCAAGGGAAAATTCCTTATAGCAGAATATGAAAAAGGAGGCCGTGCTCATGTTTGCTGTAATTTGAACTACTTTCATTGACATCCTGAAGCAGGATATTGGAATGTGGCGTTTCAAGACGGTATGTGGTTTGAAGGAATTGGCACACTTGTGCTGCTGAAAAGCATCAGTTTGAACCGCACTCAGCAGGAATATTTGCATTGCTACTTTAGCTTATGACAGCATAATAAAGGAAAAAAGAAATGCTCAGAAATGCTGATGACAGGCAGACAATACCTTTATGCAGCTGTGGAGCAATATTAAATTCTCAATCATGGGTTGTTATTTTTGAATTTGTACTTGCTGATAATCCAGTGTCGTTCCCCTTGAAACAGCATCGTGAGCATTCCTGTTGTTTTTCAGAAGAGTCAGATGAGGACCTTAATGAATTATAAAGATATCATGTGTACCTCTGAGGGTGAAAAGCTTTTATGTTCATTCCCTCAGGTCCCTTCGCATTCATACTCAGAAGGGTCACCTGAACTGCCCAGCATAATRCTCTGAAAATTTGCTTAATAGCAGGAGAAGGAATTTATCACTAGTGTGTCTCAGGCTTGCCAGAGCTGATCTCTTATTTTGAACTGTAGCTGTTGAAATTCACAAGGGTGGTGAGTGAWACTCAAGAGGGGAAGTGAAATTATTCAGAGCAGCCATGATTTAAAACCTGGTTCCTAGGAGCTAGATTCTTAGGAATCAGGCTTTGGAGAGCACAAGTTGTGTTTAAACATCCCATTGATTACACTGATGTGTAAGCATCCATGACTTGTGAGTTTAAAAATATCCTCCTTCATTTTCCTAAAAATAAATAAGTATCATTTAAAATTGCTACTCTATATCTCGCTGTGTAACATTTCCTGCCTTCAGACACACATTATGGTCCCTTGTGTCTTTTTCTTTTGCAAGTGGACTGCTTGGTCATCCTGCTCTTAGCAGTAAGGCCTTACTATTAGCTTGATTGTGTAGAAAAAATATTGCAAAATAAGGTGTTAATTTAATAAGTGAGTTTAGAGAGCAATAGTATTGCACAAGTCCTCACTTGATATCACTCCAGGGCCATTCTTTTTTTTGTACTTTAGCTTTATCCAGTTCCAGAGGAGACCAAGCCGGGCTCCAAGAAAGCAGCCTTGTAGCACAAAAATACCCACATGAGGAACTTTCTACAATTGCTCTTCTAGGGTAGAAAAATCTCAATTGTTTCAAACCCTTTGAAATTTTTATGTTATCAAATAGATGTCCTGCTGTACTAGTGTGTTGATAAATTTACTTTGTGAGAGATAGCACAGCTTGGTCAGCTTATAAAAATATCTGTGAAGTTGAGAAGTCTGAGAATTTTGCTTTTCTTGTGCTTGTGTAGAGCAAAATGAGCCCAAGTCAGCTGATTTAAAACTTGCTTCATTTCAGTGTCTGGATAACATTGGTACAGTGATTTGTTTTGGAYGTACGTTGATACAGTATTTGGCATTAAATCAAGTGATTTTTTTTTCTTTTTAATATTTCTGTGGCTTAACCTACAAGACTGCAGCACTAGCTAAATATAAGTAATGATATAGGACAGGATTTATATTACTGCTCAGCTTGTATACAGCACAGCTGGAGAAATAATGCAAAAAATATTAACAATTATTATGGAAAACATGGAGAGTTCTTACTAGAACTGCAGGCTTAATACACTTAAGAAACTGTCCCATATGTCGACAGGGAAGGGTTTTTTTTGCAGGGGGAACTGGCCTTGGAGAAGCTAATTCTGACAGTGTACTAAAGGCACAAAGCAAGACCAACTAAGAGAAAAGTAAATATTCTGACAGAGCTGCCTTTGTCAGGGCAGGTTTGGGGCACAGGGGCCTTGTAGAGTTGTTGCTTCCTGTTGCAGCTACTGCAAAGGTACTTCTCCCAATCTCTCCTGGTTGAGCCCTTTTAGTGCACTTGGTTGCTCCTTTTTCAGCTCTTCACTTGGGATAAAAGGGGGGAGGGTTGGAGGGAGAGACATAAAATAACAGAGTTTGAACTGGAGATATTGCTGTTCTGCGGCAGCCTTTCTCATAAATTGTCTGTCTTTCCATGTGCAGGATTTGGTGCCTGAGTTTTCGTTAGGTTTAGTGAAGCATGAACTTAGCTGCTGAAGATTTGCCTTTTACTGGGATCCTTGTGTATAACTTGCAACTCAAACACCCGATAGAATGATTTAGATGCTCAGTTAGCACCTAGGAAGGAAATAAACACACAAACTCTGCAGAACTGTACACATTTTGGAAAAAAATAGCCATACAAAATATGACTTTTTCATTCGTGTAAGCTACATCTTTGTCAGAAATTACAGTAAAGTCATATATGCTCTGAGAAACGTGCTGGCAGTGATTTTCAGCCTGTACACCTGCATTCTTTCATGGTGTCTGTTCCTGGCTCTGTTTACAATGTAGACAAAGCCTTAAAGYGCAAAACAGAGCAAATATAGAGGAAAAAAGTCAGCACACGTTATATATTGCTTGCAGTTCTGTTCTTTGGGAATATCTTTGCTTTTTCCAGCTGGAGTTAAATTTTTCTTTTAAAAGCATTTTGTTAAGATTTCTTTTATGCCATAGAAACCTTGAAAAGATGTTTGGTCCTATTCTGCCTTCAGGGAAATTAGGAACTATATTTCTTAGAACAGAAAGAGGACTTGATACTTTGATGCCTTTAGGCTTTTGGAGTGGTACATTTTAGGCAGTGAATTTTCTATAAAGGGAGGCAAGGAGCAAAGGATAAAAGGAAGTAGTGCATTTCCATCTTCTCTTCTGCCAGGTCTTCGAGTTAAAGATCAAGATCTAATATCCTAAAGTCTAAATATATTAAGGCAGTAGGAAGGCATCTTTAAGTTTTTTTAGTCATCATTTTAAACTTTTTTTTTAGTCAGGTACTAACTGCAAGAGTGCCACTAGAAATGTAGTTCATGCCAAACTGTTGTGCCTTGCTAGTAAATACAGGTACCCAAAGCCCCTTACTATCTGTCACTGTGTGGGATGCCAAAGTTTGTGAGGGGAATATAGTGGTATTATTTTGCTTTTGTCTTCATTTTTCCCTAGCTTAGCCTTTAATCAATTGGCTTGAATATCAGATCTAATTATAAGTTAGATTTCTGAATCTGGTAAATGTACTAAAGCAACAAGCACCATCTTTGCAGGAAGAACCTTCCAAATAGTAATAACCAAATAGTAATAATAATAATAATWAWTAATWAWTAATAATAATTAWTAATAATAATTAAAAAATAATAACCAAATAGTAATAATAGTAATAAGCTGTGTGAACTGTATGATGCTCTGTTATTCTCTTCCTGTTTACTGACCATACAGGCTGGCTTTGGGAACTGTCTGCTATTCTTTTTTTTCCTCTCAAGTATAGTAGCCAGCTATAAAACCAATCTAATGAAAGCCCTTAAGGTCTAGTGGGCCGTATCGGAAACAAAAGGTACAGTTTTCTTTTAGCACAACCAACACAGCATTTCTTTGATTAGACAGCTGAAAGTCAAAGTAAATAAAGGAAGAAGATCATGACTTGCTCTTACTTTGGGACCAATTAATAGTCCTTTGATAACAGCCTATTTCCTCTTTTTTTCCGGCTTATCCTTCCTTTCCTTTTTCTGCTTAAGCACTGTCAAAGTAGAGCTTTGTCTAATAATGTGGGCAAAAGACATTTTGTTTTCTTGCAGGTGAACAGATTATTTTGTTTTTTCTTTGCTGTTGTGGAGACAGAGGCTACCTTTGTGAATAAATAGATAAACTTTACTCACCATCTTTTTTTCTTTGCACTGTAACTAGCTGTTGAACTAAAATATTTTGCATCTTTGGATGGAAAATTAATTTCAGTGTCTTCTATTATGTATTTTCTTTTTTGATCCACTTAAAACTTGAGTGTTAGAAGGCTTTTTAGTGCATTACAGGATTAATTTTTTTTTTTTTAAAGGAGTGTGGTGTAGTGCAGGGAAGTGTTATAGCTGGATGTATTTATAAAAACACAAAACTCAGTGGAAAATATATTGTGTTTCTCCTAATGAATCTTTTTTTTCCTTTTTCTCCTTAAAAACATGTTCTCCGTGCCATACACTAAAGAGAACATTATTGTAACAGGTGCCATAAAAACAGGTGCCATAAAATTAAATATACTGTTATTCCACTTATTTCACTACAAATATTGATGTTAATCTAATAATAAAAAAAATTAATTAGCAGTGACAATTAAATATTTAAGTTTTACTTTGCAGCTATATATTTGTTTATAGACTTATTTTACTGTCACAATCAGATACACTTTCTAGGTTTTTTTTTTTTTTCCACTCAAACTGTGAGAAGCCTTTTTGGTATTAAAAATAACTGTAACACTGCCTTTCTGCTGAAAAAAAATGGATTTCATACATCCTTGCAATTTAAACTTAATTCCCTAACTTAATCCTAGTGTAAGGACTATTTTTTTTTCCCTCATGCTGATGGATCTGTTATTTGATATTGCTATTTTATTATCTATAAATTCTTTGTTTTACTCTACAGAATAGAACCGTGGAGCAGTCATAGACTAAATACTTTTCAGTCTGGGCATGTGTTTAACTAATGTTGCAAGCAATAGCTCAGTACAGCTTGTTGATGGGCATGATGGAACTGTAAGTAAACAAAGCTTTTCTGGAGTAAATTAAAATAGCAAATATTCCTGCAGAAATTATTCAGAGTAGAGAATCCTTTGGGCTGGAACAGGGATTTTGTAGTGGTGTTGTGTTTCTTTGTCTTACACATGATAGTGACAGCCACTAACAGCAGGGACAGTTTAAAGGATGGAAAAGCATAAGATTACCTTAAAGAACATCAATAACAGCAACAAATGTTATTAAACATGTGAATTTCTGACCATTTTAATGCCTTAGAGCTTCTTTCATTTGAGTTGTGCTCTGCAGGTGGAGTGCACTAAGCCTCCCCCTGCTTGCTTTCTGGGATTTTTACCATACTTGGAAATATTAAGTCACAGAAGCAATTTTATTTTTAAAATTAATAAAGATCTAAGCTGCAATAACAAGGCTTTATGTCCAATATCTGACAGGTTCCAGATGATGATTCCTGCTTAGTAATAAAATGCCCATTAACTTATAGGGGTTATGGGTCTGGCTTATCCAGACTGAGACTGAAATCTGATCCACCTTTGGGATCAAAGGCTATGACGAGGTTTGGATGTCCACTTCTCTTGGGTATGTAGAGCCGAATAATCTTTTGAAAAGCTCCCTGCTATGAGAGAGAAACCACATGGTTGCTCCTTCTTTGCTTTTCTTATCCTTGCTCTATCTCTCTGGTTTTGTGTGTTTATAGCAAATAGTTTTTAATGTGCCTCAAATTTATGGCTGCTGGATGACTAATATTACAGCACTGCTGGGAGCAGCTCTCCCACCTTGAGGGTAAGGAGGAGGGCGGCCGCATGGCCACGACAGCCCCTTGACTCAGACTCTGACTCATCTCGCACCCCCTCAGAAGCCCCAGACCTACAGCACAGGAGATGCCGCCGCGCTCCTCCTCCAGTCYTCTCGTTACCTCCTAATTAATTATCGGGCATAAAATTAGTGCTGCCCTGAAAGTGATAATTCTAAACAGACCTGTTTCTCCTCCCTGTCTCTGGCACCTTTACCTTATGTCAGCGCTTAAAAGCAGCACTGAATTCTCTGTTTGGAGAAATTAGACGTGGTGACTCCCTGTCTGTCTGCTGCGTTAGCTATGGGAGAACCTCAGCCTTTGCTGATAGCCATTATCAACTTTTAAAAGCCTTTCTGAGGAGCTTGCTGATTTTTTTTTCTTTTTCTTTTTTCTTTTTTTTTTTTTTTTTTATGTGTGTTGGCTAGGTTCTTTCCTGGATTAAGTCTTAGCCAGCAGCTTTTAACCAAAAGTCTGTCTCCCAAATGCTGTATTTCTTCAGCATACTGCAGTGACACTCATTTTTCTTCAGTGTTTTAAAGGTTTCTTTGGTGGAACAGGAGGCAATTCTTGTCTCCATTCCTGACAGGTAATATCTGATACCTTTAGGGAATGAAATGACTCTCCTACTCAGTTAGAGGGAACATTCTTTTTAACCACTACCACAAAAACAGTCTCTTTAGACGGACTGAATCCATGAGGACTGAAAGGGAAATGCTGTAGCTGAAGGTATATATCTGAATAATTGGTATTAGGTTAAAGAGCATTTTTTTCACTATCCCAGAGTATTATGTAAACAGTGAATAGATTTCAGTTTTGATTAAAAATAGCTGTCTTATTAAAAAAAAAAAAAAAAGTTTTCAGAATCTTACTAGGTGATGCACTGTACCCTGTCCGTCTAACTCYTCTAGGTCTGCCTGGTTTTCAACTTTAATTTGCAGAGGTCCGTGTCAAAAAATTAATTAGATGCTTTGAAAAATCCAAGTAAGCAAATAAATTGGAGAGCTTTGATAAGGAGTTGCTTGTGTGACAAGAGGTACTACTTAAACCTTTTTTTTTTCTGAATTTAGACCAACTTTGACTGTGCTACTGTGTTTGATACTACCCAGAAAGGCAAGCATTGTAAAGATATGGACTATTTTTGTGTTAGTTCATCTGGCTGAGAACTTTATGATACAAGCATGATAAAAGCATAATACTCTGAGAAACAACATATCTTAGCAGACATGCACTGACAAGCCATATGTTTACCCRCAGGTATTCTTATCCTTTATGGTGTTATCAGTAAAGGCTCCATAAAATTCCCCTTGAGGTTATAAGTATTTTTCTTTTAAATCCTAGGTGGGTCACTGCTCAGAGCTATGTTCCATATTCAAAACTTGCCTTCCTATTCCATAACAAGGGCAAAATACATCCTTGATTGTGTTTTACTTTCTTTTTGTGTCAGGATAAAAATACTGCATAGCCAGAACAAGTGAAATCTTTGTGGCTAAAGCCTGTACACATTCGATTCATATTGTCTGAAATTATACARTGAGGCTGAGAGAGCAAAACACATCTGTACATTAGATCAGAGAGAAGACTTTTTTTTTTTTTCCTGACCCGTCCTGTTTTTTATCCCCTATTTCACATCTGTCCCAAGATATGCAAATAAGCTTATGGAAARGGAAAGGGATGAGAACAGTCTAATGAAAACGGATAAAGTGCGCATATCAGAAATAAAAGTAGGACTTAGTGATACCTATCTAAGAATACAAAAAAAGCAATAATGTTTCTAATCATCTAGTAGACTTAGTGGCAGATAGGCTTTCTGTACATGCATTGTATAATAATAAGGATGTCTATAAAATTTGATTACAAGATGAATCTGAGCTGAAACGTGTACTTGCATATATAACTGACATATTTGAACTTGAAATATAACTTTTTCCAATGTCTTTGACAAAAATAAAATTAACCTCAAGAAGAAAGGATGGAAAGCATGGGTTAAAACTATTCAAGATTAAAATCCTTCCAACAATTTTTGTGTTACTTCTGGCTATTTCTAAAACTTTGATAGTCTAATAGCACCTTTTTGTACTGTAAAGCAAGGATAAGATATCGTATCTCCTTGTGTTCATTTGGTTACTGTATGAATGATTCCCCAAAATATAGGATGGCAATGTGACACWAGAGCATCCCAAGGACTCTTGCTGATTTCTGTTAAGAGTCAGAAGTGTCTTGYCCTGCAATTTTAAGGCAGCCCTCATCCCAGAAATGGATGAGTGTTCAAGACAGCAGACCCGAGGTGTCTCAGGTTCTGTTGAGCAGAAATGTCAGAAGTAGAAAAACCACTAYTTTGGGCTGACACTTTCGGCACCCTCTTTATCCTCTGCTGAGGTTTCCTGAGGTATGTGTCAGCCAGTGGCTGCAATGAGGATGTGCTCTACAGATCTCTACTCCTTTGGTCTCGTGTTGGAGCAACCAGCTTATGCACAAGGGCCACAAACTGTCTTCTGCTCTCCTTCAGCTGGGAGAATTTGGGGTTGCAATTGGAAATCTGCTCATCTTTGTGAAAATGTAGTTCTTGATTAGTACTTTTTCTAAACATGCTTCAGAAGGCAAAAAGGCTTTATATTAATGGCTCCCATTCTGTTCAAGCTAGGATGTGACTTTTTATAGTTTTGGGTCTTCCACTAGTCAGGTATAGATTTATAAATCAGTGTTAGACACTGAATTTTTATCAATGGTAGCGATGATATTGGCTGCAGTCTTAGCTAGTTTTTGTCATAGCTGATGCATACTCTTTGTCCTAGCTTTTATTAGCTGAAACTTCTGTAAATATAGATTACCTTCCTATAATAATTGAAGACAACTTTTCTGTRTATAAGAAATTAAAATAGCCTGCTATCATTCTAAGAATGTCTTTATGTAATATATTGACTGGCAGAACAATGGCTATTAATGCTTTTTTTTTGTTGTTTTAATATTAGTGCTTCAGATGAAAAGTAGAATGGTGTGCTTTAGAAGGAGAAATGGAAGTGCTACGATACTTAGGTCAGACTGCATGTATCACTTGACTTTTAGTATTACCATGTTGATAACACAGGACATTCCAGTGGGAAAAAAAATAGCAATAAGATAAATCTCTTTCATTCATCTCTGCTTTCTAATTTAATCTGCTTTGATACTTTACCTTGTATAAATAACTGATGCATAGTATCTGTGTTAATTTGTATTGTATATGTACCTCTGAGCCTGAAAGCTTCTAAGCATCCTTTATAAAAGAACTGCTAAGTGAACAAAGAAGCAAGCAGAACTGGTAATACATTTTCCAGAACATTTTGATTTTTTACAGTTCCACTGCCAYGCATGGCTTTGTATAAACAAACAGAAATGTAAGTTCTTCATAATAATGTATATTTGGAACCTAGTTAATTTTCTGCTACCAGACCTATTGTTCTTTCCTCTTTCTGCTGGACTATCATATTCCTTTGATCCTTGCCCTACACAGTGTTATTAATATTTCATGCCTTCTCTCTGTGAATCCTTTGGAAAAAAAAAAAAGAGATTTGAGTCAATATCTATGATTTAGTTTGCTGCTTAGTGGCTGGCTTATTCTTAGTGAGGCAGCTCATATATGCACACCAAATATGAGCCAGTATGTAAAGCTTAATTGCTAACAGAAAATCTTGTGCTTCATCCTAAGAGTTGGAATACAATGAGGTAGGAGAGGTTACACATTGCATGGAATTGAAGAAGAAATAAAATAATCCAGGTACTCTCAAAATCTTCATTGACTTGAGCTGATGTCGCTTACTGTCTGCAGGTGCCTTTAAAGCAGGATTTTCATCCTGCCAAAGCCGTTATGTATTTTTCAGTATATACAGACCCACATGCAAGGGCCCTAAAATATTATTTCCTAATGATTTTCTTCCTCTCTTTATTTTCTATTAGTGATGTGTTTTAAAATTATATTTTTTTGTGGTAGAAATTTTCAACCTTACTTTCTACAATCATTAAGTTTATATTTAGTAGAGGTGCTTTGGAACTAAAATGAGTGACAGCTCATGAAATGGGGAGCCATTGGAGATCTCTWTATATGATTTATATGAAAAGACTTGAATTGCTTAGTTTGAAGACTGTTTGTAAAATGCTGAGACTGTAAGTTTTCTAATACTCATATATTTTGTTTTAGAATCCTCTTTAGCTGGTAAAATAACTGATAGTATAAAAGATATATTAACTCTAGTGTATTTCCAGAAAAATAATCTCCTTCATTGAAGGTGCTTTTCGCACTAGTTGAAGTGGATGATTGTTTCCTTATCTAATGGATTCAACTTCTCTTTCCTTTTGTCTCTTATTTGCTTGTTTTTCTTACAAACCATTAAGCAAAGAGAAACTGCGTTTACCTAATTATCCTCTGTAGGACACAGTGAGTCAGATGATTAAACATGTATTTGATACAACTTGAGTACTTATTTTACTCACTTGTTTGGTGTGGGTGTAACRCATGTTTGGGAGCTGCGGTAATTCTTGCAATCTGAGCAGCACAATGTTGGTTTATCAAATGGAAGAAAGACAGTGTTTGTATAGGAACCAACCTCTCAGTAGGCTTTGTCACCTACAATAGCCGCTGTTGTGATGGCTGCTGATCCAGCCGTTTTCCTCCTCCAGCAGTTCTGGCAAAGCAGTGAGGTAGTTCTTTGTCYTCTTTTCAAATCTCTGTTTCTATTTTGCCATCATAATTTCTCAAATTATGCAGGGAACAGTGAAAGTAATAGAAGATGAACTGCTAGTACAGATCTCTCCAACAAAAACTCATGGCCAGATTTCTTAAAACCTTAACATATGTAACCAAAGCCATATCTTGTCTTCCCATGAAACATCATGGGAAGTGATTTTCATGACACAATTGCCAGATGAGATCTTCTGAATGTCTCATTCCTGCACTGAAAGGTCCTGCACCTAAAAGTCTCAGTGAGAGTTGAGCAGATTTTTACTGTTCTTATGTTTTTTTACTGTTCTTATGTTTTCTAATGCTTTTTAGCTTGCCTTGTGGTAGGTGTTAAGCATGTGAAGAAAAAAAAAAGGCAAAACAAAAACAAACAAAAGTATCTAGTCATCTGAAATCTGTTCTGCAAACGTCCTCAAAGCCAGTTCTTCGTGAGGTCTCGGTGGTATCATTCTGTTAGTTCCTCCCTTGTTCTATTTCAGTAAACACARGGGCTTCAAATGTATAGTGGTGATTTGAAAGAAGAGTTTAATAAATAAAAMCTCTGTGCTGGAAAGTGTTTGAACAATAGAGTTAGTAGAACAACAATAACAGGCATTTGTGTTTTGCACTTAAACATTTACATCGGAGATACCTGAAACAGTTTAAAGCTTGTTTTCAATTTAGTTCATAAAATATATCCATATTGCAAAGAAAGACCCTATAAAATTAGCYGGAAAAACTGAATTAACTTTCATGACAGTCTGGTTTAGTATTCACTGTACAGTACCCTGTGAATACCCTGTCTACATTCTTCAGTCTAAACTGGTCTCCTGGGTTACGCTTTTCTTTTTAACTTTCTTTGAGACTTCAGCACAGTAAGCGTTACACCTGGGGGTAATTTTGCAAGACTGGGGCTTGAACTAAGATGGGTATGGACAGGACTAGTTTACAATACAGCAAAACAGAAGCATGAGGAGTATAATGCCCTTCTCAAAGTGCTTTTTATCAATTTAACTTAATTTACATTTGTAAAGATTAAATAGCAATATAAGGTATGATTTTTCTTCATGCATAGAAAAAATCATTTTCTGGTTTGGAAGAATTTTATATTTTACTTAATATAATGAAGGAAACCATGTTTTTGGAAATATAAATCCTGTGTTTTACAGCCCATCCTATTAAAAGTCACCTTGCAGAAAGATACTGCCTTTGCTAAATGTGCATTTCACAACTGTTCCCATTCTTACCATAGAAAGTCTGGCCCCTATTACTTCGATGTTACTTTCGCAGTAACTGTAAACAAATTGGGAAATATTTTCCTACTCTTCAGATAACAAAATATAAGAAAATGTATATTTCCACAAGACTGGAAAGAAACGTATACTTTTGTATGCTTGTTATGCAACAACAGATAAGTTTGTGCAATATTTCTGCAATAGCTTTGTGATGGAAGACAGTGTAGGGGGTAGAATAGGAAATGTATAGCTACCAAGTAGTCATCTTCCTCTTTGGTAAAGTCTCTCTTTGTTGACCAGAAAAAAATTGCAACTGAATCTACTGTATTCACACCAAAACTAAAACAATGAAAACAAACCGACGCAGATCCAGAATGGAAAGAAAAATTAAAGCCTCAGTGAAGTCTGCYGGAGTCAGATGAATTAATCTCACAGGTGCTCACATGTACAATACAAATAACTCGGACACCAGACTTCATTGTGAGATGAAGAAGTGTTAGGCATGAACTAAGTCAATCTAGATGCCAATAGTGAAGAACATAATGTCCRAGGACAAAACCAGGGGAGCACTACGTTGCTGCCAAGTAAAAGAAAAATCTGCCCAGCTGTATCAATGTAAAAAGATTTTACTGCCCCTTTGGAAAAAGTCTTAATTTTTTCTTTTTAAATCAGACTCTATGTAAACCATTTGTAAATCAACAAAAAAMCCCCGATGGCAGTGCTGCAGAGCTTCAGCAGTGTGGGATGCACAGCTCAAACAGTGCAATTACATTTCTGCAGCAAATGGCATGTATGTAGCAAATGGGGAATCCACCTCAAAGGAGGTACACATCAGCCTTTCTGTAGCCAGTGAAAGTTCTTCTTTTCGTATCTTAACATGACTGCACGTACGTATGAGAAACTCAGTTCATTAATGCCTTCTAATAAACTGGAACTTCATAAGGAGGCTATAAAGTGAAAGCAGTTATCTTTCAGACTCATAGCACTTCATTTTGTTTCACGTATTGCCAGGGGAAAAAGTGAAGCAGACTGATTTTCATCCGCTTACTTAGGATGATTGTATAGCAAATATTGTTGACATTTTTTGTTGTTATTGTAGCTTAACTAGAAAAAAAAAATGGTCAAAGTAAAGTTTATAGTTTGCCTCATACACTTGAAGCCATGTTATTTTCAAAATTTGAAATTACCGTCAAGTCCAAAGTCAAGTAAATTATTTATGCACAGAAATTACTTCACTAATGTGATCTAGTTTTAGSAAAGATAGAGGCATGTCTTTTATTATATGAGACTATTAAAATAACAGCTTCTAGATGTGCTTAGTCTGTAATATCTATTATTGCCATCTGACTTGTGATAGTGGTGAGTAGAAATTTGTAGTCTCTTAGATAATGACAGCTAAGCTGCAAAGCAAAGTGGGTCTGGTTTTATGCAGGTTGCTACACATAAATATCTCTGTGATTTCTGCAGTTATGTCTTTATGATCAGCGGAGATCAGGGAAAATAATGTTCTACAACATGTRTCCAGCCATTATTAAATTTGATTTCTCCTCTATATGTACAGTTTATTGAATAGAATGGGAGAAGAAAAAAAAAATGATGCATTAAATTGATAATGACTTGATTTAGGATGAAATTAGGATGTTAGTCCTTCCTATTCACATGAAAATTTGACTCCAGCACACAGGTCATAACATTAATGAAATAACAAACTGTGACTAATAGCATCACTCTTACTTGTTGTACTCGCCTTTGTCCCCACTCTCTGATTTTATACTCTGTCAAGCAAAAGAACCAGTTGTAATAATCTTATTCTGCAATGACTGTGTCTTGCTGTGGCACCTAATGCAGTATTAGAGACTACACTTTTGTGTTTGATCGTAATTCAAACCCAAGTCATTTATATGCCTATACCAAAATCTTCATTATTTCCTGTTGCTTTGTTAACAGGCAAAATAATGGGAAACTTCCTATATTACCTTCTGATTGTAATAGGCTCTCATTTTGAGAAAATTTAAAGAATATTTTTTATAGAATTACAATTGGTAAAAACCACTTGCGGATGAAAAAAGGGAAAAAAATAATCTCTTTCGCTTTAAGTAAGTATGTCTTGAAATATTTTTGCACCCCTTTTACTTTAAGTATAAATGTTTGAAATGTTCTCTTGGACTTTCTGTGTGTTTTTTTTCCTTTTTTTTTTTTCTTTTTTTTCCTGGAGATACCTTTGTAGAAATATCTTTCTTTCTTGCAATCCAATTGTAAGGCCATGAATTCTTGAGGGAAGAACTTTACACCAACTTGAATTCCAAGTAATCTGTGGATAAGGTTGCCTTGCAGTCTTGTCATCAGCTTTTGTTATTTTACGTGAACTTGCAAACAAAAATTCCTTAACTGTGGAAATCAAATCATGATTGGTAGCTTTTAATTTACACACTGAACACGGTGCTGTGCTATTTGATTTGAAAGCATCTGAAGAGCTAGTGCTCTTAAAAGGGAACTAGCATTCTTGTATGTCTGCCATGTTGAAGGGACCCCAAGAAGCATTTTGCAACGAAGCGGGGAAATGAGATAGTTTAGAAGCACATCAGTAGAAATGCATTCTTATATCATGTAGGGACTTTACTTGCCAAGATGGCAACATAAAATATTTGAATTATTTTATGGGAACTACTTGAGAAGAGGTCAATATGTGAGCAGTCTTCCCACTACAACTGCAAGGAAAATTCTTATTAATAATTTAAAAAGATTGATTTATGGGATGACACTGGTTTCTAAGTGTAGCTCTCAGGCAACCCTGTAGGAATAAAGTGCTGCAATGTTTGTTTTGATGAGAAAGTCTAGTATTGATTCAGGCTGATAATTCTTTTTTTGAGGGGTCTTACTACTATGCTATGAATGAMAAAGGTAAGAATAAGTGAAAATGCTATGCACTTTTTTCATTTATAACATGTTGAAAATCCCTGCGTTGTGTGTGTGTGTATATGTATATCGATATAAATATCTGTTCTGTCCCAGTCTCATTTTGTATTTGAAAATGCATATGAAGAGAGCCATACACAGAAACATACCACAGAGCAGTATGATTCCGTCTGTTTTTCTGAGACTTCAGACTACTGAATTGGTATCATTGTCTCCATGTCTCATGAGGATATAGCTCTGCACAAATTTCTTGGAGCATCCGTCTAATATGCAGCCTCCTACTGACAGCTGTGGACAGAAAGCTCCTCTGTTCTTCTTTCTCCCTTCCTCTTGCTGTGTGCCCTTCTGATCAACTGCTCTTTAAATATTTCCTTCCACAAGGCAATTCGTAACCGGCAAAGATGATGAGTTGCCCCATGCCTTGTTCAGGATTTCATCAGAAATGAGACATGCAACTGTAGTCGGTGAGCTAAGCAAGGAGGGGTAACTTAAAAATAGCTGACATCTAGTTCTGAACGCCAGCAAACATTTTCCTTCACTTGAGAACCTCGCAGCCTTTCTGCTTCTCTCATTTCTATCATCTGCTTCATTCTTCATATCCAAATCCTACTCATTCCTGCTAGTGCCAAGGTTCATCCTTTTGCTTCGATAGTTTGTGCTTGTGTTTATCCCAGATCTGCATTACCTGACGTTCACATCCGAAAAGATGTCCACTCCAAAGTCTTCAGTGTGCCTCTGGCCTTGCCTCATTGTTTGATATATTGCTGATGTGCTAAAATGGATCCAATTTGGCTGAATTCTGCTGCTCTTTGGGACTTTTGTCTGTCTGTGTGGTATCAGGAACACTGCCACTGCTCAATAAATAAGATTCCAAGTGGTAGCACACCAAATGATTTCCAGATAATMTGTAAATGTAACACATTTACAGAGGGAGTTAATGTCAATGGTCATCTGTATTCTTTTATTTCCATTTTATGACAAACTTGCTCTTTTTCCAGCTTTTAAAAATGCTGCAAATGTCTTCATAAAGTAAAATCTCTTAAGTATTACACTATGTAAAAGACAGTGAATCTTTGAAATATAAAGCATGACCTTTTTTTTAATTTCAGAAACAATTCGTGGCAGGTACATTTTTGCTTAAAATTGAATGTAATTGTCTCTGGGAAAACAAAAGAATGCAACATTTCCATACTGACAGTATAAAAAAGCTTATGGCTATTTTGATTTTGAAATTAAATGATTTTGTCTGCACTAGGATGAATGTTTCTTGCTAAATATTTGCTGCTGAAGCATCCTTGATCTCAGACCAACTTTAGGTAAAMTATATATTTCATATTTGTGCCTGTGCAATTATGTGCTATTTAAAATATCTATTTGGTAAATTTTTCAATAAAACCTACTGTTTTCTCATTATAAATAGGTTGGGGAAGATAGTGACACAAGGAATAATGATTTCCCATTTTAAAAAGATGAAGTATACTGTAAAACATGTAAGAGGTGCTGACATTAATGTGGTCTGGAATTGTGATTACATGAATAAGTGCATTTTGGATTTGAAAAATGAACAGATTAGCAAAGAAGGAAAAAAAAAAGACCCTAACTGTGCTGATATTTCAAAACAATTTAATCTAATTTACGGAAATTGAAGAATCCTGTTTTGTCTGTGACAGCAAAGATTAGCAGAAAAGCCACRGATGATTTTTATGGTATGCCTTAATTACCAGGTTGCTATGTAATATTGGTCCTATCCTAGAGATCTTTAACACCATATTTTGTTTTTCTTAAGGAACACTCCTATAGCTATTTTCTTTTAAGTGAATGCATAAATTTGCTCATGGATAGATGTTTAAATGTTATGTAATATGGCTTTAAACTTTTCCTGCAATTAAAGCCTAACCCAAACCGCTGAAGCACATTATCAATTCTATGCCTAACTAGAGCATTTTTCAACAGGCCTATTCATCTACTTAAAATTAAGCACATGCTTAAGTGCATTGTTGAATCAGGGCCAAAGTTGCTATGATGAAGCAAAAACCCACCAAAAAAAAAGTGTTTAACAGAAAATATTCRTATTTCTCCGATGAAAATATTCATTTTAAGAAATGGAAGAGCTTGAGGATAAGCTAGCTGCAGGCTCAGGTGAGATGGGCAGCTGGGTAGGTCATGGGCTGCTGGAAACTGAAGCTCTGCTTGAGCCAGAAGAGGGGAGCTGGATTATGGCAGCAGTGCCTGCAGCTTGCCCTGTTCATTCTTGCCTGCAGATCCTGCTGAGATCCCCCCTAATCTTCCCAGAGCCTATACTKCTTTTCTCTTTTTCTACGGAATCTAAACCCGGTCTAAAGGCAAGTGCACGTGGCCAGAGTGCACACGACGTGAGGGACACAGTTGTCTGAAAGTCAAGCGGGTCAGCAAATCGCTTCCACCATGTGCTGCGTGCTGGTATGTGGCCCTGAGCACAAGCGTGGTGAAGGCCTGTGCTGTCCTCAGCCCAGAGGTGCAAGTGTCATCTCACTCTGTGAGAGCCTGAAGCAGCTTGGGCAAACATGTGCCTCCATAGGCTCAGGAGCAAGGCGGAGGCCTAGCACAAAACCTGGGCACAGTACTGAAAACTGAGCGCTCATCTGGGCAAGCAAGCAGAGAGATGCCTCTTTGCCCTTCAAGTTGTGCTCGCCTTGAGCAAAGCATCCAAATGGTGCTGGGACTCTCCTGGGACTCCTCTGGTTCTAAAGGGAAGTAGGTGTTAAAGTGCTTTGTAACATCAGGGAAGGGGGAAAAGCCATTGTGTTGTAAACAGGAAAGTTGCTATGGAAACCATGACGAGGAGCAGAGAAATGGGAGGAGAGGGGGAAGCAAAGAAAATATAGATGCAATTTTGTTGCCTAATGCTTTCTTTTAGATCATAACAGTGATTAGCAAGTTTATTAAAATAACAAAGAAGGCAAATATAATTGGGAGCTGTCAGCATATCTCTGTGTTATGTTGCATGCCTTATCCATGAGCTAAAGATGCTTATAAGTCCGATTATCTACTGAAAACAGTTGACCTCATGATCATGTGTCCTAAGCTATTTTGCAGATTGTTATAGTTCTCATACAGGGCAATATATGTTGTCTAATGATTTGTTAACTTTTCACTCTTGGACCTTGTCTAACTGGAAAACCACAGTCCTGTTAATTACAAAGAATTTGTGTCTGTGTTTTCTTTACTTTGCCTTGTGGGGGGAAAAATTAAATGYTAGGGAGGGGGATTGGGTTTTTCTTTTCTTTTTTCTTTCATATAAAGTTTTAGTGACCTGTGGCAGTTTCCAAAGTATTTCAATATGTTCTCTGATGTTTAAATTGAACTTTACATCATTTGTTATAGTGACACCTGCTGCCCTTGTAATAGTTAAGTGTATGTTAGTACATAGGACCCACTTTTCAAAAATTTATAACTTCACTGTAAAAAATTTATTCTGTGCTGGAACTTGGCATACAGGCTTTTTGACTAGGAGCAAGTTATTCTTTAAAAAATGTGGTGGGGAGAAGTTGCTCATTTATAAGCGGTTACCTTGCAATAAAAACAAGCTGATTTTACTGCCATATATTTCTGTTTATGCTTCTGTAACTTGCAATACGAGCA
Source organism: Nothoprocta perdicaria (assembly GCF_003342845.1). Taxonomy (NCBI): domain Eukaryota; kingdom Metazoa; phylum Chordata; class Aves; order Tinamiformes; family Tinamidae; genus Nothoprocta; species Nothoprocta perdicaria. The sequence goes on along the minus strand of NW_020454093.1, from coordinate 1,034,609 downwards.
GAATGAAAAAGTGGGGCTGTTCACTTCTTGTGTCTCTAACTCTAGATTCAAGCTGCTACTTAGGTCACTGATGTAAATGGATCTGATTTTTCTTTTCCCTGTTCTTGAGAACATTTATCTCTGCTACAAAGTCTCACCAGAAAATTTGATTAAAAATTGCACAGTTGTTTTCAGGGATGGCACTTAACTGGGTTTGCAGACAGAGAACAGAGAATTCTAGGGAGAATCTTGTAAATTCTTTAAAAATCTGTCCACATTTTGAGGACTTTTTAAGCTGCTGCTTATGGAAATAACAACAGGTGCTTTTCTTCCTGTTAGTGTTACTTTAGTTTTAACTCTTTCCTGCTGTGCAGAAAGTAGGAGCTACATGTTATGCGGGAAGGTAACCTGGCCATGCAGCTAACGTGCTCATGGCCMTTCCTGCAGCCTGTACTTCAGCTAGCTGATTGCTATTTGTAAGTAGATCTATTTTCAGGAACAAAACATTYGCTCTCAAAATTATTCTTCAGATTAGCAAGTTTCTGCCTCCATTTCAAGCTCCTTTACTCACAGAAGTTGAAGTTCAACAGAATTCGCCCTTTCTGGTGTGATCTGGGTTGGGCACATCAAGGGAGATGCATAGTTGTCTTCAGAGTTGTATTAATTCTCTCTTCGTTCATGGTGGAAAAGAAAAAAATCTCTTTTGTAACCCTCCCAGAGGTCACACCGTGACAGCCATCTGTAGAAGCAGTTAGCTGTTGCCGTTGTTACAATGCTATTTTCCATGTGCAGCAAGCTGAGCTAATGCTGTACTGTAGAGATATAGTAAGTATAGCTGCAAAGTAGCAATAGCAATTAAAAATACTTGGTATTTTTATAAATACCAAGTATTTATAAATAAACTTGGTATTTTTATTTATATTCTTATATTTAAGAATGTAAAAATACATTCTTCTATGTATTATTGATTTATGATTTGAAGATAAAAAAAGAATTAACTTCTCATTTAGGTTATTTGSTTTTTATATAACAAGATCACTACTGATACACATACATCTGATTTATGTATGTGAACGCTTTACTGCTATGGCTATGAGCTTGTTTGCTGTGGATGCAATAGTCAACTCAAATGCCTGTTTTATGAAATCCTGTGCAACTGTAGCAACCCTTATAGTCTTTGTAATTATTTTTATAAGAAGCAGTACAAATAAAAGTTGAATTAAGTTAACACGATTAAGCTACAACAAACTAATCATACTGTACCTCCTGAAAGGAACCATTCCTTGTAGTAAAGCATACACATGGTTTTCACATTTTATTGGTTCACCTTAACTTTCAGGTAAGTCTGTGCTAGTTCACCTAGCATTAACTAGTGTGAGATGAATGATGAGCATTTGATGATCAAGAAGAGACCTTCACAACCTTGGTGAGCTGCATTTTATTGTGCTACTGAAGAGATGGTTATTAAACATTGTAAGTAATAATAGAAATATTGACAGAGATATTGCAAATGCATGTCATACTCTGMCTTAGTTTTAGGACGTGAAAGGTGCTTTAGTTAAGAAGTGAATCAGGTTGACAAATAAGTGCTATTTAAACTGCCTGAGCTGGCTGGGGTTTGACTGGAGCCCTGGGGCTGTCTTGCTTGCGTGTTTGTGACTGTGTGAGGCTGATGTTTAGGGGGCAGACTCTCTTAAATCTGCTTCTTCTCCATGAACATGAGCGATGTATTATTAATATACAACTTCATCTTCATGTTAATGTGGCGACTGGCAACAGCGCCAGCTTTGGTGACTGTTTATCCAGAGTCTAGACATTTTATGTGAGATTAGGGCCCCCTTCTGTGTTTTATAAGGTAGGCAAAAACACCTTTTTTGTTCTTGTGGTAGCATAGCAGGTGCATTGGCTGTGTGCTGTTCTGCCTACACAATCTCCAAAATAAGCAATCTGCTGGCAGTTTATCGGAAACTATAGTTTACAAAATATGACACGAACATACTAAGCTGTACCTATAGAAGGAGTAGTGGTTGTTCCACATGGTGCCATGTGTATCATTCAGTAGCTCAGCATCACAAGCAAAGTTCAACAAGTGTAAGTTTTCGTACACTAGTGTTGGTTGGATAGACTGACTTTCTTATACTGTTTAAGAGGATTAAGTGATTTTTTTTATTCTCTGGTCTGAATTTTGGAGAGGGACTCTAGTTCAGAGAGAAAAAAARGGAATATGATAAAACAGCTCATGGCAAGATCTATAAAAAAAATATATTTTTGTTGGAAAAGCTAGATGGAAGTGAAGATATGCAGTCCACCTTCTCTTGAAGTGAGCTTGCAGGAAATTTGCCACAGTAAAAAACAAAAAATAATTTCCTTCCTTCGCCCCCCCTGTGCTCCTAGACCCCTTGGGCGTAGGTTTTGTACTGTAACACCCTCAGCCACGAACAGCTGGTCTCCGAGGGCACCATCTGTCATCAGCTTCCCTGGGGAGAGTGGAAGCAGCACCCGATCATCTSTAGTAAAGGCAATTGGCAGTCGTCTTTATCACTTGTGGATTAAAGGTGCTAAAAGCGTACTGGTGCATTTTGCATTTCTTTGTGGAATAGACCATTTATGCTACACATTAAATCCAAATCTGTGAAATACTTGGAAGTTGAAGTAGAGATTCTTTTTCTTACATTTTGGCTTTGGGAGAGGGAATAATTAATATCACTGCCTAAACTTATCAAATGTCATTTCATTCAGCATTCAATAGTTGCCTGTGCCAAGTGTTTTTAGGCACTCAGTAATTCAATAAGACAATGTTTAGACAGTGAAAATCAGTGTAAAATGCATGTGCAAAATTGCAGGCTGGGCTAAATTTCTGTTTATATTAAACACATAAATAATAGATACAGTTGTTTGGATTATATTTTCCTTGTGTAACGCATACAATGCATGCTGCAGCTATTTTGTGGAATAAGCTACACAGATATTTTTCCTATTAATGTATTCAATTCATAATGCCTTTTAGGAAATCAAATGTCCGTGACCGAGGAATCTACATAAAGTATGTTGATGTGAAGTTTATATGACAATGGTAATGGAGCATGTTTCCCATTACAGATAAGAATACTTAATATTTATATAGTGCTTTCCATTTAAAAAGCATTTTAGAAGCATTAATTAGTGCAAGCCTATCAAGGGAAAAATAATCTGAGACACAGATTCCTGTGAGTGAGAGAAACCTTGGAAAGCAGTAAAGCCAAAAGAGACTTAAAAGTAGTAGCTGACAGCAAATTAAGCATGAATTTAGAATACTAATTTGACAGCAATAGAGGCCAATTTAATTTTTTTTTCTGCATAAGCAGAGGTCTCCTGTCACTTGGGATCCAGAAACCTCGTTAGCAGAACAGTACTGACAGCTGGAGGGATGGAGAGAACAGCATGCTCAGTAAAGGAATTTGGAGCCACAGATTTCCAAGGAGGGGTTTAAGTTAAATATATAGAGAGATTGATATAGGGACAACAAAGAAGACATTTGATGAGATTTGAAGAGTATGAACACAAAGCAGATAATTTAATGTGCGAAATGAGATTAAGAAAGATGAGCTGAAATGAGAAAGAGCTTTTGAACAATATTTTTAAAAAATGCTTATTTTTATCTGTWAGTTTGCAAGATAACCTTTCCAGAGAAGAGAGGAGCCGCATACCCTGGTTCATTTCAAACAGTGCTGCAAAGACACCAGTAATGAAGAATATTGCTTTTGCAGCAGGAAATAGATTATCTTACCTAAAATGCTAGATTCATAGAGCACGTTCATCTTCACAATCCTTTGTGAGGAGTTACTGCTAAATTAATGGCAGTTATTACTCTATACAGTGATAGGTGCAGATACTGAAGTCTGGCAAAATTCTGGCAATTTCACTTCCCGCCTCCCTATCACACACTTCGCTTCTTTAGAGGTGGTTTATATAGATAAGGTATGTTCTCTATTGATCTTACTGCAGTTTCTCTGCTTGTGTTTAATAATAGTTCTGTCTTTTAATAATAGTTCTGCTTAGCTAAGCATGTTGAGGCTATAGTAAGGTGACAAGTTCAAATGATCCTAATTTTGCAGAGTGGTATCCTCATCCACCTTAAGAAGTAGTTTCTGCTGAAGTGAATTAATGTAATTGAAAAACTCCCATTTGGTTTGTAGGAAAAGAATCTTGAAGTATTTTCAGTACACAGTGGCTTCTGATCAAGAAGCATGCACAAATTTAAAGTCTACAGTCTTATTCACCTTGGATTTTTGTATGTCATGTTGTAATATCTTCAAAGGCTGGCCAATAATTCCATGTGAGTTTTGTCTTTTAGCAGGTAATAAGCAGCATTTTCAATGGCATTGAAAGAAATAAAGTATTTTTTCTTTCTTTTTTTTTGTTTTCTTCTTTGGTAGCATTATTAGTTGTTTTGACATATTTTTCAGATTCTGAAAGGATGAATATGTGATTCTTGTACTGTCTGATTCTGCTGTTCTCAAGTAATGCTGACATACCATGTTGAGTGTAAGGAAAGGGTGCAGTTTTCTGAAGCACTGAAAACACTAGAGAACCTAAGTCTCATGGTCATGGACACTTAGGAACCAAGTCCCAATAGCTTTCAGTGCATCTGATTTGAGTGTAGCAATACTGTAAGCAAAACACACAAATTGGTTTGTAAATAAAGTTAAAGCATAGAGTAGGAAAGAAGAGCATATTTGACTTCTTGCTGCAGAGAAGAGGAGAGCTCTTCAACTAGTTGTGACTGTAACAAAGCAAGCAGTTCTGGCTGCATCTTGGCAGCAGCAGCAGCCAAAAGAGTAGTGCAAGGGGATTTTTTCAGAGTTTCAAACATGGCATTTCCTATCATGTATGCATGTTGGTAAGATCAGTACAGCTGACCCTATAAAGAATCTGTTTATATCATTTCAATGTGAGTGGTTTGCACAACTTCTTCTTCAGGTCTTTAGCCAGACATCTTCGTAGGAATTATTTTCAGGTTCTTGTGGACTGTATTTGCCGCCCTGGGTAATGTTCAGTGCCTTTCTGGAGTTTCTGTCTGGCATTTTGTGTCACAGCATGCTAAGGGCAGTCAGCCMGGGTGTTACTTTGAAGGATGCAGGAGCTGCAAATGCAGCAGGGCTTGAGGGGCAGAGAATCRCTGGCTCCAGACCACAGGTATGTGCCTGACTGGGCAGCACTGGGGCCTGATCGAAGAGGGGAGCCAAAATTTCACCCTTATGCCCTGGTCCCTGGATGTTGGGTCACTGGTTAAATCTATACTCTCAGGTATGCAGTGGAATAGCATCCTTATTGTCCCCCCCAACTACTGTACATTGACGTGTGCATCTGCTCATTCAATATCTTTTTTATTTTTTTTTTCCGATTGGTTGCTGTATTCTCAAAAAATCAGAGTGAGCTCTTTACATTAGTTTGATAATTCCTAACAGATTCTATAGCGGTTCTCATTACAAATGCTTTTTGATATTTAGAAAAGATATTCTGTATGACGGGTTTCCAAAGAGGTCTAGTTTAAGAATATAGGATTGAATGTAAAATTTCCCAAACTTTTTCTAATATTCTAAGTAAATGCTTTGTCTTATTACTTGGCTAATTCCCTTGAAATGTTGAATTGGAGAAYGGGGTTTTGTTTAAACAGCTCCAGATTATGCAAGTATTCTGTTAATGTGGATGACTTTAAGAGGAGTAAACTGTGTTCCAGTAAAAATATGGCAATAAAATTTGCAACCTTCAGTTCTTCTTTGATCATGCAGATTCTTTGGGATTTGATTCCCAGCATTGCAAATTGCATCAGTAATTGATAAGTCATTGTACTGCTATATAATTTTTTTTTCCCCCAAAACCACACCGGAAATATGACTGCTTCCTGGCTAGGCGAGGGTGAAAGGCACCTGATTAGGCAACAGGAACTTTGGGTCACTGAACTGCTAATTCATGCTGGATTTTTGCAGTCTTGGTAGGGACTAAAGCCAGGAGAGTTTGCCCTCGTCCCTCAGCTATTTGTGCATCAACAGTAAGCAAATATAGCATGGAAAACACTGTCAGAGAGCAAGATGGTAGCAAATGAGGTATGCAGACGAAAACCAGGAGGAAGAAGGTTTGTTCATTCATAGGAATCTTTATAGAACAAGTCAAACAATTGTTTCAGGCAAAGTGCTGAAAAAATTATGTTAGTGTAGACTGACTGTATTGAATTGAAACTGCCTATGGACAGTGTGGACGGAAAGAAGGCAAAACTGCTTAGTCCTTGGAACTGTGATAATGGAACAGGCATTTTTGAAGGCTTTTTCCTGCATTTTGCTGTCTGCCATCATCCAAGCATTATATGTAGAACATGTATAAGAAAAGGAAACAGAAATAGAGAATTATCTGTGAATCATAATTTTAATTTTTCTATGAAATGCAACTATAAATAATCAAGTCGTGGGACTTATAACCAATCTAATATCTTAGACAAAATTAACATCAACTTGTCCAAGTGAGTTTAAAATGTGATTTGTCTTCATTTCAGTGTTAATCCCCTTAATCAAAAGCTTGGGTTTCTGACAATATCATCAGCACAATGAGACACTGTTTAGTAGTCTAAGGAAATAGTTATGTCTTTAGAATGAGCTTTTTGTGTGGGAAATCTGCCACAGTCACATTAAAGTATTATTGCATAGACATGTTAACCAAGGAATAGTTTATGATTCAAATCAAATCTGGTAAATCCCAACCTGGAATTACTCACCATTAGGTACATTAGTGAATGTCATTTTCCAAAATCATTTTTGTCATTTTGGATTATTTTCTGTGCACTATATGTCGCTAGTGTTTATCTTGACAAAAACCAAGATACAGTTCTTTCTGTTAAAAAAAATTAACTCTTAGAGTTCAAAAATAGCATGTGAGGAAGAACTGGTACGATAAACATATGCAAAGCTTTTTTTAATTTTTTTTTTTAATCTGTCTCTTGCAGTTCTGTTGGAAACTTTCATTAACTATGGGAAATCCTAGCCATGGCTAAACTGGACAATTGAAGGACTAGCCCCCGTTGAGAGAAAATTATATTTGATCATTTGATTTTACTAGATTCTTTCAATCAGTTTGCATCAGAGCAGAAGCTCAAGCCCAAACATTTAGTAATTAATATACCAAAACTATTAGCATTAAGTAAAAGATTGTCTCAGAAAAGGTTTGTTATTCATCTGTCAGTTATTGGTTTAATATTTACCTTTAGACCGTACCTAGTGTATTTGCCCGCAAATTCAAGCTCAAGTATATGACATAAATTTAGAAAGAGAATAAAGACTGTCCACACTGCAACAGATAGAACAATTCTTCCTGCCTTTCTCTGAAGGACTCTTCAAAAATAGATTTAAGTTAGTGTTTACTATCTGTGTTCTCTACCTGGTAAACATAAAATACATATGTGTCCTTCATTTATGAGACACTTCCTTTTATATGGCGGTGTATCTGGTATTTTAAAGGATGATCAAGGGCTTTGTGAAATAAAGAGGAAGTACTTTTAAAAGCACAGATGCAAAAGAGAGAATCTTCTGCATGTAGAGTTTTTGGAATTGCCAAATTAACTACTGTAAACATGCATTGTACTAGGAATGATGAATTCCTCATACTTTTTTCCAAACACACTGAGATATAGCACCTGGAGGGCAGGAGACACAAGTGTCAGAGGCTGATATTGGGTCATGGCAGCCGCTTCAGTGCTCCACTAAGCAGGGTGCACATGCTTGATCAAAAGAAGTCTTGTAAGACTTTACTGTCTGTTTTCTACAGATCAGGACCAAGTCTGTCCTAGGTGCAGTATGTAGCAATATTCATAAATATTAGATGCAAGATTAATGCTGAATAGTATCACATACTGTTCCAATTTGTAAGCCTTTGAAGTGTCTTCTCCCAAACATTACAGCTCTGTTTCTGGGGGAAATATAACAGCTTTCTGACGATATGTAGTCAGATATATCAGTCATAGTTTAGTCACTGAAACAAAGTCATGTCTAAGAAAGAGCAGAGCACCAYTGATAAGAGCATTGCACAAGGAATTTCAGGAAGGGCTATAAAGATGGCTAGCTGTTTTATATCTGTCACAAATTAGAAAAATGCTGTGTGTGGGTGAGTATAGCTAGGTCTTTGGTTTATGAACTTAAAGCCATATTTTCCCAACTTTTCTTGTAATTACTATGAATGGATGTTTTATGTGTATTTCTGATTTGGCTGGAAAATATATTGAAAACATTGCCAGACAACTCCCAACCGGCTGCACATCTAAATAGCTTCATACGTCTAGATTATTGCTAGGAGGTTTGGCAAGAACAATCTCATGAAATTTGCTCAGTAGCTGCCAATTTCAGTTACCATGAGCTTGTTATACTTTTAAATAGAGGGCTCCTTGAATAGCTGTGACTCAGGGGACAGTTTCAGGGGATCTGTGGATCATAACAATTTCCTTAGACTTCTTGTCCATGTAAGATACTGCAGGATTCAATGACTGCTAGAGCTTAGGAGGTTGCAAGGATGGCTGAGCACCTATTAAGTAACCTGGCTTCAAGATGTGTGGGAAGTCTCCAAACTTCCTGTTGAAAGTTGTTTCCTTTTACTTTCAATGGTAGAATTGGAATCTGGCCTTGTAAAAGACTTGTTGCCACAGCATGAGTTACTTCCTCTC
>NW_020454093.1:1012479-1025802 GCF_003342845.1 Nothoprocta perdicaria | reverse complement strand
TCCTCTCCTCTCCTCTCCTCTCCTCTCCAACTTTTTTTACCAGTACTCTTATCAGTATTATTTTGCCTAGAGCTCTTTTCAAGATCTTGAAAAATCTTTATGTTAAGGTTGTCATGTTCTTTGCTGAGTGTGTTCATTTCCAGGCTTTTATAGAAGATTTCCTCTATTTGCTATGATATAAAGAAGCAGTATTAATGCACTAACTGAGCAAAGCCTGTAGTGATTCTAGAACTAGCATCTCCATTAAGGGAGTTGACATCTGGAAAGGGTCACAATGCATCATCTGATGGAGATTCTGCAAGAGTGTGGCACGCATAACCTTTCAAGCGTGTTGCTACCACCAAAAGCTGCCTATTTTGTAGCTGGCATAAATCCAGCTTCTTCTAGTTTGGACTCCAACTGGGTTTATGCCAGCCAGCTACTCTGTTCTTATTCTCATCAGAGCATGTGCTTRGATTTGGCCATTTGGCCTGCTGGAAGGTGGGGGAGGAAGCAATAAATAAATGCACATAGAAGCATGGTGGGAAAATAGGCAATTTTGGCTCTCATTTGGGACAAACCGCATTTGCTGCAACTGTTCTAGACTTGTGCCAATAACAACTACATAGCGTGAYGTCTGTTCCCCTCTTTTCAGCAGCCATCTTCAGACTGCCAGTGACGGCCTCTCTGTAAATGTGATTTTTGTCCAAAACTGCTTTGCTTTCAGTGATCCCCAGGAGACCCATTCATTTCTTGCCCTCACCTGGATTTGTAATATTTTGGTTTATCCTCAGAGTGCACCGTAATATTGGTGGTGTAGGCAAAAATTAGAAGAACACATGAAGCAGCAAAATGCAGTTTTGTGGTGACAGCATTCCAGGTAGCATCTGCTGGTGTGCCAGCATGGGATGAATCCCATGGACATTATAGCAGCTGCTACAATGCCTGAATCATGGCCCTGTGACTCGTCCTCCTCTGGAGCTGCCTTTACCTTCTTCTGGTCATGACCTGGGGGAGATAGGGAGAGAAAGGGGAGCCCTGAAGGCAGCTCCYTGAACGCTGTAGTACAATGGACAAGATTATTTTCCATTTTTCTTTTTAGATATTTTAGCAACAGAATGGTTCATCAGGTTCAAGCCTTTAGGAAATCAATAAACTCCAGTGGTGCTTGGCTGTACCTCTGAGGGAATTTGAATCACCTGTTTTCTTGCTATAAAAAGAATTATCTTTGGCTTCATTGTTCTCTTTATTGATTAATTCTAGCTCTTAGCCTTGTATTGATCTGGACTGCTCACCACAAGCATTTTCACTASAGTTTTTGACCTTTCAGATGGTGATTAAAAGAAAAATTAAAAAATCCCATCTTTGAATTAAGCATCTTCTGTAAAGAATGATTTCTTGGAACGGTAACTTGTATCAGGCCTGGTTTTATCACGTTTCTGTTTAATATGTGATTGCTGACACTTAATAAACACAGAGAAGTGCTGGGAATGAATGAACTCAATATAATAGCGTAATAACTTTGCCTCTTCTCCCCCTGCACCCAAGCCTTCTTTCCTGTTTTGAGCCAAGACTCAAGAGTTGTCCTGATGGTTCACATAACGCTATTTTTCAGCCCATTCTGTAAAGGGGGATTTGGAGGGGAAGTGGCTTTCTATTCTATTCTCCCTTTCTATTTCTGAAAGCAGGAAATCTTGCAGGAGGTCTATTCTTTCAGGACTTTTAGCTCCATTTGGGGCCCTAAAAGATCACTGTAATTTGGTAAGCCTGGAATCCAAGTTTGAAGCCTTCTAAATGTATTAATTTTTATATTACAGGAGACTGCTTTGGGATGCCTGTAAGATGTAAAATAACRCTGTAATATGTATTTTATCTGAGAGCATGAGTATTTTTTTTCTGCCCTGCTTTTGCAACAGCTTGAGCAATCAGAATTTTATTCTTTGTTTCTTGTGTACCAGCTCTTTTATCTGCTTTTAGTCCACTTCCTTTTAGGAATAGAGAAATAGCTAAATACATCTATTAATTAAAATATGTGTATCTGTTAATCAATCTCTGTGCATCTGTTAGAAAGAAGTTTTTTAAGAAGTCTAAAGCAGCCTCCTCTTCTGTACGATTAGGCATCTTATCTCTGAGCAGCAAATGATACCATGTCTATCAGCTGCCTTTATATTTACTGCATTCTACCTTTGTAGTCTACTGGCAATTTTAATTTAATTCATTGCTTAAAAAGTCTCATAGGCTGCAAATCAGCATGTTACTTTTTGACACCATTTTGGCAAACAGAGGAAAGTTTAATGCACCAAGCTTCACTAGCCAAAGTCATTATTGCAAGTTTTCTCCAAGTCTTGTTCATCATATACCAGGCTGCTTTATTTATAATTTGGCTATATCTCCTYTTTGCCTGAGGCAAGCAGATGCAACATAAATAGCATAGAAGACACTTYCCACACTGTACTGTCTGCCTCTCTAAGTTCAATGTGCCTGGCCCCACTGTACTTCTAAAAGAGAAAACAATCTTATTTCCCTCAATGTAGAATTAAAACACAAGAAAAGACAAAGTGGATTTTTCCCCTACTAAAATTGACTTTGTCTCTCCAACTCCTCTCCAACCTGCTCAGTTGCAGTTCAGGTTCACTAGTGACAGATTGTTGTTTCACAGAGTATTTGAAATAACAGATAGTGCAATAACCTACCTTCTGTAGTACTGCTCTTCATTGTTATATGGAGCAACAGTTGTAGAACKAAAGACTGAGCTGAGCTTTAGCCTTGGTGACACTTTCTCCTTAGTGGGCCATGGGGCTAACTCCACTGGGCCCTGGATGAAGCACATGTTAGGGGCTGTTTTGTCTGCATCTTCTGTAGGCCACTGTCGTGTCATACTTGATAGGGTTTAGCTGGCACCTCAGTTTTGGCAGCTTGGCATATTTCACAAACCTTGTGCAGCTGAAGTGCGTTTGTATGTAAAGAACAAGAGAGAGAATTGCTTTCTCTTTACATTTTGCTGTTGCAGCTATATGGAAAATTCTAAATACCTTTACTTGTTTGCACTTGTTATGTTGGTAGGTAACTTGTCATTCTTGCCTTTGGTAATTGTCAGAGTGCTGTTCAGTCAATTTGTTCCACGCTCTGAAAGATCTTGAGAAGTTCTTGAATGTCTTTGTATGTTTTATAGTAATATTCAGTGCAGTAATATTCAGTGCAATTTAGGCAGAATATATTCTACTGATAAATGGCAGCATTCAGACTAAACCTAGTGACTCATTATTATATTTGATTATCATCTCGTTTCCTCCATGACGGGACATTTCTCTGGCCTASAAAAACAGGAATGATTGATAAAATTGAAATGAAAATGCTTCTCAGACTTCTGAAATTTCTTGCTGTCCCTAGTAAGGGTCACAGACCCTTACCAGATTTTTTTTTTCTCAAAGTAATATCCAAGAGCGCAAGATGGTTTCCCTTCCTGAAGAACTGCAGTGACATGATATATAATATGCAATGTTATTGGTGCATTATGTTGTGTTACAGTATCATGTAGCTAAATTGYCTTTTTTTGCATTCTCGACAGAAAATGGCTTGCAATCCTTTCCTTCTAGAGAAAAAAATTAAACTCTAAAGAATTACATTAAGCTTGAAACTTGACAGCTTGACAGTACCAGGCCTTAACTGTAATTGCTTTCATCAGTTCCCTCCAGATTTAGAAGGAGCTTTTATTACTTTGGCCTGAATATCTTATTACAATTAGCAATACCAAGCAGAAAAAGGTAGAATGGATTCCACTTCTTACAGCTTATGGTGAAAAGCTGGACTATAAATTATTTTAAGAGCTCATATTGGTTATTAAACAGCCTCCAGCTTTCTCATTTTGGTTCTTTGTACCAAATCTCTCTCTTGTATCAGAATTTTTGCATGGATCAATATCAAATATTTATTTTGTTAATGTTACAAATGTTTTCAAAGTTTAAAAACAGAAATAGAATCAATAAGTCAATGCTTATTAATTTCTACATTGTTTGGCTTATATTCAGAGAGGTACTTAGAAGGAATGCTACGTTCCTGACGAAACAAATCRGGAAGGATTACATGCAAAGTGAAGACACAAATTGCGTTGCTGAAACCTAAACAAGGAGCAGGGTGTTGAATATGTCCTGAGCCATGCTTTGGACTTCCTTCCTTCCTTCTGATTTGTGTCAAAACCTTGCAGCATGCAAAACGAGGAGTCCTGCTTGTTTGTTTTTATTTTACCTGTGGGTTTAAATGATAAAAATCAGTCTTAATAAATGGCCATAGATTTTTTTGACCACTCTCACTAGTGAGTCCAGAGATACCTGGGGGAAAAAAAATGAACTGTGTATTTTAGATACATATTAGACATACAGTGCAATGATCTCCTGCTAAATTTTGGGGCAYTYGTGGGGCACTCGTGTAGATATGTTTTGTACAAAAAAAAATCCTGTRTTAAACCGAACAAAGCCAGTGGAGAAAGACCTGTGAATATGAGAGCGCTTTGGATAGTTGCTAATGTCTAGATCTTTTATGAGCAGATCAATTCTCTAATGGTCAGGAGTATGTGTGTGTATGTRCAGCCTAGTCAGTTGTGATGTTGCACACTGCTAGTTAAACCTCTCCTGAAGATTCACGGGGAGGTTCGAGCTGCCCCAGGCCAGGAACAGCAGCACACTCTTTGCTGTTGCTGCAGGGAGTGCAAGGGGGAACTCACTGCCCCTCCAAAATGAACCCTCAGACCTACAAGGTTTCCGTAATTCCATGTGCAGTCTGTGCAAATGTAAGTTCTTTAGTCTAAGTCTGCTCTGAAAGAAGCCAATGTTATTAGAAGAGCTAAATTAAGTTTGGACAATTCTGAAAATTTCTTTTTTCTTTTTTTTTTTGGTTCTTTTATTTAGTGCTGCTAAAAATGCTTTCTGTCTTCCAGGTTTATTGGGAAACTTTTTTTATTTTTATAATAAAACAGACATTTTTATAATAACACATTAAAAAAAAAAGCTTTTAAAACCAGTAGAATTTTAAAATAATTTGCATCTGTTTGTACTATCTGAGCTGATCTTTCTGATTATGAAAATTTATGCAAGGTCTGAGCCATTGGGTGCTGTTGTAGGTGGGAACTCCTCTTTCTTTTATAAAGATACATATTTCACAGAGATTCAAAATGCAGAAATTGTCACAGTCTTAACTAAGAGAAGACAATGACTTCCGTGGGATTTTTACTTTGTAAAAGTGCTACTGATTCTTTCTTATGCTCTGCAAAGCAAAATGGAGGCATCAACTGAAGGGGTGCACTTGAAAAATGTCAGCTCCCCTTTTTCTGTTTCTCACTACTGCATGGTGTATAAAACCAGATGGATTTCAAATAACTGCTCCTGTTACTAATAACGTGAGACTCAAGTGTAATTACATTTTCAACGATTCATCCATATAGCAGCCTGGGCAATTTAACATAGACAGCATCTGTTTCACATGTACCCCACGATTATTCTGTCTGATTGACAGCTGCATTCTCCTAATAAAGTCCCAGTTGCTCACCTGTATAGTACTGCCTTTTTTTCTTGATGCATTTGTAAGATAAAATATCCTTTAGAGAACCATATTGAAAGTCACAAAATGGCAAGTCAGTCTAAATTTGTCACTAACAGCATCAGCACAGTTATCAAGGCTCTCTAAAGGTATATACATATATGAATATATCTCTTAAATATGTTAGTGGTTTGAATGTTTGTTTGAACACCAGAGGAATCAATGGCAACTTTAGTGGAGCTACTTCAGTTTTACGCTAATGTATCATAATGAAAATAAAATTTGGCTCAAGCCTTATAACTGAAAAATCTTTGCAAACAAGATTATTTTACTTTGGTATCAAATCAGTATTTTCCTGTTGCTTTTCTTCCTATTCATTCTATTCTGTGTTCTCATCTAAGTTATTCCTATTCCTACAWATTACCTGTGGAACTCCTTCAAGATTTTGGCAATATTATAAACTAACAGGAGCTCAAGGGGAGACAGGAGCAGTTTGTGAAACARAAATCTATTGAATATGAGTCTCTAAAAGCATAAAAATTAACTCTGGTTCTGGAAGCTTTTGAGCTGCAAATGGTTGGAGACAGAAGAGGCATGTTAAAAAAAATATTATATGAGCTTGTTCTTTCTTGTACTCTCCAAAAAGCGTCTGGTTTTGGCCACTGGTGGAGGCAGGATTTGGAGCTAATTTGGGGTTCTTAGATTCTTCTCATCTGGTAAATTGTCTTTCTCATTACGTGTTTTAGATCGGCTGCTGTAATTCTCACACAGGGCAGTATGTGCCTGTTTCATCCTTTCATAATGCCACTGATTTCAGACCGATGCAGGTCACAGTGACCAAAACTGCAGAATGTTTTGTTAAGCTTTGAGCAAAAAAAAAAAAAAAAAAAAAGCAGGTTTTCATGTATAGTGTCAAGTAAGACAGTGCTGAGCAGGCCTGGACCGTGAAGCATCTCTCCAAGGAAGGGTGGTGGGAACAGCAACAGTGTGGGCCAAAGGAGCTTGGCTGTCTGACACCTGAAATATGCAGCCTCTGGGTTGCATTAATCCATTACATTTATGGCCTAAAATCACTCTGAGTACCTGTTCTTAGCTTTCTGTCTCTAAAGTCCTAGAGTTTGAGTAGAAATGTTTGGTAGAGAGACTTGAGGAATACAGTCTCTCTAAAACTGGACCTATATTCCTGCAGTAGCAGTAATTGGAAAAATCCATTTAAAACACAGGGTTGCTTACTGTCTTTCAGCTTGTCAGACATGTAAATTCAAGTGTTGTAACTCATATCCATTTATCATCCTGGGTTCTTTTGAGAAACCTTGATGGGTGGCCTGCTAATGTGGAGACAGATTTCGACTGGTTCCCATCCTGTACTTCTCTGCATCTGACCTTTGGGACAGATTTTCAGCTATCCCAACTCAGTCACAGTCATTTGKGTTGTCTTGATTTAATAGCAGTTAAACCTCTAACCTTCATTACTGTGACCCAGGGGAAAGTCCCTGCATGAATGCGTGAGCTGTGACTGTCCCTAGATCCTGGTATAACATGTAGGAAAATTGTTATACCAGTAAGGGAAACCTCTGAAATATAAAATCTTTCTATGAATTTGACCATTTGTGAAAAAGTAGTAGTGAGGCTTATTAGGAAAAAGAAATCCTGCTTTATATRTGAATTTTGTGGAAGAAACATATGGGGCTAGTCCAGTCATCCTGGTTAGTTGGGGTTTTGTTTTCTTTGGAGGAAGTACAACCTTTCTTAAAAATCTTATAGTCTAGACTCTCTTGCTGCAACGAGTAATGACTTGGTTATTTGGTCTATTGTTAATGTTCCTGGGAAAGTACTTAGTGCAGATGCTGCTCCTTAAGCAGACCTAAGGAGCGAGAATGGGTCGAGAGTTCAAGTTTTGGGGGAGAAAAAGTGAATCACTTTGAAGTAACAAGACAGCATGTTTATGCTCTTTCTTTTAGCAATTCCGTCTTGAACTGCAGATCATTCTTGTTTTCTGTAATAAATGGAGAATAATTTTTGGAAGTGACTTCTTCACCTAGCAAACATGCTGTGATGCATGTGTTTTCTAATGGGCAATTGTGAAAGCATCTTAACCTATGTACGAGGTAAAAAAAAAAAGACTGGTAAAAAAAAAAAAAAAAAGACTGGATGTGCTGATGTCCCCCTCCTTCATCCTCCCTCTTTTTTGGTTCTGCTATTCAAATGTGCTTCAGCTCTCACAGGTGTCATTGTAGGTAGTGATTTGATATTAAATATCAAACATTCAATCTTTTTTAGAAATGTATGATTGACTTCAGATCTGGGACTGGAGACATAGGAGAGATTCAACATAGGAGAGATTCAATGGGAGCTAAGAGAGGGCAAAAGTGAAGCACAATTATGAGTACTAAGATAATTTTAGATTCAATACTTTGTGGGGCGAGGCTGTTATAGGTTGTCTCTTCTGCCTTTAGTTGTGTCTGCTGCCAATTTATTCAATCCTCTGCTTCCAGATGAAGTAAGAGCTCACTGCTGGTATGTCTTTCTGCGTGCATTTTGTTGTTAGAAAATATATACTTAAATCATACTCATATATTGTACTGATCCCAAGTGGCTTTCAGCAATAAGCTGATTAAAGTGAATGATTCAAATGTGCTGAGCAAATCTATGGAACCTGGCAATGAAAGGTTTCTGCCCRTGACCAGATGTATATGTGCAGACTGTTCTACAAGGAGAAAAGACTCATTTAATTTGATTTTTTTAAGATCATTTTTGGGATTATTGCCTGTGGATTTCCTATATTCTTCTGACAGCAGGATCTCTGTAGGTATATGCAGTTATTTTGTAAAGGTTATTGGAGTCCAGTATTAAGAGGAGACTTTTTACCATGTGAACACTGGGCTAATCCACTTTTATTTAAAAGTGACCTTATTTAATTTTATTTATTTAGGTAGTTGTAGTTTTCATTGTATAGCAGTGAGTGTAGAAAGTCACCCCAGAGAGTTGCTGAGGACTTAGTTTAGGAGAGTTTTAAGAATAYGCTTAACTTTAAGTGTGTATTCAGCTCCTATTGAAGTCAGTAGCCTACTTAAAGCCTAAGTAGTAGAAAGGAGTGGRGAAGATATGGAAGATATGCAGTGCAATTTAGGCTTCAGATTGCTGGATTTCTTGCACTTAAATGCTTTATTTTTGTGATTGAATTCAGTATGACTTGCAATTGTAGCTTCCATCTGCAAATCTGGGTTGCCATGCCAGTAGAAAACAGGATTATGTTATTAAAAACAGAACGAAAGCACACCCTGTCTTTTGATGGCTAGAACAAGCTTGCAGGCCTTTACTAAAATGTGATGGAGTAGTGTGCACAAAAGGCGGGCTCTGAGGCAAGGCTGGGTGCTATACCAGCCTTGGGTGCCCTTCCCTTACATCCGCCCTCTACAACTTTGCATCTCCTGCTGGCAGTCACAGTCTGCCTGTCCATGAACTGGAGACTACAACCTGAGGAGTGCAGGGACTTGCATTTCACACACAAGAAGTTGGCTCAAGAATTTCTGTTTGCCCTCTTCTGTCTTTGGCTCTTGGTTGTGACCATCAGGAGAGGAGAAGAGAAGGTTAGGGAGAGAAACAGCTCCATGACTTTTACCTGGAGAAAGGACATGACAGTTTAGCCAGGGCTAGAGTTATGTAAAAGAATATGTGTTTAGTAAATGCTTAGTGACTAGCTATGAAAAATGGCATTCAACATTTGTTGATGAATTCACATTTCAAGGAATTCTTGAAAGGTTTTGACAAAATTCYTAAGCAAACTACATTTTCCTTTACTGTATACTTGTGTAGTTAAGATTAAGAGATTGATTTGTATTTTTTCCCTCTGAAGGCAGTGGTGTTAGTGTGTTTCTCAAAGGGAATGTGGTCTAGTTTATTTAAGTAAGGAGGAGTTTAAGTGGAAATGAGCCACAGAAATGTGTGCCACTTATCTAAAACAAACATGGTTTAGACTTTTTCTTTTGAGTGATATCTATTACTAGATTTTATGTAGATCCTTGTTAGTAAACATCTGTAAGTGTGTTTGATCAGATAAAAAAAAATGATCCAGAACTATATTTATATCACTAAACTGGGATGTTCTTTTTAAAGGAGTAAGAACCTGCACTTATGCCAACTGAATTTAATGGGAAATTTGCACCTGCACCATTCATCTCCTTATAAAAATGCTCTGAACATGGCTCATTTACATGTCTGCACAGCCATTTAAGATGTTACACATGTCATCTGAGGTTTGTTTTATATGACTAAGTAAATAGAGTGATTACTAATGTTAAGAGCTGATCTGGATCAGTCATTAGGAAATAGATTACTAAGAGAGATATCGGTATCTTAATTTAGTAGATTTGTTTACAAGTTTGTTCTTGCTGCAGCAAATGTGTCTATTTCTACCATGTTTAAGTGATTCTTGGGTCACCTTTCTCACTCTGAAGGATTGCAGAATGATACATAAAAAACCTTCTGTAAACATAAATCAAAAATAATCTTTTATCTTGATAGTTCATTACTCTAGAGAACAAAGCATGGCGCTTGCAAGGGTTTAAGATAATGTTTAGCAATTGTCCTGTTTTTTGAAGTTAAGCTTTAGGTTTTATTTCTTGAGAAAATTCCAGTCTTATGTGCCTCCCCAGCGGTTATGAAGCATGCAGGTGCAGTTTGGCTTTTGGCCAGAGGGAGAAGCTTATTAAGGACCATTGCTTCCCTGGCTGAACATTAGATTTGTGGTTACCGCATTGAAAATATTTTTCATTAACAATGTAATTGAACAAGCTTATTACTGTCTGTGTGCTGACCTTTCCTGAGACTAGAACTTTTGCTCAATACCCTGAGTGTATGAAAAAGCCACACACCTAAGATTCTCTAGGAGGGACAGAGACAGCCTTCCTTAAGACAGAAATTATTTCTGAACCCCATTCTTGAGTCCGTTCCTCTAGCCAGTGTGCATCTGCATAGGTACAGGTCCAACCCACACTCTTGGTGATCCCTGAAGCCACCGTTCCTTTTCAGACCATTGAAATCCATTAGAAAAATAGGCGGTCTCCTCCTTCACCTAACTTAGGGAAGAGTTTACAAACTCTCGTTTTGGATTATGATGGTGATTGTAACAAGCAAAGTTCTTCATGATTCTTGGTCTGTGCATTACATTTTGTAAGATCAATTGAAAATACGTGGCTTAATTTTCAGGGCATTTCCAGGAATAAATGCCGGAATAGACTGTATCTGGTAACTACATGCTCAAAATACTGCCAAAACTAATCCAGCTCTTGAGCTTTGTTTTTTTTAATTTTAATTTAAATGTGGAAGGAAAATATTTTTACAATTCACTTGGTATTACAGCCATCAGCACTGGCGAAAAGAACAATTGCTGATCATATTTTAAACCCTGTGTGGTTTCAACTGTGTTTATATTTTTAAAATTTATCTTTAAAAAGAAATATCTGCAGATAATGTCCTTGATGTGTCTGTCCATATGAAAGCTTTTCTCCCCTCCTCCCTTAGACCATTTCCTTTTCTATTCATGTTTGAACTTTTYTCTCTTTGGCCAGTAGCCACAGGCAGTCAATATGATGCCTCCCAAGAACTTACACCGTGGGGAATCAGTTATTCTAAGTCAAGGTCTTAGGTATAGCCACAAAGTCTGTGAAGTTTTCACCTAGGCCCTTACTCAAAGCTCTTTTGTAGTCCTTCTTTAATAATGGCTGCTGATGAGCACAGTTCTTTCGAAGTCTTTCTGTGAAGACAGTGTTTATACAGTCAAGACAGCAGGTTGTTGATAAATCAAAGAATCCAAGTATTTCCCTTGGGATGGACTAAATATATCCCTGGAACACAAATGTTGCTCTGAGCTTTTGTTATGTCAGTCATAAAGTGACTGTTTGCTACTGTTTGAGATTCCTCATACCTTTGTTTCAGTGATAATATTATAAAGACTATCTATTTTCTGTTTATGAGCTGCTGCTGCCACCTATTTTTATGATACTGGAGAAAATATATGTCATATTATATGCTCTGTTACTATCAGCTTGTGATAGTAAGACTTCAATTGTTTTGGATCATTGGCGAAAAAAAAAGAAAAGAAATATTAGACCAGATTAAGGTGAATCCACAGTGAAAATTTCACCTTCTCTAAAGACTGCTACACACCCTCTGGAGAGCTGAAATCTCCTCTCTCAGGAAAATGTCAGCATTTGATCTGAAGTGATTCTTTTAATTACCAAAGAAAAATGAGGAAAATAATGTAATCATCCAAGGGTACAAGTATGTCTCCTAAATCAATCAAACTTTTTAGGAAATTCTTATATTTAATTATAAGATAATTTCTCTTTTCAAATCTGATAACAGTTGTTTCAGCACAAAAGATTTAGTAAAACTTTAACCACAATTTGCTGGGCTATATATACAAACCTAACTAAATATAAGAACCTTTCCTCTTTCCTTCAAGGAGTAATTCAAGATGAACAATTCTGGAAACATTGCACTTTGTGACTTGGTTTTATTTCAGAATAACAACAGTTTGATTTTTTTCCCCACTAAAAAGAGCTTTTTAATCATATCATTTGTAGCAGTCACATAAGAATTTTCTACTTCCTACTCCTTCAAAGGCATTACAGAATGGAATTGGCCACATACTGCAGCAGGAGATGTGTTGCACAGCTCTTCTCTGGCATCTCTGCGAATTCAGGAATAGTTATGTCACTGGAAAGATATGGGACTGGTCCACCCATATTCTTGCAGAAAAGGTGTTGCTTTTTCTCTCAAGCTATGCAAAGCCATTATCCTGCATGTCTTTGAGTTATTTTGCTGTAGTTCAGGTCTGTTAAGTCCTGTGCTGCGTATCTTCTGTTTCTTATGGCTCATACTCAGCTGTGGAAAGAAATATCAAGTAATGTAACCACTTTCTTCCAAGTTGTGGGCCAGAATCTCAGCTGGTGTAAGTCAGCAGAGCTCCACTGACATTATTAGTGCTCCAGTGATTTGCACCAGCTGTGGATCTAGTCTTCCATCTCAATTTATGAAGGGCTTGAACTAAATGTCAGACAATATGAAATGATCTCTTATAGTCAGCAGTTCTCCAGATGTGTTAATGGAGTTTAAGTTTACCAAAAGGCAAGACTTCAAAAAGTGATCCAACAGAAGAATAAACTTACAGGAAGAATGCCTTACTTACAGGCTTTTTGGCAAGAGAGGGCAATACAACTCACTGCAATTTAAAGAAATTAACTTGGTTATACAGCAGGATATGGTAACACAGTTTCAGTGAGAATCCAAGATTTAAAATTGTTTCACAGCACAAAGCAAGCTGTTGGCAAGTAATGAAGAATTGCCATGCAAATATGAATCACCCAGTCTTAAAGCACAAATTAAGTTGCTTAAGAACTCTTAACATAAAGAGTTTAATTCTTCCACTTTGCAAGTGTGATGGGGTTCATTCACAGACACAGTATGACAACTTTTAGAGATTAAATGAGGACTGTGTCATTACAAGAACACAGAAGCTTAACAGTTCTAGCTGTGCAAAGTTAAAAGTCATTTCACTATTGAAGTATTTTATAAATCTGATCTACTGTATAGTGTTGAAAATGGTTTACCCAGTGAGGATCAAGTTATTGTTGACATAACTATTCATAAGCATTGTCAGGCATGCTTTTCAAAATAAGAAAATATTGACATAGAGGAAGCCTCAATCGACAAATCTGAGGTCGTAAAGTATCTTTAAAGTATCTTAGTATTATGTGTATGTGCCTAGTACAGAACAGTGAAAGATTCCTAAGCAACTCAAAAAAAAAA
>NW_020454093.1:1006800-1012464 GCF_003342845.1 Nothoprocta perdicaria | reverse complement strand
AACTTTAATTACCTGGAATAACCTGTGGTGGTACAGAGGTCTTCACAACCTAATTTACAAGCTGATGAGATCAGTTAGAATTAAGTAAAACAGCCTGTATACTACATTCAGGTATGCTCTCAGTAGAGAGGTAATGCTTTAGACTGACCCAGAAACGTAAAAGAACAAGATATCTTCAGTAGTGAAGTTGAATATAACATTGCACTGGAATAACTGTACCTTAAAAAAATACTGTATGAATAAGTGGATTGTGAGCAATCAAAATAGTTTTCAATGATCTGATTCTGCAGACTGGAGGTTGTTTTCTAAATATGAGATTTTGGCAGGTTTGCTTTAAAGATTAGCTTGCTAACTAAATTAGTTTGCTAAACTAAAGTTTGCTTTAAAGAAGAGGCATATGTCTTCCTAGGTGTCAATGCATATCAACCAAAAGACTTGAATATGATTTACTCGGGCATGGCAGAAAGCATTTTGAAGAATTTCCAGTGATTATTAGCTAGATTTTCAGAGAAAGAGGTGATTATAATATGAAAATACAAGCATGCTGTATTCAAAACAGGGCTGGAATGATAAATAGAATGGTGAGGAAACCTTTATGAATATTGGAAAGCTGTTAAGAAGTCACAGCATCTGAGATGCAGAATTTAACTGAACTTTTGCTGAATCCTCAGGACTGCAGCAGGTGCCACCTCTAAATGAAAGCAATTCCCCAAGTCCAGAGCAGAAATCATTGTAGTGAAAGTGCTGAACCTCTGAATGTTTTATAGCTTCTACTGAAAAACTTGAATCCTAAGAAGGTATGAATCAGATAGTGGCTGGGGTCTTAGAAAGCTTGTTACATTTTGGAGATTGTAGTGTATTAAAGCTACTTTTGTTCCTCTTATAATAGAAGGGAATTCTGGAAAAGTTGACTGTGAATCTGTATTAAATCAAATTTCAAAACAATGATTGGAAATCTTGGATTTGACTAACCTTGGTCACAGTTATGGAAGCAGATGGATGCAAGCTCTTGAGTTAGTCTGGAAATTAGGATTGCTTTTCAGGGTCTTGATACACTAAGCCCTCATATGTCATTTGAAAGTAACACTTTCCATCACTTCTGTCTAGTTCTGTTCACGGTAGATGTGTTAGCCTTGAAAACATATAACTTTTCATCTTCTTTCTGCACTACTGAAGAGGATCTTGGGCATGAAGGCATCAACCCTTTGGAAATTCTGATCAGTCCAAAATCTAACAATAGAGGCAACTACAAGCACATCATGTCTGCTTCCTACTTCCTATACTGATTTCCCACAGAATACCAAGTCAAGATCAAGAGATTGGTTCTTATCTTCAAAGTGGCTAGTTACRTAGGCCCGGAATATTATGTCCTCAAGAACTCAAATGTCTGTGATCTGTAATGTTTTCTTTCTAAAGCTCTCAGAAATAAATATGTCTGTGTAGGCTTGAAACACTTTTGGGAGATTCAGTCTATAAATATAAAATTAATTTTCATAAGGGCTAGAGGGTATTGCAAATGTCACAGTCTTCTGAATTGCAAGATGCAATTCCTTGCCTTACTTCCTGAAGGAGAAACACAGAATCGTGTTCATCAGAATCCTACCTSAGAGAGAAAAGAATAACAGGGAACATGAGCACTTGTTACATGAGCCAAGAGCTCATGTAACAGACTTTTAAAAATTCTATGATAATAAGGACAGTCAGATAAATGCTATATAGGACTAAGTGCAGAGCAGCATGTTATTGAATATAGTGAATATCTGATTCTAGCCTGAAGTTTTCAAATAGGACTTTGTAGTATACAATTATCCAAGACAAACCTGTATCATCTTGGTGTACATATATCAGTACATGACAAGGTCTTTTATTTGCATACAGTTCTAGCAAATGTAAATATAACATGTACAGGTATAGGCGAGAGTAAGTCTGAAAGTTGTGAGCATGTGTATTATGAAAGGATTTGCTAAATTTGCCTTTGTTCCTTCTACTCTCTTGTTCGGCAAGAAACTTGTACCATTGGGGCATGGGCCTCTGGGACAACTTTTTATGTCTATTTTTATGCCTACAAGCCAAGCTGATGGGCAACAGATGTCCATTTAGCACCAGGACAAAGGGAAAGAGTGGTTAACAGAACATCATCCAGTGCAGCAGCAAAAGAGCAAATTCTTTGTGTTTTTTGTGTTTGTCCTACTATGCTTAGCTCTCTCTGTGGAAAGTGTGGGTGAAATGGTCATTCCCGGTGTTCTAAAAGTTGTAACAAAATAGCTGGAGCCTTGACATTTATAAACTGAATTCATCCCTTTGTTTTGCCATTGCCGTCTCATCAAGTAATTAAGTCTTACAAAGAGCACTTTTCTCTTGCATGTAACCTTAACAAAAAGCTCAAAATACACTATTAAGCGGTTACCTTCTCTGTGTTTATGTTTGATTTGTTTATATCTGTATCTAAATTTGTTCCAGATCAGTGTTTTTACTTTATATTTTCAGACCTGATCTTGCCTCACAGAAGACATCGGACAAGCATTCCCAGGATGTGATGTCCCTTGAGACGCTGGAAAACACTTGTGACCCAGAGGACCTCTTTGCTGACATCTAACTATTTTTTGGCTGAGAAACTGAAAGAATAGAGTGCATACTAGACCCAAGCTATAAAACTTAGAAGACTTAGTTGTCTGAGCTAAAATATTGACTGTATTTGACTGTATTTGATGTGTGTGCATTTTTCACTCTACAGTGGCAGATCTTTGATCAAATCAAGTCTGAGGCTTGATTTATGATAGCCTTGAAATCAGTTCAGCTAGTAGTTCTGCCTCTATGTGGATCTTTTATCCTATATAAATTGGGAAAGAGAGCATCACCGCAGATTTTTACATCCTAACACTCTTTGGCTACTGATGGTATTGAGGATCAACTGGTTTCCRTATGTTACCAGAGAATAAGTCAGATCTGAGGAAGACTCAAAGTTACCACTGTACTTACCTTGTATACTACCCCTGTCTTGAGAAGCTCAGCTTAGATGCAGTCTGTCTAAATTATTTTCAGCTTTGAGATTTTTTCAAAAACTSAGTTTAAAATGGTATCATCCAAAATGAAGCATTCAAAGAAGTGTTATTTTGTTTGTTACTTGAAGATTCTTTGAAGCATTATGCATTATAAGACGTTTTCTTGCTTCTGGGAGTAAAATGCTTATAAAGTCAAAACTGAGTCTATTTTATCCTCCTACAGAAACCCCTTGCCCTTTAAATGGTTATTTTTGATACTTCATTGATTTTATTCTTAAGATGATTTATAAAATAATAAAATGCATTCTAAATCAAGTTTGTTTTTACTTTATTTGCGTAGGTGCTTTATGTGTAAAGGGACTAGTTAGCCAAGTGTGTCAATGCCTGACCCCTTCCTGCCTGAAGCTGGTGCATTTGTTTATATTGCAGATTTAAGGCCTTGTCAGAGAAACAGTTACCAAAGTGCATATACTCTCAGTGTTCAAAATCAAGTGTGTAGAACTAAGCATGTATGTCAAGTGGTGGCTATGCAATTTTAAAAGCATGAGTCAATTCTCATTTAAGGAACCGATTCTTTCTTGCCAGAAAGGGTGTGATCCAGCAAGAGCTTTGAACATGTGAATAATCCTATTGAAGTTCGAAGGACTATGCAACATAGTACTGCTTCTGTGCTGTATGGCTTGCAACAGTCTCTGGAAATTACTKGGTATTTTTGAAATGTCAGGTTACTTAGGCCCTGATTCTGCCAAAATTTAAACCTATACTTAACTAAAAGCACCTGTGTCAGTATTTGCAGGATTGGGGCCTCCTTAAAGAACCTAAATAAGGATCTGGGAATATTAAATTTAAACATTCCTTCCTAAAAAGCATGGTCACAGCATTTTAAATTCACAAAGGGTTTTGGGACAATGTTATAAATCACACAGTAAAAACATAAATAGCCAAAATATTTTGCTTGCTACAAAGACTTTGTACCTGAGAAATAACAGGACCACAAAAGACCTATTCATATAGC
The DNA here is from genome assembly GCF_003342845.1 of Nothoprocta perdicaria. NCBI lineage: Eukaryota > Metazoa > Chordata > Aves > Tinamiformes > Tinamidae > Nothoprocta > Nothoprocta perdicaria. The sequence continues at coordinate 1,008,447 of NW_020454093.1, read as the reverse complement.
CATTCATAGACACTCTCTGATTTAAAATCTTCCAGTGCTGATTTGACAATGCTTTCAGCAAAAGCTTGTATATAGTTTCAATTTTAATGTGAAAATATTCCATGACTTAACCCAAAATAAAAGAGCTTGGTGTAATTGTGCCCATAGCAGAAAATGAAGGTAAATGGAGCTGAACATCATGGAAAACTCTGTTTTCAAAAAACTATTGAATTCTAATAATCAAATGTTGTTATATAAATAGCAAATGTTATATTCAATTGGCATGTGTARTAAATCTTGAAAGAATGTTTAATCTTCTCTCTTTTTTTTTAAGGTTTGTAGAATCAAGCCAAGAACTGAGCAGAAAATGATGTGATGGTGGACATAGCTTGGACTGTGTGAGCACAGGTGTGTCATCTAGCAAGGGCAGCCATGGTACTGAGCCAGATTCCAGTCAGCTGAGACTGTTTCTATACACAGAAACACCTCCTCTCTCCTTGAAGTCCACTTGTAGTATGTCAGTCTCCACAACAGCATGAATGTTGATGAAATGTTCCGTTCTGATGGATTTATGTGAGAAGTTACTGCTGCTCTGCCAGTAAAGTTCCATTTTCCAGTTGACTTTAAACAGGAAAGGCCCAATGATTATAATGCCAAAATGAGCACAAATTACGTGCGAGAGCAGGGGTGATATTGCCGAGGCCATATAAAATCAGTGATATTTCATTATGGTGCATATTTGTCCACAAGCTGTAGGGACATCCACTTTATTCTCAAAATCAGATTATTTCCCACGGCACTGACATGTGCCTGAAGGCCTTCGTTGGCCCTGCCTGGCAATACTTGTTCCAAACTGACCTGAAATGCTTAGGGTGTGATGCTTGGGAACTTGTTAATACTGCCTCATCTTAAATGTCGCAGAGAAAAAGTGGGAACTTTGCTGCCCAACCTTGCTCATGGAGTTCCTACTGTTGGGGCTTTCTAAAGCTTGAAGAGTAGAAGGGTTTGTTCCCACTTCTATAGATAGTGCTCATCTTCATAAAGCTCATAACATCTGYTCGTTTGTATTCATTTTGTGATTCACCATAATGCTCAGATTGCTATGTGCAGAATTAGTAGGTACTGACATGTTTTTATCTTCTGCATTTATGTAGCTGACTGTTCCCTTGTGAGTTTTGGTAACTGGCATTTGGCCTTACAGACAGCATTTCACTTTTGTAGCAGATTTCTCCAGTTTGTCAATATAATTTTTAGTGTTAAATCTGTCTCGGTTTGGCATTGTGGACAAATGTAGTGAGTGAGTTGCATGCTAGCATCCAGACCATTAGTGAAAATATCAAACAGCTCTGGACTTAAGCCTGGCTCTATTGAGCCTAGCATTTTGATAACAGAGATGACTTTCTTACCTTTCAGAGGACTATGTTTTCCAGGTATGCCTATAAAACTGTCACAGTACTMTAACAAGAGATATCAGTCAGGTGCTTTTTCCCTGTCCAAAGTATTTTAGTAATGACAAAATGTAGAAACATATCCACAACTAGTGGATACGCCTTCAAGGCAAGAAATTAACCCAGGTTAAGAAATGCAGATCAAATTTCAAAGGCCRTCCTTAATTAACACTCCTCTTTGATATTATTCTGCAAATGACTTTACAGGTATTTTTTTTTT
>NW_020454093.1:962077-1006514 GCF_003342845.1 Nothoprocta perdicaria | reverse complement strand
TGTTGTGTAAAGTATTGCCTTGGGGATGGAAATATTATTTGATTTTGAGACAGTGTTTTAGCCATCTATATCAGTATTTTTTTACTACTTACTATGTTCAAAAGTGGACTCATATGTATATATGGGTGTTTTGGATATATGTTATTCTTCCTTGCTTTGTACTTGTACCATATAAATGGTTGTGTGTATAAATGTGATTCCCTGGAAATGTTTAATATAATCTAGCTGGCTTTGACAGCTTCTGCATTCTGCTGTAGCAGCCGGAGGTACTTGAAGAAAAAAAAACCAAAAAGCCTTTACACATGGGAATTTAGATGCTGCTAAACCTTTAAGGTAAACCAGCTTTTTTATGGCTTGCCATCTGCTTTGTTGGAAGAATAAAATGTGGGAACAGTGAAATAGGAATAGCAGGAAAGCAAGTCAATAAAAGCATGTCCGAACTTCTCTGAAGCCTAAAGTAGTATGTTTGAATATCTCATCAAAACTAAGTTTAAAAAATTGTAAGTTATCCCACTCAAAGAGGTGCAGCTAGGAGAAGCTACTTATCTTCTAGAAGCCTCCTTCTGTTCCCACTTGTCTAGAGCACTGCATCAATCCTCCCATCAGGCATTAGGACCACTTTTCCTCTAACGACACATATGCTCTCATTTTATTTTAATTCCCTTTACAATATCTGAGTTTTCACCAAGTCTTTTTTCCTAAATTTGCCTGTGACAATCTTTTGTCATCCTCTACTTTATTTCTTTTCCATATGATCTTTGGCAGCATCTGAACTTCCATCCCTCTCTGTAGTCATTAAATGATTGCTCTTCTAATGTAATTACATTCCCAAATCAATTTCATTGGTTAAGCCTATCAGTATTAATGTGCTAGTGTTGGGAAAATGAACATCTAGATATTTTTTAAAACAGTACTAATAGGAGAAACACTGTGCTGAAGGGAGATTATTTGTGGAGGTCCTTAGGATGAGTATTCAACATTTGCATTAAGGAATTTAGAACAAAATGCAGAAACTCCAGTCAAATCTCTTGATGATGTAGCTGGGAAGCTATATGAGAAACAGTCGTTTCTTTTCTGAAGGGACTATCACCTTTACACATTGCAAGAGTAAAGCATGTGAGACTAGTAGTTTCTGATGGGTGTTGTGTTGTGTTGTGTTGTGTTGTGTTGTGTTGTGTTGTGTTGTGTTGTGTTGTGTTGTGTTGTGTTGTGTTGTGGAGATTTGTGAGTTTACATAGGGAGCAGAGAGTAGCCAAAAATCTTAGGGGAAGAAACAGTGAAGAGGCAAAAAACCAAATACATTGTTGGGATAAGTCTGGGAGTGCAGCTTAAGAAATATAGAGAGGGAGAATATGCAAAGGACAGTAAGAGAACTAGAGAGAGTAAAAATAAAAAAGTACTTTGGGGTTAAGTATTGACTGGAAAGGGGGATAAGGACTGAGTAAAGATACTTGAACCTGCTTAATTCATTTTCATGGGGAGGAAACAGGRCACTGTCTAATCTTGAATTGTCTGCTAATCCTAGAGGTTGGTCAAAAGGAATAGCAATAACAAAGCATTGCAATTTACTAGGCAATTATCAGGCCTTATCAAATGGCTATAGCAACCTGAGTATTGTCTGAGGTGAGTTGTTTGTTAATGCCCTGAAGAAAAAGGGCATGCATTATTAATTCTCAGGTTATTTCTTCGTAGGAAAGCTCTTCTGTGTTTTTGTGACTCTATTTGTCTTGTGCAGAAATAGAAATTTGAAAAAAAATCCTTACTTCAGATTTTACTGTGTCACAAATTCACAGAATGGCAGAGATGGGAAGGGATCTCTGGACCTCATCTAGTCCAACCTTTCTTTGCAAAACAAGATCAGAYAGAACAGATTGCTCAGGCCACGTACAGTCCATTATTACTTAGTAATTAAGCAGATGATGTATGTATAATTTTGTACAGCAAATAGAAAAAGCATTGATTTTGTTACACAAAAAGGTATAGAGACGGCAGTTAATTGGTGTGCACGTTTTAACAATGTCAGAAGAATGGGTTTCAACTTTCTGTATTAAAATGTATTTGGGACTTGCTTTTTTAAAATGAAAACTCATTAGGAAGAAAGTCATATATGGGTGGGTCATTTTATACTTAACAATATATAGTATTACAAAATTATGTTTATGGGCTGGTGAACTTGCAGTTCCAGATAGCAAGCAGTTGTAATGAGCTATCTTTGATCATCTGTGTAAAAGTCTTGATTTTAAAGCYTGTGAAAGTCCACTGCTGTTTGATCCAGTGTAAACTTGAAAGCCTTTTTGCAAAACATGGGACAATATGAAGAAGACCTTAAAGTGTCAGTTGCGGATATTGTGAACTTAATTTCTACAGGTGTTCACACTGATTAAAGCACTCCTAGAAGACGAATGTGTTCAAAAGTAACTTTTAGTTTCATTTGCGTTTTGTATACAAAACATTCTGCAATGTTTGAGTTGGAAGTTTTGGGTGAGTGGTARACTTAGGAGATTGAGACCTTTTCAGTAGGCCTCAAGTAAGATACTCAAGACACTCAAAAATATAGATTACTTTTGATTCCTTGACTTGACATTGGCTATGTCAGAATGAAACTAGCACTAAATTTGTTATTGATTTGTGTGCAAGAATTGGTGTTGTGTATATAAAGAGTCATTATATTTCTGCAGGTAATTTTCTGCAAAAGATATATTTGGTTAATTATRTTTGTCTCAGTCTGAATCTACTTACATGTTCCTGCATAGAAGAAGATACTATTTTGATACCATGAACAAATATGTAAACAGAAAAACAAAGCAATATATTCTACAAGTCTTAGAATATCATCAAAATATGAAATAGCATGCTCAAGCACAAGCCTATCTACCAGGATATAAATAAATTTGTTCTAGTATTCTTGATATTCTGGGGAATTCAGAGTAATGTAAGAAGTCTATYTTCTGAGTTTCTCACATCATCCTACCATTTTTTTTCTACTTTTGACTTCTTGCTATATTCGAACAGGAAGTACTAGCAATATGCTCTTGTACCATTTCCACATAGGGAGCACATACTTAATTTTCCTTCATATGAAGAGAAATCAATCCATATCCTTTCCTATAACCTTCTGGAGAGTCCTCTGGCAGCGCTGGAACACCCTCTGATCTAAATCCCATTTGCTTCGTCCTTCCGAGTATCAGCCTCACAGCCACGTCCAGGAAACCCTACAGTCTCCTCTGTGCCCAAAGGGCATTTATGAGTATTCTCAAAAAGAAATGTTTCCAGGAGGTAGCCCTATTAGTGCCAAACACAACTACTCTAATATTTGGGGTTTCAACAAGACAGAATGCTATAAAATGTAATGCAGTCCAGTTTCCTTGACTGCGTTYGCACATATCGTGTGACAACAACCAGTGGAACTCCTGGCACGCACGAGGCGAGTGGGCTTGGCACGCAGGTAGCACAAATTCCTTCTGCAAGGGGAGCAATCCCAACAGAAAGCATTCTGTATTTGTATTAGTTGCTGTAAGTTTACATTGGAAAATCAAAACCTCATTAGACATTGTCTGCAGGGAACTTTTACCAGACATGTTGAAGTAAAATTCACTCCACCCTCTTTTCAACAGCTGCTGTGGAAGCCAAGAACAAATGTTAAATTAGGTGTGGATGTAGCAAGTGTAATAGTGTGACTGATCCTCAAGAAGGAATACATAAAGCTAAGCACTCAGATGTCTAATAGAGGTAGTAGGACCCTGATATTAAGCAACCAGCTTTCAAAATTGAAGCAAATACTGTCTGCTACATTTATACTTTTCCTGTGATAATCTTTCTACAAATGCTAAGTATCTCTATGACTGAGGCAAGAGGCGGGTAAGCCATTGTTTTGTAACGGAGTGGTTTAAGATAAGTAAGTTGTTTACCCACAATTGCCCATGAAGTTATTCACACAAAAATGGAGAAAGCAATCTGGAGCATCAGTCTTTTGCTCAGATTAGAAGACCATCTCATTAACTTATGATGCTACAGCATAGTAATTTTAACTGCTTTTCATTCAGTGGGCATGTTGAAGATTTGCCTTTCTAACCACATTTCTTCTAAAGACAGGTCAGTGGAAAAAACATAGCTGAGAATCATTTTTTGAGTTCCCCTTCTCTCTGTGAAGCATTGTTAACTATGCAGCTTGATTTCAATGTAACCAAGAGGGAAAAATGTCTGCATCCTGTTGCTCAAGTCTGTGAGTATTCTACTTTTGTGTCACAGTATTTCCCACAATATAGCAAAAAATAAAAAGATGGGAAATGAAATCAGCTGTCTAGCAGTTGTACAAATAATATGTATTAAAAATAAGATTGGATTCTCAAGAACAAAAGAGCAAATGTCTCAACAAAATTGAGACATTCAACCTAAACATCCATAATAAACTAATTAGAACTGATTTATGGTAAGAAGCCTTTTATGCTGCAAAAGCATGGAGGAAGTGAAATAATTTCTGCCTAACACTTTGGCCTTCTGCAGCCTGTCTCATTCGTCTTTGCGCAAGCTTCGGGAAGATTTGTCCTTATGACAAATCCCAGGAATGTTGTGTCTTCCCCTTCAGCTTAGTGCAGCTAGAGAAGAGAGCAGAGCTGCCAAATTGGATGATGATTTATTGTAGCCGCTCAGAAATAAGCTGCAGTAAGCCCAGAGTAAGATGCTGTTCTACCCTTTTTTAATTGTGATTTTGCTTTCGGTTTCATGTGCAAAGGAACAAAATCAGCATATTTTCTGGTTTTGCAGCCTGCTTTCTCCATTTGGAATTGATATGAAGACCTTTCCTGTTGCTATCAGAGATTTTTATCTTTCTTATTTTTCTTAGCAGATATTTTTGCTTGATGAAACTTAATCAAGAAGCATGGGCATGTGATTGGGATTCAGATTGCCAGAGTAGGTAAGATCAGTACAAAATAAAAATACTAGGACTAGAGGGATTTTTTTTTCTTTTAATGGAATGATTCATTCAGATTCAGCATGGGGATTCAGGCATCATTGTCCAATGCTTAGAGCTGTTTCCTGTCACAAATTTTATAGGCCTTTTCATTGAAAAGCTTGCTTTTGTGACACAGTTGCATATACGATCAGTCAGTAGGAATCACAGGGGCAGTCATGTTATGTGAGGTTCTTCCTAAAGGGCAAGAGTCCATGTCACGAAACGTGCTGACTTGCTCAAAGCAAGGCTCATGCAGAGAGAGGACATCTCTGAAGTTAAAGACCCCAGATTAGGCAGCCAAGACCAAAGTTTTATGCCTGAAAGCCATTGGGATGTGAAAACAATGGGATGTGAGAGGGTGACCTTGCTTGGTTTCATCACCCCAGTTCAAGTCTGTGAAATGAGAAATGAAACTAAAAAGCACAAGATAAACAAGCCAAAAAAATGAAAGATACAGTCTCTGWTTTCACAAAAGATGTATGTATGTTATGCAATAATGGCTCTGGATCCTATTCCCTAGCACATCATTTAATTTTGAGGGAAATAAAAAATTGGGCTAAAGTGGACACAGGCACATTTTAGAAAATCCCTGTTCTTGAATACTGAGATCTACTGAACTTTCCCTAGCTCAGGGGAAAAAAAAGTTGAAATTGGTGTTAACATCTCAGTCAGGCTGGTCTGAGCTTTTTGTTCCCTTATTGCTTGCAAATGTAACACACTTGCCCTCCCTCTCACCATGGATGTGTTGCCAAATAGAGGTTACTCCACACCCAGCCCTATGATTAAAATCTGAATAGAAAACTGTCATGAAGTAGAATCCCTGTGAGGGCCCCCAAGATGTCTCAATAAATGCTAGTGCTGGTAGTGCTTTCTCTTTATTTTTCTGGCTTTTTTTTTTCAGGCCTTTTATAATTAATTGCTTTCCATTGTAGCACGTAATTATTTGACAGAGTTTTGCTGAGAGGATCCATAAGTGAAGTCCGCATCTCACGGAAGTCAATCCCAAACCTTATGTGAACTTCAGTAAAGTAAGGATGTGATTGACCCATGGGTTCTTAAAAATTCTTTAAAATGGCCGCATTTCAGTGGTGCTCTGCATCAGAGAAGACAGACTACAAGCAAGGTACATGGTGGATAGAGGGCAACTTTAGAAGCAGAAGATCTTTAATGATGAGGACAATGTATAAAAAGGGATCTTTCTTAGCCGTGCTTTGCAGGAATGGGGTTGTCCCTGGCTCAGTTTCTGATGAATAGAAGATTTGTTTATGTTCTAGAGAGAAGAGTCTAGGCTATGGATTGTGGTAGCCCTGGTAGCTTCAGAAATTCCTTCTGTCTTCCTGCTCTCTGTGCTGAGTAGTGCTCTGAGTCTTGATAAACAGTGTGCTTGCCTGTACCGAATACTGGATTAGGGGTTTCAGACAACTTCTGAAATAAATTCATATAACTATAAATTTAAATAAGTATAGCTGCCCTAAATATATGATTTATTAAAGACTCAAAAACCTGCTCAGCCAACAACCAGCTTTTTTCTAGCCACTGTTGAGCAGAGATGCTGAGCTATGGTCTAAGATGGTAGCGACTATTCTTATGAGTATAGTAAGTTTTTTATTTTCTGAAATGCAGCTGTGGTTATGCCTTGTCTAATAAGAGAAGCGAGTACCAGAGCAGATGGGAGATCTCTGAACAGACTGGTGTTGTGAGTGAACCTGTGAAGTGTTTGCTTACAACCATGCGAGAGGTTTATGAAGGAACCAATTTAGTATCTCCTCAGTGCTCTTCCTTCCCATGTGCCGTCCTGTTGCTTACTATATGACAGCACCTCTGTCCCTCTGTCCAAGGGCTGAGCTGAGTCTGGCCCTGCACTAAAGCACCTTCTCGTTAGTCTCTGTTAAAGTACATGCTGCCATGGCATTTGCTGCAATGAAGTGAGTTGTGTTTCAACCAGTGTCAGGGTATTTCATATTCAGATGCTCAAATGTATTGAGGACAGCATACAAATGCTTTTTAAATAAGATGTGTATATTTAGATACAAAACTGCTGCAAAAACACCTTGGCTGTGAAGTGAAATATCTAACCAGCTCTTGGCATTGACAGGTATGAATGTGTCAGTTGTGTTAGACATAGGAACAATTACAGAGGATCCTCATGCCTCTCTCTCGTAACTTGGTGGCATATGACATGCAGTTCTTGTTTCAAGAACAGGGAACTGAGCATGGCAACTAGATCAGGTTCTAGCTAGTATTATGATCTGTTGTCCACCTGCGTGTTTACTCAAGCTTCTGTTGGGAATGTCTCACTCTCAACTTCTTGTTGTAAATGTGCAATGTGAGAGAGATGTTCTCAGATTTCCTGCTTGTTTCCTTATTTTCTTGCTTCTGTTGTCAAATACTAAAATTCAGTGTTGTCAAATACTAAAATTTAGTGTTCCTAAACTATTCCTGTTATTATTGCTTGATTTTATCATAAATGGGTAATAATAGACCTGAGAGGGAGTCAGACTCCGTAGCTGTTTGTTCCCTCCCCTTGTCTGGCTGCCAGCTGTGTTGCTCAACCCATTAGGAAGAGTGTTTCAGTAAAATTTCTTTGTTAGTTTTGTCCTTTAACATACCAAACCCAGCAGTTTGGGGAGGAGAATTGGTCACGAAACCTAGTTTCCAGTTTGTATCTCACACTAGCTCATTAAAATTATGAGCATGTTGCGAAATGAAAATAAATATAATTTGGGTTTATCTGGTATAAATCTAGCTTAGTCATGCTGATAGAGGCTGTCTACATTTGTTAATTATATCCTGACAGGCCTCAGCTTGAGACTTTTAAGACATCACAGATTTTCTGATACAAACTTTGTTTCCCTAAAGTGCCAGTACCTGAAAGCTTTGTATTCATAAAGACAGCACGGCATTCAGACAGTCACCCAAGATGAAAGTTGCACTTAATATCCATTTACTTGCCATATAGGGCTTGTCTTCCAAAACCCTGTTAGTCATGTTCTTGCATTCTGCATTCATCACCACACACCGTAGCTGTATCTCCTAAGGCTGTTGCCTGTCAGGTCAGATGCCAAAATTCTCTGAAGAATAATTCCTTAGACAGTTGTCCTGAAATTAAATATCTTTTGTCAAGGAAATATCTCATTCATGGGAAAGAATTGTTCCCCCAGAGTGATCTTAGTTTAAGGAATTTTCAGAAGAACCAGCACCCGTTACTGCTTTTTGGATGCTGGAAGCAAACACTCATCAGGGAACTTCCATTTGATATTTGGGAATGCATCTTTCTGATGATGATAGCTCTGCTAAAATATCTACAACCAAAGGTCATATTTTCATATACGTTTTCTTGCTCAGTCAGGAAAGAAAGACAAAAAGACAAATAACATCTGTAATCAAAGATCAGGGACTTGTTCCCTCCCTATAGGATATGGGTAATTCCCTTTTGTTTTTTAAATCCTCTCACGGTTCTCTTGAGTTTTACTGTTCATATGTCAGAGTTCTACTCAGTGTAAATACAGTACTGATGATAATAGTGCTACTAGCAACTATATCTTAGGTAGATGTAAAGAGGGCACTAATTTCCATCATCAGCAAGTAACTGGGACAAAATAAAACACCAACTTTAGAGGATATTCCTCACTACAAAAACTCTGTAAAATAATTTTATAATTTACTGTTTAAAATATATTCTTTTTATTTTGAATTTAAAAATGCTGCAGAGATTTTAACAAGTAAGTGTTAAACCTGCTGTAAGGAACACATATGGAAGAGGAGAGAGTTGCTAAGTACAAGCCAAAACTGGATACCTAAAGCCCAGAGAGAGAACAGATGTTTTACCACCTGCAAGCTCTTTTCTACCAAAAAATAATTGAGATTTGGATGCTCCATGTTGCACCAGTTTTTGTTTCTTTTTTAAAGCTGACTTCCCTTTTCCTTAAATTTAAAGCATTGGCAGACTAAAAGAAAAAAAAAACACACATACACACATTAGTGTTATATCCTAGTTTTACTCAGTGCTTACAGGAAAATGTTAAATTGAAGTTTCTGTCTCCAGGGGTTAGTAACGTATGGTTAGTATAGTGTTGTTATGAAAAGAACATAGTTACAGTGAGAGCATATGGCCAAATAAAAGAGAGAATCCAGCCTTKCAGAGATGCTGTTCTCAGGGAAAGGCAAAGGCAAGGGCTGACGAGCATAGATGAGTTGCTAGCCGCAACTAAGCTGCTTATTCTGCTTCCTAAACATAAGGATATTGCTTCAAGAYATGCAGTATGTTTCAATGGCAATTTCAATGATGTACTGGATTTTAGCTGTATCAGTGAAGTTTTAGGAGGAGATCTGTGAGAAGTGCAATCTCTGTCATGGAACACAAAGTCACTGAGCATATARAATAAAAGGAACAGCTCAGCGTTCTGATAAAATGCGATGTGCATCCCTTGCTCTGGGACAGAAGGTCCTGAAGACAGTTGCTGAGGGAGGCTCCTGAACACGAGTGGGTCAGAATACAGCAGAGTAGCAAGAAAGCTGAGCACAAAGACACCAAGGAAAGGAGTGCGTTAAATTAATGCAGGTACAAGATTTAGCTRTAGATCTAAGCTAAAACCCTGCTTCTACTTCGCTAGTTGGTCTTTGAGTTCAAAGAAACAAAGTGAGTTCTGCCCATTGCCCCGAGCAATGGTACCACATTGCTCCTGATGAAGACAACAGGAGTTTTGCCTGTGTATGTAGAGTACCTTGTTTCTATGCACTGCCCTTAACTGAATGATAACTCATACTCTGCCAAGAACAGGATAGTGCCTAGAGTCAATAGTACAGAATACGTTCATTTCTAAACAACTAGAAGAGAGTTTACTTTACTGACAGATAAACAGGAGGAGGCAGCTGTAAAAGGAATTCCATTGACCACTGACCTGAAAACATGTAGCTTTCCATAAAATAAGCCCAAACTAAATAAAAGACTATTTAGATTCTGCAGAACTACTTCCTTCAGAACAAAGCCAATTAATTTTAGAGGAAAATATGAAGAGGATATGTTGAGAGGGAAAAGGCAGGCCTTTCTAGGTTAAATTGCCATGCATTTCAATATCACTATACGGCCTCTCTCATGTTAGACCAGAACAGATGTCCTGACTASTTACGCCTGTGCACACAGACTTGAGGCAGGCTAACTCAGAGCAATCAAAAATCTGATCAATCAAAAACAGTCAGAGCAATCCAAAATCTGATTTTGTTATAACATACCACAAAATAAAATTTTGTTTTATTTTTTCATCCTACTTGTCCTTCTCCACAATAAGGATGTGGTCTTAAAACTACTGGTGTTTCGTAATCGGGCAAACAGGCTGAGAACTGACATATATCCTGGAGTTATGGGTTTAGCAACCCACAATAGAAGAGACTTGTATACCCAAATATGCCTAAGTATCACTGAAATCGCTCAAGAGTCTTTGTACTTGAGGCTCCCAACAAACATAATCCAACTTTTCAGATGCTGTCGTGAGATTTCCTTCATTAATGATCACATTGTCCAAGAATTTGCTGCTAAGTTAGACTCAGATGTGAACATCAATGGATCCTTTTGGAACTTTATTGAGGTTATGTAACTTCTGTGCAAAACCTAAGCTTTATTGTGGCAGTTATAGTTGGCTTTAGTCTTAGTAAGAAACAGTAAGTTTCTATAGAGTACCTCTGACAAAAAACATGTACATTTAAATACAGACAAAATATTTAAACTGGGCCTATTAAAAAAAAAAAAAAGGTCTAAAAAACTTCAGATGTCAGGCTGTTCATCTTGTAAAATAGAAGCATGCTAAAACACTCTGTTCCTTACAGGAAATTTTACTCTTACCTGAATGCCATAGTGCATGACTACTGCTCAACCACAGCAAATTATGTAACATATACCCTTTCTTACCAAAGCCAGACTGACTAATCCAAGCAGCAGAATAAAAAAATCCTAGAGAAAATCTAGGGAATGAAATATTGCCAGAAACTCTCCCAAATAAATGGTTTCCCATTCAGTAGTGAAGGAAATGAATGAAAGTCCTAAGGCTGGTAAAAAGTGTCTGTGCAAAYCATGTATCTGTCACAAAATCTGAATAGTAGAAGATGGATACCCCAGGCCAAGTTTCCTGACAGTTGCAGCTGAAGAACGTCGAAGAGGAGTGGCCACCATGGGAGACTCTATTAAACCATCTGCAAAGGCAAGTGAGCCCTTGGGGAGGCCAGCCTGACAGCTCAGCCTCTAGGATAAAACAGCTTCAGAGGCCACTCGAAGCATAGACAAAGCTGGCTTGTATCAGTGAAAGACGGTGTGTAGACACTCTGTGTCTCTGAATTCATACAGCTCTACAGACGCTTAATGTAAATGATCCTTTCCAGTGATGCTGTAGAGTATAGGCCCTGTCTACCTTCTGGCATTGAACCTAGGCAGCGCTCCCGTCTGGAGTGGGGGGCTTTCCTGATTCCCTGGGACACTGGTACGGCACAGTGTGGTACTGSAGGCGCTTCTCTGTGCGTCGGGTCACCCTGGGGTTGGAGGTTTTGTTAGTTATTGAATTATTTGTTAAATTATTGAAATACTGTTGTTGAAATATTTGTTAAATTATTTGTGGATCTGGCAGGCCACAGTTTACAGGGTGGTATTTTAAGGTAAGCAAAAGTAGGATTTGCTTCAGAGTTCCTACTGTATACCTTTTGGATGCTGCGTCACACCTCAGTATGTTTAATGAACTTGAAAAGAGTGATTATGTTAGTATGAAAAAGTGTTTAAGTTCAGYAGGAAGTTTATTATCATTTTCACKTATAATTGATGGAAGAGTTATTAGTGGAAGATAACCACCTTTTGGGGGTCTGTTTGCTGTTGTTGTCATATGATACATATTTTCAAGTAGATTTGTTCTTTAGAAATGGGAAAAAAAATCCTGTAAAACGTGTAAATGTGGTTATACCATAATATTTTACAAATTCAAGGTTGATTTTTGSTAAAAAGTCTCAGAAAATCCAGAAAAAGCAGAAATGCAAGATTTGTTTCAAATTATTTGGGGGATTTCCATTCAAGCAAGATTTTACTCCTCATTTGCTTTAGATAATTCACAGTCATTTCTATGAAGAAAATATTCTCAATCACAAATAATTTTTTGAGTTCAAAGTTTGGATCAGCCAGCTAAATTGATCTTTTTTGTTTGTCCACTATTTTGTTTTTTTTTCCAAACAGAAAAAATGTTTCCCTTCCCAGCTCTGGTAGTAGGGTAAAAGTGCCAGCCGAACTGCTGGGATTTATTCCAGTGAAACAAYGAAGAGTTTGACCTTTCCATATGTTCCCTAGGCAGTCTGAGTTTTCTGTCCCTGGGGCCTTCTGAATGTATTCAGGAAAGGTAAAGGCTAGAAACTGCCTCAGAGGTGAGGTCATTTCTAATGAAGAGTTCCTTTAAAAGTTATATCCTTTTCCATCAGCATTAATAAGCTTTTTTCCATGGTAATCTTTTATTGTTTTTTATACATATATAAAAAAAAAATCTGGTGTACGTCTTAGGTGAACTGAAACCAATTGATTGACGGGCCATGTTTATTACATGGGCTAAAATGTGAACTGCTTGTGCATGATAATGATGGCAAATCATTAGACTTTCCTGACAAGGCTGCACTGAGCTAGTGGGACTTCTGTCTCGCGGATCTCTGCCAATTCAGCAGAGCAGGGATCCTGTTGGGAGAGCCCCTTTTTACACCAGGTGGACCTTTCTGTAATTTTGAGCAGAGCTTCAAGGCTTTTGTTGGCACTAACCAAACCTTTTCCAGCAGTGACAGAGAATATAGCTAACATGCCTTCATGACCACAGCATTTAGCAACTTTACCATGTTATCGACAGGCATTGTTGCTATATTGTAATGCCTTTTTTGTCATATAGAATATCAAAGCAAAAACTATCTGTCAAATATTACAGTGGTTTCCAAAATATGAAAGAAATGGGACCTGCGAACATGGTCCAACAACTACATCCTGGGATTTGTTTTGAATGCAAGTGAGATGAGTGTGAGCTGAGAAATTAAGCCCCCTAAATCTAGCCYGTGGATGTTGCCAGCTTATTTAAGGGACACAGTGTTATGTAGTTGAAGTGATCATGGCAGATTGCTAATAGCAAGTGATTAGTAGCTTAGGCATATTTATTTAGGAAATATAATAGACTGAAAGACTTCTGTTTGGAGTAGATAGGCCATCATCTTTCAAGTAAAATAATTCCTGTCGATTATTATTCCTTTTGTCATAATTCAGGCTTAAAAAGTAGGAATTGCAGATGAATTGCCATCGACTGGGCTGTAGGTAGACATGATGCTGACAATAACAAAGAAGTGGAAAAGGTGATTTTTGAGCTTATTTTTATCTCTAAGTAGGAAATACCAAATATATAATAGTAAAGGGAATACTAAAATGCTAATTTCTAATATCCCTATGTTTCTGACATTTTCACCTTTAAAATGCCTCTTTAGAAACTGAAAATGCTATTACATTTTATAATAAAATAATTGTCCTATATTTTCATAGTAAATCAATGGGAAAAGTATTAAAAGGACAGCAAAAGCACTTCTGTGAGTCCTACGCATTAAATTCTGAAGCACTGTTTATTGCACTTACATTCCACATAWGCATCAAGAATATGATACTTGAACATAAGTGCTGTATGAAGCTAATTATAAAAACACAACATAAAATGGAAAAGAATAGAAACTTCRACTGCTGTGGGTTAATTGCCCTGAAGCTTACAGAAATGGGGACATTAAAGTCTGATTTACTTTATCGGGATAAGGATTAGTTCTCTTATCTCTTCCATGGCTACATTCTGATAGTCATACTTCTCCCTCCTCTGGGTAGAAAACTGCTTTATGGAATAAGCTCYTACTGAAGAGGTAAGGAAGCTGACCTGTAAGAATTCATTCTAATTGGAGTTAGTCTCTCTTTTTGAATGTGTGTGTATATATGTATGTGTGTGTATGTGTATATGTATGCATATGTGCATTGTTCCTACACTGTGCTCCTACACTACATCCRTGGGGTAACTGAAATTATTTGTGGTGGATTTACAGCAGGAAATATTTTGCAAATTCCCTTAGCCACTCCTTCCTTGCATCATCTGAAATTATCACTCATCTCTTTCAAAGAGAAGCACAAGAGTTAGCTGCACCAGTGAGGTTATTGGAGTATCTCTCTGTTGGGTTTTGAAATGCTTCTGCCAGTTAGACAGAGTAAATGGTCACATTTCCTAAGCAGTGATTTCCTACAGTAAGTTTCTAAACAATTTCCAGGAAACTAACGAGGAATATACTGACTTAATGTTCCAATTTACACCTGGTAAATCTTCACCTTTTGGGAAAACACTTCATTTAAGAGTGGCTTATTTATTTTATGGCTGCTCCTAACTGTTATCTTTGCTCTGCAGGAAGGTCACCATGGTATAGTCTATTGCTCCAGGAGGAAAAAGAGCAATCCCACCTCAGCCACCAAAATGTTTACATGATGTGGTGTTGAGTTTATATGTGGAGYTGAGAGAACTGTTCAGTCTAATTGCAAAGAGTTCTGGACTTCTTTGCCATGATTCTATAAATGTGCTAAACATTGCACTGTCATCTGAATGCAGTTTCGTTATGGTTACGCCAATTGTCTGTCATATGGTTTTGGTACAACAAAGAATAAAGACAAAAATCACAACTTCTTTTGCAAAGACAGGTAAATACTCATTATTGATTTTGAGATACRGTGGATTTGATCTCAATTTGATCTCATTTTTCTATCTGCTTTCCAAAGTACCATGCATTCTTTTCCTTGATTCATTCCCATACATTACAGCTTCCTTGTGATTTTAGTTGGCATCTTGGTCTTGCTTTCCAAGGATATACATGGCCATAGATTAGTGTTTACTCAGTGTGATTTCTACAATTCTATGAATTTCTTGCTTTCAGACTGGCTTTCTTATAAACGCTGTACACAGATTATAAATGATTTAAGTTATTTTTCAAAGACGGAATAAATACAGAATTGCTGTCCTACAGCAATTGTGTATCAGATGACCATCTTTATGATGATTTAACATATCTTTCATCAGATGGCAAGCTCTCTCAAGTTCTGCAAACTGGCTTCTATTTGAAAAGTGATAACTTAATGATGTTTTATCATGCACTTATTATGTCTTTTATTTCTTTATGCTAATATAACCCAGTCTGCCAAGATCTATTTTATACCTTATCTGCTTTTGTATTGTTATAAAGTATAAAGATATTGAATATTTCCTCAGTAGGAGTTGGTGTGTATCCATATACTTAACTATTTAGTAAGTCATCTCACTATTTCAAACTAGTAAGGGTATATCTCAAGGATGAGCAGCTGGTAGAGTTTTTGGGAAGGAGTGGTAGGAGTCCTTTCATAGTGCCTCATGCCAAACTGGAGATGTCTGTAATATTCAAATATCTGCCCTTTTCATTTGGCTGCTAATAGAATCTCTGTTGTGTTTTTTTTTTTTTTTTTTTTTTTAAGGCATTTTAATCTAAAAAGGTCACTATGTAAGTACTTTTCTATAAGAGCCTTCATTTACTATCTGGAATCTAGTACTGGAATTATTCCGTATATGGGAGCATTTTTTTTTCAAGTTAGGAATACGACTAATATTTTTGTTTGACTTGGCGCATAGTAATAGAAATGTTACTATATGGGTAATATGGAAGCAGAAGGACTCTAATATCCTTATGAAGGGCAGTTGATCTGTGGTCCTTTACTCTATTCTAGTACTGGTATATTTAAGTAGTTTCAGTACTGGTATATTTAAGTCACATCATCCTATTTCAGAACTTAACTCTACTGGACCGATTCTTAAATGAATGCCATAGCAAAACTTTTCAAGGGTGTCTGCAGACCTGCTCACATCTTTCCTTATAGCAGCTCATAGATGAGTGGCTCAGTCCTCCAGACTGAAAATCTCAGTCTAAAACTGTGATCATTTTCCTGAAGCAGTCATCAGCACTGTGTGTTTTAAAGCAGCTGCAACTGCACTTAAATTATTTTCCTTCCCTAATCCTTCATTCAAAAACAATTTACATGTGTATACATAAAATGGTTCTGTATGTATACCTACATCTAATTCTAATGGTACAAATTTATCAGGATTATAGAGAAGCTTTATGTTGGGTTTCTATTTCTGTTTAAAATAATACCTTTTATTTACTATCATAATAACCAACTCAGAAAAATAAAAATCCACCATCCAGTTTCTGAGCATTCTACAGGAGCACCATACGAAGATACCCACTACCCTTTCTGACAGGCTATTGTATGCACAGTATAAATACATTGATTCTTGAGCAGATATGATGAATGCCCAGGTGGTCCCCAGTCTCCCAAAGGAATCTATCTCTGCCCCCAAGCAAAAAGAATAGCTCGCTTAGATCTGTGCTACCTTATCTGCCTTTCTTCAAAGCTTGCCTACGTTAAAACAGGGCTGTGCTTTCAGCTCACAAACTCAGAGTTGTGAATTAAGCCCCTGCACTGAATGCCAATGAGTTTTTTTTCATAGAGAAGTGGGTAGTCAATAATGAAACTTGGGTTGGAACTAGTACTCCCCATAGTTAGGATGATGTGTATGGTTGCATGAYCTCATACAAACAGAGCATTACATCTTTTCTATGAAAATAATTGCATTATTATGTAAAAAACAAACAAGCATGCAAACAACAACAAAAAAACRCACAAGTTACTGCAGTCATCTGGGGAGGCTTAGCTGTCTAGCCCTAAAAAGCATGCATTTCAAAAAAAAAAAAAAAAGGGCATATTTCTATTGAAATGTTTTCTGTTTTCCTCCTATAGAGACATAAGCACTGTTACCATATGTCTTTTTGTTTGGCCTTTTAAATTAGCACCTCAGAGCTTAAATGTCTCTTAAGTGAATGGAAGCCTTTTGAGGGAATTTGGGAGAAATGGGATTAGGGCCTAGATATTTATTGTAATAAAGACATAAGAGGTATAGATACCTCCAGTATTTACTTCTTTTTCATTTTTTTCAGCACATGTTCCTTCTCTTTAGCACCATTTTTCTTTTTGACTTGGCTTAGGGTATGCTGTGGCCCACATTCATTACAGACAAAAGACTTCCTCAATTTATTTCATTGTAACCAGCGTCTGATCTCCCAGTCAGTATGTATTTTCATTTTCTTATTAATATGTTTTAGACCTCAGAATATTCTTCTCCAAGCCAGACAAACCTTAGGAAGTCCATAAAGTTAGAGCTCTATACTCATAATGATTATTTGAAGTATTCATCTTGTACAGAGAAGCTTACTGATCAGAATCAACTCTGCCTTGTGCCATCATCTTTCCTGTCAAGGTGAGATGTATATAACTCTTGGCGGGATGCACTTTATTATGTCCTACATGCTTGCTCTCCTTTTGGAGAAGAGAGCCAGAAAGTACTTCTGCTCATCTGGACTGATGGGAGAACTATTGTTAGTCAGATACCTGTCATCTTTTGACAAGTCAAGGTTACTTGAATTGTTACAAGAATATTTAATAGATTATTATCAGTAGTAGTTTCTTTACTCAGATCTTTGCTTTACTTTGCTGCAGAAGTTCAGTGTATTCTTATGTGAAAGTTGTCCAAAGACATATTATGTATTACAAGGTATTTTTGTCTGTATTATGCAGGAAGTCAAGGTCACTTCTAGTCTTTAAAATTAGTATCTTTGCAACTTTTCAAACCGTCCCCCCCCCCCGCACCCCCAAACATCTACATTGGGATGGTGAATCCATTCCAACAGGAGGGCATTAGTGGATAACCGTCTCAGGAATTATAAATCCAATGAGTATTTTAATTGTGACTCTAATTATAGCAAACAGCTTATTACTTTTTTATGTCTTGGGGGGGCATATTTGAGATAGCTCTTTAATTTATTTTTACCTTTTATTTCTTTRCAATTATCTGTAAAAGAATGAGGCAAATTTCTTCACAATGTGAATATTTCCTCATCTTTTCCTCTTAAGATAAGAATCTGATTTACTTAACTTATTTTTACTGGTATGATATCAGCTCCAGTCCTGCCATGCACACGAAGTGTCAGCAAAAAGTTTTAGCATGGAGTAATGGAAGTAAAACCTTTTTCTTCCTCTATTTACCCTGTTCATCTCCCCTCTCTTCAGTTTCACAGCTGGTTAATTTAATTAAGAGGAACGAGCATTGCCAAGAAAATATGTGCAGCATGGGTATTAGCTCCCATGATTCTGTTTCCCTGGTGCTGATGGAAATGATTATGATTTCAGAAATGAAATTAGTGCTGCTGAGTGCTTTTCAGACACAATCAGCTACTCTTCAGCACTGGGAATTTGCAGAGGATTCTGTGAAAATAGACAATGACAGGGCCTTACATCCTGATCTTCATCAGTGTCCTRAGATACTGTAAGCATCAATGTGTGGGAACTCAAACACAAATGAAGAGTCAGGATTTTCTTGGCTTTTAAATCAAAATAGAAGGAGTGTTTGTCCAAGGAAAGGAGAGGCCCTGAAAGCAGATATGCTACACATTCAAGAAAGACATGTATGAACAGAAGACATTGGGTAAACTTTGCAAAAAGAAGCAAAGTCCATGAAAAGAGTTTTCTGCTGTTGACAAGTACAGCAATAGATTTAACAGGACTAACGGGGCTTTAGGCCCTCCATGAGCCCTGTGTAGTCAGCACATCTTTTGGGGTCTCGTAATGCCAACCTGCAGCTCCCTTGCGCACTGGCTGTCCAGTGAAAAATCTCAGTCCATGCAGCATCCACACCAAGGAATAAATCCTAATCTTTAAACATAGCTCAATTCTAAGGGGTTCATTAGTGTGAGAGCCCTTGGCTTGGCCTTCTGTTCACAAGCTGGAGCATGCTTTTTCATGTCAACTGTGAATATTGTAAATATAAGGGAAAAATGCTCTCACCTTTCATCCATGCAGCGTTTTGTATTGAACATTTGTTCTTTTTTTTTTTTCCATCTTGTGTACCTGGATTGTGTATAAGAAAACTATTGCAGTGAGTGCCCTTAGCAACATAATTAGTGTTGTTAATAAGGCACTGAATGTGCAGTACAAAGAGGTATGCTGAAAGTCTTTAGTGTGATGTTAAAAGCAGCAGAATGGACTGGAATATGTTAGAAAGTTTTAAAAAGCATTAATCCTGAGGGATATTGAGTACCTACAGGCAGAAACAATCCAACCCTCTGTGAATCTCAGTGAAATTATTGCAATATTGTAATAACTAGGGGTGATCAGCAGAATTATACTAGGTGAAGGATTTAATTAGAAACCACTTAGACTCTCATAYCACTGAAAATTACAACATGCCTTTTAGTCAATGAAATGAACAATATCCAAAGAAAAAAAAAAACATTGTAAAAAAATTATTCAAGACTTTCTTTATATTACTTCCACCTTATGAGAGCCTATTAAATCATTTCACAAGTCTGAAATGAGATATACCTATCCACTTTTGTAAAAATGAGTACTTCTGTTAAACTGAACATYTCAAGGCACTCTGCAGAAACACAGATCTACCAAGTAAGGTCTTCATCCTTCTGTGAGAATAATCTGCTAAACGCAGAGGAAGGTGGCTCCGTACAAAAGGGTGTGCAAGGCTGTGCAATACCGGAGCTTCCAAGTTTACCAAAGAACAGAATTAACAAAAGGGGCTGGATAAAAAAGAAAACAGTCCTTGGGAGTGTGAAGGTATGAATGGATGTACAGCCAATGACACAGTATGAATATATGTGTGCACACATTAAAACTGCATAAATCTCCTTATACCCTTTTCCCATTTGCATCCCACATGCTTCCGCCAAGCCTCTCGAGACRGTGTAAAAGAGCTGGGGATCTGAGGGCAGTGTCTGAGTTGTGAAAAAGCTACATTTCACTTATCTTTCCTCCTATCCTTGCACCCCGATGCTTTGCAAAACGAACAAGCTACATATCTACATATCATAACCAAAACTACGTATCAGAGTACATTCACTGAAAGCCTTACTATCTGGAGCTGTAAGATTCAGCAAACCTTGTCTGGGCTGCCCATGAGCCTGCTGGTAGATTTATGTTGTCAGATGGAAACTATATGGAGCTCTTAGTTATGACTGGTTTTCTGTCAAAATCAGTTTGACCTAAACTAGGCTTTATAGAAACTTAAAACATGAGGTGAAATGTCATATAATCCGTAGTGAAACTCCTTCAACCCGGCATTTTTTTTCTTTTTCTTTTTTTTTTTTTTTTTTTTTAAGGGAAGCGTACAGCTTCTTGGGCCAAACTCTCAAGTTCTCGCCCAGTTTAAATTTGGTCTGTGGGTGCTGTGTAAGGAGTGGCTAGAAGGCCCAAAGCAGCTTTCCTGTCTTGTCTTTGTTCACAGCATACTGGTTGAGTCTGATACCATGGCTACATAGAAGAAATGAATGTTGAATTGGGCCTGAAAGTTTCAATACTTTCAATAACAGGCACTATCTCTAGAGGAAAAGATCCAAGTTTATATACATGTAGGAGGTTGACAAGTTTCAACAAAACAAATGCAGAGGCAAAAAGCTCATTGTGAGATCTGAGCCTCTGGAGGAACAAAAAAGAAACAAAACAAAAACCCACATAGGCAAACTGTAGAATATTCACCAATCTTGTCAAAAAAAAAAAAATCTATTTCCGCTTCAATCTCCTTTAGCCTATTCAAAAGAGTGGACARTGTTTATTACCAGCATCAGACATTCCGTTTAATTACATGAATATGTAAGAAGATCCCTGCCACCTAGTGGTAAGGATCCCATTTCTCCCATTGCAGGAGCCCTGTGTTCAAGAGCACAAGTTGCATTGCCAGAGCTTTCCACAAATACTGCATTTGCTAAGTTTCTAGACTAATATGTTAGTAATTCTTTGTCAAGTGCCAATGGGTATCATGGCACCATGCAAGCGCAGAGGGCTCCTAGTCTAATTTCTGTGGGACAATAGAGCCAAGAGACCCGAGATGGATACCCTTAGCACAGATGCATTCCTTTTAATTCTGTTTGGTTTACCAAATAGGAATTCCTCTAGGAAACCTCAACAAAGAACTGGATTAATGAGAACCCTAGCAGAGAGCGTTTGCTGTATAAGCAATTCCGAGCCTAAGTAAAGCAAGGGGCAAAGTCTGATCACTGTTCAGTACAAAACTCAAATAAATTCTGACAGAAGTGGGTGAAAAATGCACCAGCTGCAGGTCAGCAAGAAATACTAACAACCCTCAAACACTAGGCTGCCTATTTTCATTAAAAAGCAAACAAAGAACAAAACAAATACTTATTTTTTCTGCCTTTTGTTGTTCTGCAGAGTTTGTTTTGACACTCCTCCTTCAGCAATGCAGCCTCTCAACTCCTTCCATTTTGTGGCATGTCACCACTCCTTCTCCTCTGCTTGGCTACATCCAAGATAGATGGCTCTCATGATCATGCTCCAGAAGTCCTCAGAGTGCTTTYGTCTTGCCGCTGCCAGGTCAGTTTTCTGTCTCTGCTTTCCCAATGCTGCAACTGAGGTGAGCAAAGTCTGTCTGGGTTTCAATGCAGGAAGACCATCCCGATTGAAGGAATTAGCCAGAAGGTGGTCTCCAAGAAGCAAACTTCCCTGATGCTATGAGTCCTCTCCTACCACCCCATGGCCAAAATGGCCTCTCAGGTGGCTAACACCATCTTGAAGTGGCTAACCATGCACTAAAATGTGTGATTTTCTACAATGCTGATAATAGGGAATACACAAAACCTGTCAGGGTGGTTCCTGGACAGTATTTCTTTTGGTCTTGGCAGTGATTTTTGCAGGCACAGCTTCCMTTATCTCCTGTGCCTCTGTACCAAGAGAAGAAAAATATAGTGAGAAAAGAGACAATGAAACAGATGCTTCTTAGATAGCTTGTCTTAGAATATTCTGTGCAAAAATGTGGTTGAAGACAAAAGCAAGAAAAATAAATAAATCCCCACTTAATCTGAGCAGTCCTGGATCACCTCTCATCCTTTGAAATGAAATACCAAGCAGGTGAGTTTATCTGTATTTACTTTAGCACAGTCTCCTTCATTTCTTGGTTGACAAAGCCATTACTGATGGCAGGAGCAGCTAGAAGGACCTATGGTGATTACAAAACTTCTGTATGGTAAGAGTTTTCTGTGAGTCCAAGTGGAGTCCACACTGACGTTGCCGAGACAGCCCCCAGCAGGAGAGCTCCTTGTATGTTCTGGAGCAGGTCACCATTCCTGCTTTCAAGCCCAGCACCCAGGATACATGGCACTAGATGCTTTCTAACCTCATTGGGCATGGAAACATCAATTGCTGGGACTATTATGTTGAAAGTATGTGCTCAATCAGATGTCCAATTCAAAACAGAAGAGAGTCTCCACTGTGCTCCTGTGCCAGGCAAATAACTTTGGTAAGTGCKTTGGCATTAATATAGGAGAGTCTTGTAAAGTTCATGGCACTTTTATGTAATTTTTCTACCGAAGAGGATATATTTTTTTCTAAGTCCCTAAAGCTAACATTATCAACACTAAAGTTATTCCCATTCTTCCATCCTAAGAGATCCTACTCCCCATGACAGTAGAAGTCACTAAATATTTGCATACCAGAAGAGCTTTGTTTTATCTGTCCTTAAGCAGCTGTAGGATAGTAATGGAACGTGCCTTTGAGAGATGGCATTTGCTAGAGTAGCAGAAATTGCTGAGTAATATTTGCTTATAGTTTAGTCCTGCTGATACTTGCTAGTAACTGAGTCTAGGAACTGTGAAATGAGGACTTACTACTTACCAGCTCTTTAAGCAGTTGGCAGAATACCCCAGTTCATGTCTGTAGAGACCTGTTATTAGCATGAGGTTCAAGAAAGGCGCTCATCTGGGCAGGTGTCTTGGTTGTTATGTTTGCCCATTATGGCTATTGGAACTGGCATGGTTGCAAATTGTGGTGTCCTTGTGGTTTTTGTTGAGGTATGTTCCTGAAGACTACCTGTCAGCAATCATACATATGGCTTGCTGAGATCAAAATAACTGCCCCAGAATATTTTACATGTGTTGCCATAATGTGTGGAAGGTCTGTGGCTGCAGATATTCGTAGTGTGTTGCTGTTCCTACCAGAAAAGACTCTACAGAATCAAGTCTGGGGATGTTTGTAGCTGCTATAAGTCAAATACYAAAGCTAGAATTTATACAAAGGAAGAGAGTATTAATTCTTTCCAGTATTAACATTTGTCCTTTTACAGTTCCATCAGCTTTGGATTTTAAGTTCATTTTCTSTTTCTAATGACTCCAGCTTGATCACAATAGACTGGCTTTGGTTCTCATCTCCTTTAACCTCCTTTTCACCTTCCTGGACCTACTTAGTACATTTCTCAAGGACTTCTATGGGGTCAGCACTTTCTCCTTTCTCCTGTCCTTTAGTTCTRCTAGGAAATTTATCAGATAATAGGCTGTGTTCTTTATGTTTTGKGTGCTTAGGCATGGGCCTAGAATACAAGAAAACAGCAATGATTTACCGTTTAATTTTCAAATCAAGGGATAGTTGTATAAATATTTTTTCACAACATAGTTTTGGGGAGGCATTTCAAAATTAACAGGTTTTAAACTATTCCTTTCCATTTTATTTTCTTTTACCGTGTAGAAGTCTCTGGGGTCACATAGGCCTCAAGAGGTACAAACTCGAGATTCTTGCTCTGCCCATCAGCCTTTTGCAGCTGTGGGTCTAAGTCCAAAGTCTGMTACAGAATTAGTCACAGAATCACAAAATGGTTGAGGTTGGAAGGAATCTCTAGAAATCATCTAGTCCAACCTCCCTGCTCAAGCAGGGACACCTAGAGCATGTGGCACAGGGTGGCCAAAGTAGGAATTTTGGCAGCTGTGAACATATCCAATATAAGAATATATGTGTCCTATCAGTACTAGAAAAGCAAGGCTACATCTTGCTAGTCTCACCACAGCTGGTGTGGTGAGGGCTGTTTGAGCTCTTTTGTCAGACATTTGAGTCAGGTGATGGAAGGTGAGCAACTAGTGTTTCAGGCTGATCGTTGYATTTGCATTTCTGCAGGTCATCCTTGGAAGTTGCAGCCTCGCTCTGTATGACCAAAAGCAGAAGACATCTTGAGAAAGATGGAAAGGAAGTTCAGTAAGTTTATCCTGTTAGCTGGATAGATGGTCCTGAAGTTGTGTGTGATTGAGGAGTACAGCTGGTTGCGAAGCAAGGGCAATGTCCTGGGATGGCATGGTACCAGATGTGTTCAGTCTCCAAAAGCCATTTCACACRTCCCATAGATACGCCTTCATAGGCTGAGCAATCATACATCGAAGCAGGAGGAGAGTTTTCTGTCCTTCTCAAGGCTTAGGTGACTATTTTTCTCCTATCTTTGTTGATAGAGTCTCATTATTGACAGCCCCAGACTTTCCAAAGCATTCAGCCCAAATCAGTCCAAACCAATAGGATTGCCTTATAAATCATGATTTTTTTGTCTTTGATTATTTTTGCTTTTAATCTTTAGAGTGAAGCTGATTGCTATTCACGAAGTTTTCTCTACTGCCACAGAGACTCTTGTATTTGGTTAAAATGAGCTTCTTCAATACTATGTTTCCTGCTTTGAGACCTTTTTAAAAAAAAAAAGCATTAAAAATCACAGAGCATTCAGCAAAGTGGGATAGTTTTCAGTCTGGCAGGGACTCATCAGACAAGGGCTCTCCGAGCAGCACAAGGAATAGAGGCTCTGCTGAGGAGTCAGCAGTGGCTGGAGCTTTCAATGGGTAATGAAGCTGCTGCCTGAAACCAAGACTCTGCCAGCCCTGCCTGTCTGCTCCACTTCAGAGAGAGGTGTTCCTGRAAGGAAAGGATGGATATTTCTCCCTGTTGCTTTACCTGACCTTTCTCCTCTTTTGTGTGGAAAAAATACCCCCAAAATCTTCCAAATTGCATGCTGTATTTCAAGAGATATTTGCAGAACCCTTTTGCCCTTTTATATGATATTTTATACATATTCATCACAGAATCTTTTCCTTGCTGTGTAAGAAAACTGCCTGGTGTGAGGTATCTGGAATGGGTCTGACTCAAATCTGCAAACCTGCTTACACCCTCTTTTTCTCAAGGTAAATTACGACCGTGCTTGTAGACATTTATCTCTCTACTTTTCTTTGCCTATAACTACTTAATGGTAAGACCTGTGCTAACAGCTACCAAAATGCCTGGCTTTTTTATCTGCCAAAAGGACTCCCTCAGAGAGAAAGGTAGAGATATTTTGTGCATGRTGGAGTAAAAAGAGAAAAATGCAGTATCCCTTTTCTACTGTTTTGGGAGCCCTCTTCATTTCTTTTTCCCTCGTCATACAAGAATAGAACTAGTGGAATCTTTCTAGTGACTTCAGTGATTTTTGGATTAAACTCATTGCAAATGTTTGTTATTGCTTTAACCAGGGGGTGAAAAGGCCTGGAAAAAAAAAAAAAAAGAGAGAGAGAGAGAGATTAAGAGAGATTAGTTAAAAAAAAAATCTGTCTTAATTTGTTTGAAGAGCTTGCTCTGTCAGTGTGGAGCCAGATCTTATTCTTTGCACAATGGTAGTACCCTCATATCATTAAAAAAAATAATAAAAAAAAAGGAGAGAGGGAGTTATGAAAAGCTCATTTCACTTGGTACCAGTAAGGGAACAAAACCACGTTTATTCAGGATTACTTCTGTGTTGAAGCTTATGATGCAGCTACTGAATTATCAAAACAAAAATAATGTGTGTCCAGGATGGGGTTTATCTGAGGAAGTGCAAGACAGTAAGGATTAGCACAACACTTGACTATGGCTCAAACTACCCCGTACTGATAAGTTCCTTCCCTCGGCACTTTCTTAGTGCTGTGTTCTGTCCGCATATGGATCAGCGTGGAGAAGGACCTCAACACTGACCTGTTCACCCCAATGACTCCTCCCCAACGTTACAAAGCAACTATTCTTTAAAGAGTCGGCTCTGGCTGCACAGAGCCAATCTGCCTAAGGTGAAGACAGAACTTGATACTTTTGCTTACACTGGGCAGAACCAAATGGCATCAGTTTTCCTGCGCTGATTTCAGTGAGACCAGCCGTGGAAGCAGAGCCATCCTGCATATGTGCAAATATCCCAGACTGGCCCTTTGCCTTCAGAGTTGAGGAATTAGAACAGAATAAGGCATTAAAACGTGGGAAAAAAATATACATCTGTCACAGGGGTCTTTGCCATAGGCAAATGCCGCCGAAAGCCTTAGTGTCCTGGCCCTCCTTCTGATAAACTGTGCTGGAAGCTGACTATCTTTGTTTAGATAATGCAGTGTCTGCATCATTACAGTTAATGCAGAAATAATGCCTAACCGTCAATTGTGGTTTGTTCTTTTACCAAATGAAACACACTATTCATGGTTTTTCATAGCTTAGTGCTGTCTCCTCCGCTACAGAAATACAGAGCAAAAATAGGTGGAGAAGGGTTTTGCCACAAAAGAAACATTGACATAAGCAGTCAAGTGTTTCATTTGAGAAGGGGTTGTACATGCTATCGTTACAGCCGCTGCTAAGGTTGATTACTTTTAAGAGTTTTAATTTGTCTGTAAAAATGTTTTGGCTTAAAGCATATGAAAGAGAATGACTTGAGCAAAGCTTTTCTTCAATACAGAATCTGAGAGCTTGCAGAAGTCTATTGTTCTGAATGACTTTGTGGTTTTTGGAAACAATTCTAGATAACTGACTTACATTAGAATCGCATACATTCTTATACCTTTAAGAGGAAAACTGGAGGGATGGATTAATTTTCATCCCAGCTGGCATGGCACCACAGGTTACAAGTAGAAGGCAATGGGAAGTTAGACCTTTAGAACTAGTAGGCCAAATAGAAGAACTTCACAAGGATCTCCGATTTGCCTGAACTGACCTTAGCATTGCTGGCATCCAAATTACATGAATTATTTCCATCACTTTTATGGCTTTTCACTCACACCAGTTCAGGAGGAAAAAGGAGARGGGAAAAAAAAAAAAAAGATAAAAAAACTAAGAGATAGTAAAACTACAGAAGTTGGCACCAGAGAACTTACACTAGGTAAATGTATTTTTCTTCGGTTGACTATGTTTCAGACTCTTAAGTCTTAATATTGTTTCAAGAGATGGGAAGCTTTTTCTTCACAGATGCTCAGTTTGACATCTGCACATTGGCCATTGCCTCAATCTAATTAATTTCAGATATTTCAGAAACAATGGTTTCTCATAAAGAACCATTTAAGGTCTGTGTTTCACATGTAAAATAATAACCGTCGTTGAGTCAGCAAACATAAAACCTGTGCTTAAAAAGTCTGTAATGAAAATAATATTTTTCATCGTCTCAGGACTATGATGTAGCTAATAGGATCTTTTTTCCCCTCAAACAATATTGCTTTTAGGATTGAGACAAAGCCCAAACATTTTCCTGTTGTTGGAGGGGGGAGGTTCACAGAAGTCTGAACATCTGAAAACAATGATTTATCACGGGAGACATTTGGCAACCTATGTAAAGGTTTACTATTTCTACTTTGCCTAAACTATTTACAGAGAGAAATGTTCGATGTCCAYGGTAAATCAGACTATGTTTCAGGCCTCAGACGGCAAGGAAGTTTGCACGGTCTTGCTGAGAGGAGAAAAAGATTTCTTTTCTGGGTGATTTTTAGTTCAGTGCAGCAATGATAGCTTTCATGGTAAAAGGAGAGCTTTAAATAAAGCAGGACGGAAAGAAAAGGAAGATTTTAGAGGTCGGGCTTTTTTTTTTTTTTTTTTTTTTTTTAGCCTGATTACCTCTTCACCTTCTCTGATGCTTCTCACCATTCTTAAAAACCCTGAGGGGCTCTCGCGTAAGCCAGCCTCCTGCCTCTAGTGTTTTCTTTCCTTCTGGGCTTGACGAGCCTTTGGATGACTCCCTTTCCTTGCCTGCCCCCAGCCCCACGTTTCCTGCACGCCGGGCTGGCCGGAGCCGCCTGCTCCCCTGCGTGTGCCTTTGTGTCCCGAGGGGAGAGCCGGCAGCTGGGAGGTCTCCCTCCTCCTCCTCCTCCTCCTCCTCCTCAGAAACGGGCTTCTCCCCGCGCCTCTAGTAAGGGCATAAAAGGCGCTCCCGGGGGCTGCGCGCTCCTTTGTGCGGCTGCCGCTGCATCCCCAGCGCGTCCCTCCTCCCGGCGCTCCCAGGCCCCCAGAAAGACGGGAGAGCGCGGAGGGAGCCGCGGAGGCGCCCGCGGGGCCCGGAGGCTCCGCGGGGTCGCCGGGAGCCGCGGCCGGTCCCGCGTGGCGCGGGGCTCGCAGCGCTCCCCACGCAGCGCCCAGGCGGGTCCCGCGGGGCGCCCGCGGGAGGGCAGGGGGAGGAGGAGGAGGAGGAGGAGGAGGAAGAGGAGGAGGAGGAGGGGGAACGAGGCGGTTTCGGCAGCCTGCGCTTTCTTCCCCTCGCTATGAATGAACGTCTGCCCGTCCGGGTCCCATCAGGGCTCCGGTGCTTGGGGTGGGGGCAGGACTTTTCTTTAGAAATCATCGCTTTTCTCTCCCGTGGTGGAAAAATAAAAAGGAGATAGAAGAGAGCACACCTGAGGCTGTTCCGCACTTCGTTAGCTCTGTGGTTTAACCTGTCATTGCTTCTTGGCAGTGCCCCTTGGCAAAGATAGAGTAATGCCCTTCAACCCCTGCCAAATCCTACTGGTACCCATCTCCCAGCATCTCCTTTCCCTCCACGGGGGTTGGCAGGAGCAGCCCTCTTTCTGAAACCTCAGACTCAGGGGGTGCCCCAGTGTGGGGGGGCCTTCCCCACCTTGGCTATTCCTGTCTGCTCCTGTTGTGTCCAGAGCTATGAGGAAAAGCTCGTGCCCCAGCCTAYGGGTGCTAGCTCTGCAAGGGAATTAAGATCTCCCCAGGGATAGAGAGAGAAGGAATTCAATGACTTTTCTTTCCTTCCTTAGCCAGGAGCAAATAACTTAATCTTCAGTGGCTTTATGTCAAGAGGTAATGGAGGAGCTAGACCAGGGCCCTGGCTTCTATTTTGACYGTTAAAAGCTGGAAAGATGTGAAGGGTGGCAGAAATGGAGGGGACATCTGAACTAACATCAGTTTGACCTTGATGCCTGATCATTTAGGAGTTCCTCATTCATTCTGCAGAGCTCCTGGAGGTTGGCTTGGGCAGGTGAAGAAAAACAGGGCTATTGTGTACACCCTGCTCCCCTCTTCTGTAGCCTAGGATGGTGGTAGGAGGTTTATCACATTGTCCAAGAGCTGCAGGAAAGGGAATGGGCTATGGCCATGGCACTGACACAAAGGAGAGGAGCCAACCAAGAGAGCTGCAAACCATGCATGTGTCTTCAAAGGATTTGGCCTGTGGCCCACAGACCTATGGTGAGAGGGAGCAGTAGCCTATACGTGCGTAGCGCACAGTTCCTTATGTTATGGAGAGCGGGGAGGTGGAGRGCTGTTCTGAACCAATGCTGAAGAAATCCAAAGTTCAATTTTCTCCCTTAATCACAACATTGTGCAGAGGAAGTGCGCATGGCCTCAGCAGGAAGGGTGGCTAGGCAGGGAGGGCCAGGCTCACATGGGGGAAGCAAAGAGCAGCTATGCCCTTCCCACCCCCCATGGCTCAAAAATGAACTGTAATGCTTTTGTGTGAAACTTCTTGCGTTAAAAAAGCCTCAAAATATGCAGTTCTTTATAGCACACATTTTAAAGCATCAAGTTACATTTCTGTCAACTCTTTCACGGCATGATGTTTCAGGATTTAAAAAGCCTGCCGGCTGATGTTCAGCAGCTCCAGGCTGCTTGCAAAGGGGCTGAACATGATGATTCGGACCCACAACAAGTGGAACCTGAGGGGCCAGTGCTGAGGGGCTGCTGTGGCCAAATATAGCCTTTACTCACATAGGAGAAGGGATTAGCCACTTCTTAAAGCCCATGGTAGTGAGTAATTATGGATTTACCCTATTTAAGGAGGAAAGAGCAACAAGCCAAATCTCTGGAGGCGAGATAAGGATTTGATCCTCGCAGTCCTACTCAGACAGTTGTGATCTTAGCGAAGCCCCCAGGTCTCTGTCTCCCCCTGCTTGGCCACAGTCTCTTCCACCTCTCACTTCTCCAGCTTGGCACTGAGGACTGTGTTGGGAAATGCTTTGGGCTTGTTTCAAACTCTCTGTCAGCAAAACTCCAGGGATACAGGAGCCGGAAAAATAATAGCGAGAGGCACTGAAGGAAACCCCCTCCTGCATCTTCCTAGCGTTAGCGCCTGGGGCTGCCAGAAACGTGCCCAGATCAGACACACCTATTTCTTCAGGCTTCTCTTTGCTGGGCCTGGATTTACACCTTCTGGAGGGGAGGAGAATGTGGTGCGTGCTCCTCTGGGAGTGAACGTGCCAGGGCACAGCTGCTTGCCAGGATTTTCTGCCTTTTGAAGGGTGCCTCTGTCACACAGCAGGATAGGTACATCTTGGGAAAGGAGTTGCATGTGAAATAGGGGTCGAGCTTTAATCGGTGAGAGTCCTCTGTAGAAGGGTGGGTTAGAGTTCTGCTCATGACTTCATCTCCATGGGTTTTGGATGCAAGCACAGCCTCTAATCTCAATAAAAAAAGAAAAGCGGCTGGAGATGCGTAAAGCTAGGGTGGAGAAGCTTGGCTCGGGAGGCTGTAGATGTGAGACTGCCTGTGAATTGGCACAGTCGGAGGAAGTTTGGAACAATTACCAATATATTCTTTTATTACAACCTCCGCTGAGATTGGGGGAGGCAAAGAGAAGGRAAAAAAAAARAARAAAAAAAAAAAGAGGATTTCAGACCCAGTCACTTTCCCCATTTAGCTGGCCTTGGGAGCCAGAGCAGAGGAGGTCTCTTCATTCTCTTCCCAGTTAATTATTTAATTAGGGAACAATGTTTCTTTCACACTTTCCCGAGGGCTGATGCCTGCGCGCCGAGCGGCGCAGCCTGAGCCGCTCTCCGCCGCTGCCGAAGCGCGGCTCTTGCGCCGCTCCCGGAACGGAACCGGGACCGGGACCAGGGCCGGGGCCGGGCCGGGGGGCGGCAGCGGCGGGGCCGGGGGCGGTCGCGCTGCTCCCCCCGCGCCGGGCAGGCGCTGGGGGCTCTCCTGCGCCGAGCAGCTGTGGGAGCTCTGCAATTGCAAGGAGGCTCTTGAAGAGCCTCTGAACCCTCCTCTCCCCGAGCCAGCGCCCCTCCTCTGCAGCGCTGACGGTACAACGATATAATAATGATGGGTGGCGGAGGCTCGCATTTGAACTTGCAGGCGAGCTCCTTTTGACCACAACTCAGCGCAGGAGCCCGGAGTCAGGTGCTCGCCCGTGGGGAGGGAGGGGAGAGCGAGCTCTGGGAGAAGGGGAGACCCGGAACCAGCATCTCCTCCCAGCACTAACAAGGGGATTTACTCTTTCATGCGGCCACTGGGATCTCTGGACTAGCCTAGAACCACGTTGTGATTTTTTGCAATCTCTGCAGTACACTACCTTTTAAGGTAACTATACTCTTTTAATGCATTTTTTTTTCCTTAGCAGTAGGCACCTATTGTAAGATTTTTAGATTTAAAGTGATTTGCTGTTGGTACCTGTCAAGACAAAGAGTTGAACTGCAGACCTTCAGGGGGAGATAATGAATATCAATGACTGGGGAATTTAAGCAACCTGGGTAAGTTCAACAACACGCGGGGAGGGAAAGGAGAAAGGATTCTCTGGGATCTACAAGAATCCCGTTGTGCAAAGAGGAGAACAAAGAAAACTAGGAAATAGAAGACTTCGGGGGTGGAAGTGCTGACAGAAGTCTTGGTATTGGTTGTTTGAATGGATGGTGGGAAGGTAGAGCTGCACCTTGGCGTGCGACAGGGCTCAGGAGGGAGAAAGGAAGCAGCTATTTTGTATGGGTATTAAACGCACAAAAGCACTGTGAAAACGTGTAGCAGGAGCTGCAGGAACCTTTTTTTTTTTTTTTTTTTTTTTTTTCCCTCCTTCTCTTCTTCCCCTTCTTCTCTCTTTTCTTCCCTCCTTCCTTCCTTTCCACTTTCCCTCCTTTTCTCCTCCCCGGTGTTCCTGGAAAGCTGTTTCCAGGGCAGACCCAAGCGGTGGGGCTGCGAGCTTCAGACAAGCATCGCTCCAGAGGAGACAGAAAGCGGGAGTCCTTTGAGCCACATTTTCATGCTAAAAGGGGGGGTGGGCGAGGAGGAGGAGGATCACAAGGTCAGTGGAGCAAAACGCCCCCCTCTTACACCCTCGGGCAGCTTCTCGGGGGGACACTGCCTTCCCCCCTCCCTCACTCCTTGGGGTCCCTCCTTTGTGTTACAAAGAAAGTGAGAGCATCGTGAAAGGAACCAGGGAGTTTCGGCGGCGGGAAAAGGAGAGGGAAGGAGGAGGAGGAGGAAAAAAAAAAAAAAAAAAAAGGCGGCAGGAGCCCCTTCGTCGGAGGAGCCCGAGCCGCTTCGGCGGCCCCGACCTAACTTGGTCGCACAAAGGGGTGCGGGGCCGCCGGGCTGCCCGCGTCGTCCCGCGGCTGCCTAGGGAGCCTCCCGCCCGCCCGCCGGGCGCGCAAGGTCTGGGCAAGGGGGAGTGTGTGTGTGTGTGTGT
Source organism: Nothoprocta perdicaria (assembly GCF_003342845.1). Lineage (NCBI taxonomy): Eukaryota > Metazoa > Chordata > Aves > Tinamiformes > Tinamidae > Nothoprocta > Nothoprocta perdicaria. The sequence continues at coordinate 973,994 of NW_020454093.1, read as the reverse complement.
GTGTGGGGGGGGGCTTCCCTTTTGTTGCAAAGAAGTGTCAGGGGCGCGCTTTATCCGTTCGCGATTGAAACGTGTTGCAGAAATTTAACCCGGGACGGGGAGACTTTAAATTTTCTTTTTCTTTCTTTTGTGGGGAGGGAGAGGAAAAAAAAAAAAAAAAAAAGACCGAAAGGAAGGAGTTTCATTCCAAAAAATGAGTAAGACTTGGCAGATGTGAAACAAAGTCGAGTCAAATATAGGGATGGGTGGCTTTTACTGTGAAGCTTGTTGCCGGAGAGGGGAAAAGAAGTCGGTAGCTATAATGTGAGGATGTATATGTATGTAATATAGATATATAGTCCTGCTAAGGAAGCGTGTTCTCGGGCTGCTGGGGAGTCTCGGAGCGGGGCAGCGCGCGGAGGTTCCCCGCGCGCACGGGCGGGCTCCGGCGCCGCAACTCGCGCGCCTCCAGCCTGCGACTTATTACTCAAGCGGACCGAAAAACGTGCCCAGATTGCCGTAAATGTCAGGGTGTGGGACGCGCGCCTCGATACAATGCAAACGGGAGGGGAAAAACCGATGTCATCGCTGGAAGAGGTGGCCCCGCGGAGGCAGCTGCTGCAGGAGCGCCGCGCGCCGGGGCCGGCGCGGGGGTTTCCGCGGGGCTTGCGCGGGGCTTGCGCGGGGGTTTCCGCGGGGCTTGCGCGCGGGCGGAGCGGCGCGGCCGCCGCCCCCCGCGCGCTGTCGAGGAACGGCGCGGCGGGCGGAGCCCGGGCGCCCCCTGCCGGCGGCGGGAGGTCGCGCTGCGCCCCCCGGGCCCAGGCCGGCTGAGGGAGCGGCGGGGCCCCTCGGGCCGCTCCTGCTGGCCGGGGGGAGGCAGGACCCCAGTCCATGGGCATGAAGGAGAAAGCGACCCTGATGTGGGCACACAGGATATGTGGGGCACAGCCAGGGGATGCAGGGCTCCGGCGAGGGTTGCAGGGCCTGTGGGTGGACTTAGGGGATCCTGGGCTCAGCCTCAGCCCCTTCGCTGAGGAGCACCTGAAGGGGATATGGCATCTGTGAAGGATGCAGGGGCCAACCAAGGGGCTTGGGGCCAATGGAAGAGTCCAGTCTAGGGTGCAGGACATGTAGGGGGGTGTGGAGCCCAACCAAGGGAGCATGGGGGCAGCACTGATGGTGAATGAACTGGGACTTGCATGTGGCAGCACATATTGGTACTCCCCAGCCCTTAGTTTTCAGGCATCATGTTGCTCCTGGGATCCTCTGCCAGCAGCCCCATGAAACTTGTGTTTTGGAGAGCAAGATGCAAGTAGATGCCTGCAGTATATAATGTGCTGGGTGTTAACTGCAGATGAGGCTGGGGGCTAYGGGTACAGACCACCTCTGAGGCTTCGCTTGACTGCTGTCATGCAGGGCTGGACTCTGCTCCCATGTGTGCTCCGCTGGCTGCAGGACTGGTGGTAGCACGTGAGGCAGTGAAGTTACTACATGCACTGCGAGGCTGCATGTGGTGCTCTTCTGAACATGTCACAACCATTTCTAATTAATGAGGGATATACCTGACAGTTACAATAACACTTATACAAGACAGAGGGAAAAAAACCCTAATCTTTCAGCTAAGTTAGTTGAAGTCCTTTGTAGAGACAGAAGAACAACCATGCTAATGTCTTCAATATGTGTTGCGTAAGTAACTCTTCGCAAATGTCCTTGCATGTGTATTGTGTGTATGTGTTTATTCAAGAGCTTTAAGGTCCCTGCCCAYAGTGCAAATATAATGAGGCCTACTGGCCTCAGAGCACTGAAGCTGGAAACATCTATCAGACGTGCTGATGACCTCACTGGTCTCRCACTGAGCCCTTTGCTCCTAGGGTAGTTGTGGCTTGTGGCCTGTGGATTGTAAATGCCCCAAGCTGTGTTTCASTTGCAGTTACGTGCATGCAGCATGTGCAGCTGCATCAGTACTCCCTGGATTCACCTGCTGCATGCTTGGCCAGGAGAGTGCTCTAGTGCTTTGCTTGATAGCTGTAGGGATGGTGTTTCCAGTCCTACAAAGTGGATGAATGGAAGAAAAGCAGTGAGGGACCTGCACTGCTTTTACCCTTTCTTGGGACAAGAGCTCTGATACTTTCTGCTCTTTCACAGTTTTTCTTTTCATTTCCCTCCTGCTGTTATTCTCATGTTCCTCTTGCCATCATCGCCACAGCACTGACAGGTGAGAGGGTGATGGGATGGGGAGAGGAAGTGCGGGAATGACCAGAAGCAGCTCAGTGGGAGACAGGAGGATGGGGCTTGTGCCACAGGCAGAGTTGGGACAGGCACAGGGTGTGGGTGACCTGCAGGCACGTAGGGTTGGGGACCCTGCTGCAGGCTCTACCTGAGGCGCTTTTCTATTGTGTCCCTCTGAGGTGAGGCTGCTTCCCCATCCAGAGCTGCTTCTGGCATAAATTAGAGCTGGCCGGGAGAGGGGGATGTTCTAGCACAGCAGCTTCCCTGCAGCTGCCAGAGCGAGCGAGGGTTGCCAGAACATGCTGTGCTCTGGTCACTCTCCCATCTGCACCCTTGCTCATGCTTGGGACTGGAGACAGCGCTGCTGGCCTGTTAGRCTCCAGCACCAGAGGACTCCCGCAGACCCTGCTGGTGCTGGAGGTGGTGAGGAGAGGTTGTGGCAGAGCCCCGCAGCACCTCCATGGCCTCGTGCCCTATCGCAGGAGGCAGCTTTGCAGTTGCCAGTGATGAATCAGATACAGGCCAAGCCAACCAAGTGGCAACGCAGTGGGCTAATTAATCACATGGCAGAAACGTGGTGAAATGGGCTAAGTTAATTAAACAGAATTTATGGTTAAGTTAATAAATGTGAGCAATTAACAGTCAGCTGGCACAAAAGGATGAAAGGGTGGTAAAAGAAAATGCAGACTCTATGTGTTTGGGAAAGTACAGAAGCTGTGAAAGTTTCAACCGGAGCTCAGAAGGCAGCGAGAGAAGTGCTACATCTGGGATAGGTCAACTCCAGCCTGCCTGGTTTTCACTGGAAGGTTGAGTAATTTACTGTTTTACCCATTAGTAGGAACAGTGACCTTAATTCACTTCTCTAGTGCCAGATTCTCTTTGGGATATTATTTTTTCTGTGTTACTATGAACCTTAAATTTACTGTATAGAAAGGGGGGGGGGGAGGGAAATGGGCAGAGTCCTTTTTTTCTTTTTTTTTTTTTAAATGTTCATAAGCAATGTATCCAACTTTCACAACATAACTGTAGGATATGTTGCTATGTCATCTCTCTATGGCCTGAAAAGTTCCATCCTCTTATGACAGTGTCACCTCTATGACAGTAGCTAATTTCTTACTTTCTCAGCTTCAAGAGAAAAGATTTTGGACAGTGGATCCTACAAGGATAATTCACTTTCTTAACCTGGAATTTCTAAAAGGAGAGGAGAGAGACGTGATACTCTCCCATCTGGTTATATTAAAATTGCATTGGTATGATATCAAGCCTTCATCGTAAATTAAACACAAGCTGGAATGTGATCAGAACTTATTGCTCATACAAATTCTTGCTTAGCTACTACTTTTGTAAGGCAAAGCAGCACTGCCTGTAAAAATAGGAGCTACGCTCTCTTCCCCCAAAAGAACATATTTTCCTCCTTACTGTTACCTTTCAAAGATGTGAAGTTTATAAGGAACTTGGCATCTTTCAATTAAAAGACACTGTGCCCAGTATAGATCTGTTTGCATGTAGTAGCTCCTAGTAAACTAGATCAGTCCAGTTGGAAACTAGCCAACCGGCAACCCAAGTTTGACCACATAAAGTAAGATTTTTATTTTATTTTGTTTTAATAGATGGTGGAAATTAAACACTTACTCAAGTCTTGTAGTCCTGAGTTGGCAGGATTTCGTTATAGTGTCCATAGTGTTACAACTTTTTCTTATTCTAGGCATAGTCACACCAAGTGGAAAAAAAAAGCATGTGGAAAAAGGTGTGGTTAGAAAACTTTTGGCTAATTACTGACTGTGGACTGAGCAGAGTCCTCTGTAAACTGTTGAGTGCAGGGACGGGAAACACCAACCAGCATTACAGCAGGGATTTCAATTATTTTTCAGAACATTGCAAGGCAGCAGTGTCAGCTGCAGTCTGGGTTGGTCAGTGCTGGGAGAAGAGATGGGAGTAGTGACATTGGGCMAGTAATTAAAGTGGCCTGGAAGTGTGGGCAGCACTGACTGGGGCTGGGGAATGTAAACAGTCTTGCCTGTAACTCCTAAAGAATATTGTTGATACTAGATGTGAAGAATTTTACTTTCCAATTCTAGACCAGACTGCCCTTTGAGGTCATGTTAGATAGTGCTGATTTTATCCATGTGCTGCCGTTTCGGCAGGGACACTGGGATAAAGGCATGTCTYGTTCTGGCTGCTGTAGTGGAACAGCACTTTGTAACCCGCAAGTGTTTGCTGGATCCCAGTGAGGACTAGAATGTGAAAATCCTCATGCTTGAGTGTTGCCTGGGAGTCATACCCAAGGACCTAAGGGGTGAGGATTGAGCCAACATCTTTCATTACTTGAAAGAGCCTCAGAATAGAGAAGATAAAGAAGCCATGGATATTCTCTTGTGTACTGGTGGCTGATATCAGCTAAGCTCCAGCAGCCATAGGATGTCTTGGAAATTAGCCTTCCACAGTTGTTCTRTTTTCACATGCTGCTATTGTATTTTCTTGATGTTTAGTGCCTGGAAAGCTACTGCTRGCTTCTTCAGGTAGTTTCTCAAATTACACTTGGAGTTCAGTGTACACTTGTGACATTGAACTTGGAGTACACTTGTGTGTGTGCGTGCTAACTGTAGTGGAACGGGAAGATGAGGTCCTGCTTTGAGCCCAAGGGCAGCTGGAGCTGTTGGCTCTCTCGGCCCCTGTATGCAGTAGGATTGATGGAATTATCTAGATGTGGAACCAGCTGCACCATCTCTGAGTGTGAAGGACTGCCTTCACACTCAGGACTGCGTGTCAGTGTATGGTGAGTACGTAGCTACTGCTTGTCTGAACCTGCACTAGAGCCTTGGATTACCAGTCAGTGCGTGGTAGTTCTGAACAGGTTGATCTCATATTCAGGAGTGCCTCATTTAAGAGACAATCTGAGGTGTCTTTAACAATAAAAAATAAAATAAAAAAAAAAAAAAAAAAAAAAAAAACTTTCAACAGTTAGAGGATAGATCCTGGATTATCACGGCTTGTTCAAGAGTGCATTCTTGCCAAGCACCAGTTAGGTAGAAGCATTTTCACACCAGCTTGTGCTGACACTCACTTTTGCCACCTTTGTGAGTAAGGTGAAAAGTAAAAGGTCATCAAGTAATCCTTGTCCTTCAGGATTAGGATTCAGGATTCAGTACATTAGAAGCTATTAACTTGAGACCTCCAAAGAGACTATTGATACTTCCTTAGCCTTCCTATCCCTATTTGACTTGAAAACCTATTGGCTTTCTTCTTCCTGAAGGAAATGCTGTGGAACAGGAGATATAGAGCATCATGCAAATTACACTGTTTAGGTGCAGCATGTCAATCTCCAAGGGGAAAAAAAATATTCTTTTTCTCTGTGAACTTTTAATCCTTGTTTGGGAAACCAAGGTTGCCTTCTGGGGGAGGAGGGAGATAAGAGTTTGGGAAAAAATGAAAAGCTGAGCTTATAAACAATTTGTTCTTGACTATTTTGTTTTGTTTAGCTGTTGTTTAGCTGTTGATGAGCCAGTGGGTGACACATAGGAACCATATGGACAGAATATCTCAGAAGAAGGTCTGGAGCCACAGTGCTCTCATCAAGGCCAGAACTTTAGCATTGTCTTGAAGGCAGGTCAACAATTTGCTGTGTTTGAGGGCAGAAAATTCTGCAGCTCTTGTTTTTGTGCCTTCTTTAGAGTGGTTGTGTTGCTGGAGGAGCTAATTTATAGTAATTTCTGTGTTTGATATTTCACAGGGGTTTCAGGATAGGAGGGCAGCTTGAAGTGCCTTCTGGTTTGTGCACATGTGTAGACTTRAACTGACCTCTTATTTCCTGAAATGTCATGTGGTAAGGGGGGGGTCATTTAATGAGTATCTAAGCAAACCCAACTGCTGTGTTTGAAAAGTGGTCTGCTACGTTCAAATGGACTATGATGTCTGCAGCCTTTTCTTTTTTTTTTTTTCCCCTTGTGTGCAACCTTTCCACTTCTGACAATCCCATTCCCTCATGAATTTCTGAGTACTACAATCGCTGTCTAGATTTTTAGTTAGTTAAGTGGATGATTTGTTTTATCCATGTTTAGCCTTGCTTGTGTAAGTAGGGGAAACATGAAACATCATTTGGGTGTTGTTGGAGGAAATGCATTAGTCCTCAAAAAATATTAGAGGAGACTAGGACTCAACCTGAATTAAGTCCAAGATGTCAGTTCTTGTTTAGGATTTGGTCATAAAAAGTGCAAATTCTACGGAGCTGATGTTGCAAAAATGAGATATCACATCATACTCTCTGGACTCTGGAATGACTGAAGCAAAGATGGGGCGTCTTTGGCAAACTGTGCWCAGCTGCATGGGAAGCAGCTGGGCTCCTTCCCCACACGCCCTGGGAGAAGGTTTCAGCATATAGCCAACTCTGGCCCTCATCATGTAAGGGAATGAAGCACTCTTGGGTTTGCAGTAATTTCGAATGGGAATTCTGAACTGTTATGTTAGAGCTGGGATGCTTTCATGTTAGAGATTGCCTCATTTCAAAGGCTTAGTTGAAGATATTTTGCATCCTTTCTGAGTCATTCAGCTATTACAGGATAGACCTGAATTGGCATAGACTCTCGGGAAGTTTGGGCTATAGCCCAAGGCTGTGTAGGGCCCTCTCTTGAGGTTGGATGCATCACCAGTTTTCTGAGGATGTTGCTCTGTATTCGTGTAGCTGCCATGTTCAATATAATCTGTGAAGTTTTGTGGATATGTTAGTTATTGTTTTAGCCCTAGAATATGATGTGGAAATATGAAAGCATTAACATGCTAATGTATAAAATTCTAAAATATGTAATACAAGTTTTATAGTTATAACATAGATATGTATCTAGTAAATCTCAGTTCCAGGATTGCTAATAGCAGTTAAACTGTAATGTCTTGGGTTTGGAAATAAGTGTCAGTTTGGGGTACTAGCTGAAGCAAGGAGCCCAAGTAGTGTATTTTGACAGCAGTACTGGGAAATCTGCAATTTTTGTGATGATAAAACCTTTTCAACAGCAGTGTTTCACGAACTGTTGCTGAGAGCTATTTCTTATGAYTGATAGATATAGGATACGTGGAAGAGAGACCATTACAAAGCCATTATCATAGCTGGTACTTATGGGAATTGTAATGCTTTTTTAGTGCACCACTTAAATTTTCGTATTAGCTCACATTCAATGCATTAACTAGGAATTGGAATAAAAATTACAATATGCTATTATGGACAGTTTTCAAYTGTAGAATGTCAGCCTCAGAAGTGAGGAGCACACATAAAGGGGACTAAGTCTGAATATTTAGAATCTGTAATCTGAAATTCATTATGGATCTCTMTTAAATAGGTCCAAATTGTCATTATAACAAATCTCCACCATAAAATGTATGGCAAGGTCTTGAAAACAGGAAGTCCTTGGGCAACGTGTTTGCAGATTTGAAGCATCATGAATGGATTCTAATATCAATGACTATTATTAGGGTACTGAATTATAGCGCTTGACAAGACATGGTGGAAGGCATCTCACTAACTCATTTTTTCTCTATCTGTAGGTCAAGATGTTGTTAAGTATAAAAAGTATCTTGTGGATGTGCTCTACATTAGTTGTAACACATATGCTTCCTAAAGGTAAGTCTCTCACATACAGAATTATTTATTTAAATTTAATTTTACAGGCAGTGAAAAGCATCATGGTCCAATTTTTTGGTGCAAATCTCCTGATCTCCCAGGATCCAGGAGATTTGGTTTCTGGTCTTGTCTCTGCTACTATTTTCTGCAGTGTGGTGTATCCAACTTTGCTTTTATATTTTCCTTTTTGTTTTACTAATATACATAAAGGACTCTGTGGTGGGTATCGTTCTTCAATATCTGTATGCATCCATCTAATGTCTCATTAGTGCTTAAGTGATGCTGTAGGTCAAATAATGAAATGCCATTGGATTACAATGTGTAAAGTAAATTTGATCTCTTATTTTTCAAGAATAGAATTTTAATTCTGTAATACGAGTTTGTGAAGTGCTTGACCTGTTGGTCAGATGAGTCTCATACCTTCATTTTTCCATGGACCAAGGAGGAGCTCTGCTCCAAGAGATGAGGAGAGGGCTGTCAGGAGGGGTAACTGAAGTTCCCATGGAAGGGGTTTGCCCTCTGCTACAGTCTGGCACTGTGGAGGAGGCAAGGAGTGGTGCTTGTGGCRTGGCTCCCAGGCGCAAGAGCAGATGCCTGGGACTGAGTTAGCCAGGCTGATGAATGAAATGGGGGTGTCCCAAGGCTATGGAACAGGCTGGAACAGGCTGCCCAGGGAGGTTGTGGAGTCTCCTMCTCTGGAGGTCTTCAAAACCTGCCTGGATGCCACCCTGTGCCAYMTGCTGTAGGTGTCCCTTCTTGAGCAGGAAGGTTGGACTAGATGATSTCTAGAGGTCCCTGCCAACCTTAACCATTCTGGTTCYTCCCACCTTGCAGTCTGATCCCAGTGTACATAGATCACTCACGTACATCATGTCACAGCACTCGTTTGGATTTATAGGACACTTGCTCTTCCATAGTTCCTGCTCTCTGTATTCTGGAGTGGGCAGTGTCAGCCCTCTTGTTGATGGGGGCAGACCTCTGTGGTTTGAATGGTCTTCCATTTAATATACTTCCACTCAGTATACTTCCATATTGAGAAGGGGCAGGTCCCGGGCTTTTGGGCCTGGAGTGTATTAAGGTAGATGCAGGTGTTAGGCCTTTGTGATAAGGAGGATCATTTCTATTGTGACATACSTAAAATCTTATGTTTACTTAGGGTATAACTTCATGGACACTGTCATCTCACAGACACTTTACCATTAGACAAGATAATACTTTTCTATCCGGTAGTGCTGTTTTTTAATGCTTTCCTTTGCACTGACACTAGTATTTATGTAGGTATACAGTCAGCTAGGTCRGGTGTCTGAAAGACAATCTGTCTTTTTTTAAAGGTTACTCTTTACATAGATTAGATCTCTGATCTGCCTCTCCACCTTGTGCAAATATTARCGTTGGCATTAGGGAACTGGGAATTCATCACTGAAAATAGGGTAAAGTGGGGCTGAGCCTTGTAGTGGTAGAATATTAGTCTGCACCTCTAGATAGTCCCTGATTTACTCTGCCTTTCATCACCTCTAAAATGGCTCATGTGGTCTCCAGAGTGAAATTTTTAGTACGTAGGTAAGTTTGCATGAACATCTGGGTTTGAGGTTCTCTCAAATAGTAGCCCAGGTTCTGACTAGTCCTTGTTTGYCTGGATCTTTGAGAAGGAATGTGGAAAGAGCCTCTGGTCCTAGGAATATGTGGTGAAGATTGTGGCTTTTATTTTCAAAGTTAGGGGCTGCTCTTTTGGCAGATTCTTAAACATGCTCAAAGCATGGATGAAGAGAACAAAGATTGTAAAATATTTTAAAAATACATATATAGATTGCTTCATATCCTTTTATTTTCACAAATACTAGTTAGTTTGTGTATTGCTGGGTTTGAGCATGAAAGCATGAATGTTACAGGATCACTGTAAGCTTTTCCGATGCATCTGGCTTCTTTAACTGTAAAAAAAACCAAAACAAAACAAAACAAAAAAACAACAACAACAACAAAAAAAACCCCAACCCCCCCCCTCCTATCTTTGTGTTTAGAAGAGTTGGACAAGGATTTCTGAAGCTTCAGCTTTCTTCTTTTTAAATCTCAATTGGAATACAGACCTGAGGCCTTGAAATCTTTCCTGAAACAAATTTCCACATCTCCATTTTCCAGGTGGATTTGGTAACCTCACATGTTTTATTTAAATAGTCTTTTGAATATGATGCATAGCAATATTGCCTTTCCAAAGTTTTCAGGTAAAATAATTCTGAAAAATTTAAAATTTTCCTTCAAGAGTCATACGGAAAGTTTGTCAAAATTGACACATGTAATAAAAATTAAAGGTTAAGCTTTGAGCTGTCATTTTCTTCTGAGAAAATGCTATGCTGGAAACTTTCTAAGCATCTGTAGTATTTGGTGCCTAACCTATTTCCCAAGCAACTTATTTCCTCCCCCTCCGCCCCCGCCAAGTTCCTCCTCAAAAGGCTTTATTTGGGTGTTTCAATTGAGTCCTGTCTCACCCATCCTGCCTCAACACACTGTTTTTGAGTGTAAATCCTGGAATCCAAAAGTTTAATAATAGTTATAACAATTTTAGCTTTATTTAGAGCAGGGTTATAAGCATGCAACATTTTATGCGTTCACTGTCCTTGTTTCCACCCATCTATGAGAGCAGTCACATTCATAAATACCTAACATATTTGCATTGTATACTCATTAGACTTTATACAACTGTATAAGAATATTTTTTCCCCGAATGCAAATTAAGAATGCTCTTGGGAATGCTCTTGAAGACTTTAAATTCCCAGGGGAGAGATTTGTCATGAGGGCAGCAGGAAATTGAGCATAAGCCTCTGGGATCACAGAATCACCCCTTCGCAGGACCTGCAATGTTTGCTTTGCTATACATGAAGGATTAATGACAGAAGTTAATGAACAAGACTTACACCTACTGCTAGCTTGATATTTACTCACTTTGAACTAGCTGATATTAGGATATTGCAGTTTATAAGTTGGCCTTGGTGATTGTGCCCAGTATTGGCATTTACCTTTTAAGTATCTATTTGTCATGCCATGAAAGCCCTGTAATCCAAAAAAGAAGARAGATCTCCTAAATTGCACTATATGGTATATTTCCAAGTTGTGTGTGCATATGTTGTGTATAAATGCACAGCAGGTTATCTTATGTTGCATATGCATGCGTACATGCATAAAATACATGTATGCACGTATGATGTTTGCATGCATGTGTGTACACATGTTACATTGAGTTCTGCAGCTGGGATTTATGTTTGCCTGGCTGCCTGTGTTTTACTTGCAGAGTCTGAAAGTAATTTATTCTTCATTACTTTATACTTTCTTCAGTTACTCTGCTTGCTCAGGCACATCTCCTGGTAAAAACTTGGAGAGGATTTTTTTGGATGTCAGTCTGTTATCTGCACTGTCAAAGTCCTATACAAGTTTGTGCAAGCAATGCATTCATTTTAATTAATTTTTCACCAAAAGATTTAGGGTTAATGAATAGACTTCTGAAGTTCAGTTTTAATAGTCAGATTTGCAGAACACACAAGTTCACTGATACTTTCTATGGTTACTGACAGGTAGGTCTATAGCATGTATCTTAGGTAGGCTGTTGATGAACTCAAAAAGGAGATTTAAATGTTCTTGTCTTGCAAATTTGGCTTAAAATTACGATGTTTTACTCTTTTAAACCTGTGGTTTTGTCTGCTTATTTGGTAATAGCAATCTGTTTGGTTAAGATTAATTTTGTAGCAAAATTGTTCTTCTAAACACTGTCACCTCCTGTAAGGGCAAATCCTTTCTTTTGGATTTAGACTTTTTAATCTTCTGTAAAACTGGTATTGTGGTTTAGTGTGAAGTGTGGTTTAGCGTGAAGAACTTAAAAGTTCTGTAGTTCTTTAAATTTCTATTTCAAGAAGTTTGCAACTTTTACAGTAATATATATGTACATATATATACAAAAAGAATACCTGGGAAAGAGACTCTGTCTTCAAGCAAGAAGTAGGTTTGTAGTTTGTCTTACTTCTGAAGAAAGCTGTCAAGCCATACCTCATTCTAAGATGAGCTGACTTTACAACCCCAAAAATAAGACTAGAAGGACCTAAGGCAGTTTGGTTA